>NW_022145598.1:35840057-36325057 GCF_000002235.5 Strongylocentrotus purpuratus
TACATCAACTCATAGACACGGATAGTACGTAGGGCCGTGCATCTCAGATTTAACATTGTTATACGATGCTTTTAAATCAGGCTGTGTCTTTTTGCAGTGTGAATGGGGCTACGGATGCACTTTCCCTTCAAGCACTTCTATCCCATGGGAACTGATTTGTAACATGATGGTCTTAACAAGCCCCAAGGGTACATCAAATTAGATACATTGGACATAATGTAATATGGGAGAATAAAGATGTGCGCTTCCAGTATACATTTACATGTTCATGTAGAAAGTTATGCAGCATATCACGAATATAGAATCAAGAAAAATGTGCCCCAGCAGCCTCACCATCCATAGTGCATTAATTAATGTAAAGAATAAGGCTTGTTCTCTTGCTTGTGATGATGAAAAATTCGATTAAGACATTTTTTTTTAATTGAAAAAAACATTAAAAAGGTTATGTCCGCAAACTACATGTACATGTACATGTAGGAGGAATATATAGAGCCAACCAGTATACATGTAAGGGTCTTCAAGAGTTAAAATTACAAAATCACTCAAACAGTTTCCATGTACATGTACATTGTACATGTAGGTATAGTGTGTAACAAACAAGTTTTCATTTTGTATCAGACTGTATTTTTGGCACTAAAATAATGTTAAATTGTTTAGAACAAATTTTATTTTAGATTTTTATTCAGATTTTCACTTTTTGAAATATTCATTGTCATGGCCAGAATGATAATTTCACAAATAGAAGGGTTTGTCACCCCCCCCCCAAAAAAAAACAAAAAAACAACAACAACAACGACAACAACAACAACAACCATACAAAATGGTTTTACCACATTCTCATCAAAATTTACAAGAAATTAAACCTTTCAACTTGAATAACTCAAAATTGCTTCACTCAACTTACATGTAGTTATAATTATCCTAAAAGTGCAAATCTTCAGTATCATTTCTTTTTTCTGTCGTGATTTTGTCAACATCACTTTGGTGTGAAATATCTGTAATGAATGATTTCAAGGTTAAAAATGAATTGGTTTCTCAAAAGAAGACCAAAAACCAGATCCCAAAAGTGGTCATACAATGTCACCTCTCTAAAAACAAAGGAGCATAAGGAAAGTAAATTTTGGTATTATAGAAAGTCACATCCTTGTGTGGAATTCCCCAAAATAGTGTACAAGTCTGAACCTTGTATGGATATGACTGACGGAAGTCTATACATGTCCTTCCCAAGTTATCCAGAAAAGTTCATAACCCATTAAATGAGAAGAGACAATGTCATTTCTGTTTTAACTGCTAAGATTACTGTCAACTCTACAAGTCTTATCCCAATCATCTAGATAGCAATAGTCTTGGCCCATTCAGAAGTAAGCTGAAGAAAAACAAAACGCTAAAAAATGACCATGATACAGTGTAGAGCACTTAATTCTTCAAGTACTGTATGTATCTTCAAGTGATAGGCTGTGTACAGTAGGCAGATAGTACTGTAGGGGGCAACTACTACAGAACAGCCACATGGGTTTCCCCCTTTTTTTTAAGAACTCCAATACAATACACAGCCATACAAATCCAGATTCCATGAGAAATCACAATATTTAAAACATTTTAAGATTTCTCTAAAAAGGTATTTATTTATGTTAAAAGTGTATACCCACAAACTCAGCATTCAACACTACATGTACTTTTTTGCTTCAAAATTGATTTTTTTTTTTTTTTTTTTGTTGTTGTTTGTTTTGTTATAATTTAAATGACTTTTTCTTGTAATTCTTTCCTTTCTACTTTTAAAAAGCGCATAGGGACATGCTATCCTGTAATGTGTTATGCGCTATAAAAGATCTGAGTATTATTATTATTATTATTACATCTTCTTACCTGGTATCTTAGGCAGGAATACTTCATATTTCAGAGGAGTCTTTGGAGGAACCTTGATAAAAGTATGAAGATTGTAGAATCTGTGAACAAATAACAAATGAATACTGTAAGACCATGTACTCTGCCAGAAGAAAAAAGAAACCTCAGAGCTATTCAACAGCTCTGACTAACTAAACAAACTTATAAACAAACAAAATGGTTGTAAAAAAACTGGAAACCTTAGAATAGGACCTGTAAAATGACTAAAATTGTTACACAAAAGAATATATGGATCACATAGTAAAGAACCCGTTTCACATCTTTGGATTTGATCGCCAGACATTAAATTAGCGTCGTTCGTGCACTGACTGTTGTGCAGGTACAACACTAACACCGAACTGGAAATCAACATTATCCCTAGGGGCTAGTGTTAGTAAATAGGACATTTGCACATAAAATATTAACACCAGCCACAAAGATCGGTCCAGCAGACGACAATTTTGCAAAATTGATAACACTAGTTACCGGAAGTTGACGATATTCAGAGGTCAATGCCTTTAATAACACCAGCTGATTTCCATTTCGGTGATTAGGGCTAGTGTTAGTGTTTATTAATCACTAACACCAGCCATAAACACCCAACTTGAAGTCACTCAATGTACACACATTACATGTGCAATTCCACTGTTTCCACAAACTCTAACTGGGTAGTTTCCAAATAGTTAATATAGTAAACATGTGATAGGGAAGCTTGTGATAACAGATTTTTCTCCTCATGAGAGCAATTAAGAATAACATTTCTTTAGACAGGAATTTTATGTAGTTACAGCTGTAGGAAAGAAGTTTTATCTGATGATGGGTGATCGAATCGTGTACAGGTATGCATATTGTTACATGTTGAAGCGCAAAGCAAATTTTGATTTAATAGGTACAGTGTGTACATGTATATCAAGCTGTTTTAAAGGTACAATGTCCCTTTTGCAGCCAACCTCAAATGCTGTAGAACTTTGCAGGAATTATGAATATGTCATGTATGTCCTATCTGTGAAATTTAAACGTTAGCAGTGTCCTCATATTCAAATTATGCAAGGAAACCCGTTTACTTGCTAGACTTCACTGTCAGACACTATTGAGTGACTGACTGGCTTTTTTTTCTTCTTTGGTAATAACAAACATGAAAAGAGTTGTAAAGAGTACATGAGCATTTGTCTACATCAATAACCCACTTCTTGTGATGGCCAAGATTAAACTGACTGAATCTTTGCGCAGCATAAAACGTATGACCATTCGGTACAATTGTCTGAAAATCAAGACTATTACTTTTGGGCTCTATAGCCCTAAAGTCGATTTGACAACTAATAGTGGTTATTTTCCCACTTGAAGACATTTTCAAGCCCCACCTTTTTTAGGGAAGTTCTGAATTAGTATTATCTTTCAAATGCAGTTGGAATTTCATTTTTTCATTTTTTTGGCCTGCAAATGGGACATAGTACCTTTAAAAGAAAGCACTCACTACATTTTTAAAGAAAAATATAGTTTAAATGAATTAGATAATAACTGCTGCATCGTCCTCCACTATACATACATGTACATGTACATGTACAAGTATGTACTGTACATGAACGTCTGACAGTACATGTATCCTGTGTAAATTAGGAATCGGTGTTGACATAATATCAACATGAAGTTTCACATTATTAATTGAATTTTATTTATTATTATGTGGATTGTAGTAGGCATGTATAGACACAGTCCAACCCTTCCTGCATGTACATGTACTCCCACCCCACAACAAAACTTTGAAATTGACAGTAATTTCATGAATTCATTTGTGTATAGTATCATGTGAATGAAATCTGCTTGCCTTTCAAGCACTAGTATGAGTCATTGCCTTGATTTAGAAAGAGTTGATAATGCCTTAGTCATGTGCAATGTTTTGAACAAGAGCAAAATAACACTGAGTTCATATAGGAAATCTATTTATTCAGATGGTCAAATTTCAGCCAATACTTAGCAAATTCAATTGGTTTTCGACATTTGGACATTATTTTTTATGCTATTTTGGAAAATTAAGTTCAAATTGAGAAATTCAACAACAAATATTTTGATGATGTTACACTTCACCACTCTATAGACGGGTTCAGCAGTACATTTTATCTCTCCCCCACAGGAAAGAACTGATCAATACAATACAGATTTGGTTTGAACTAAAAATAGAATCCATCATGGATGAATCATGAACTTACCCTCTTTGAAAAAGATCGATGTTATGGAAGCGCTCCAACTCGACCGCAAACTCTATGGTGGCTTGTAAGTCCAACATGATGGCTATGCATGGACTCGTACACACATCAAGCTCAAGCCAAGGCCTAATTTACACAATGTGTATTTCCCAGCAAGACGTCATTCCTAGTCATTAGAAATCAACATAATGCATACATGTATAATTATTTTTGAATAATGTAAATCTTCAAAATAAAATGACATACAATGTAGACTAGGTCTAGTGTCTAATGTGCATGTACATACACAGTGTAGTCTACATTGTCAGTGAATTTTACAACGGATCATTTTTTGCAATGCACTTTCTTTAAAAAACAAATAGTCTAGATCTACATCTCTCACTTAAACTCGAAGCCACTCGAGCGGATCAGCAAATGAGAGCGCGTAAACTCACTGTACAGCGCTCAATGCGCAAAGTCCTTCGTGATATGAATCCGCTAAGCCTAACGCAGTCAGGGGGGGGGCTGGTTCAAGAATGAGGATCGTCCGCATACATGTAAACAAGGCCTCACCAACACGCAGATCGGAAATATGAAACATCTGCGAAAATGCGAACGATCCTTATTTTTGCGGACCTGTCTCTCCGCGTTTTTACAAAGACGATCATCATTTAATTTTTATGCGGACGATCCTTATTCTTGGACCAGCGCCCCTACTGAAAAATAAAATGACATTTTTAGTCCAATCCAAAGTTTGCAAGTTTGGTGGCACGATCGTGCCACTCAAGTTTACAGAGCAGACCCTATCGTCAGCTTCTGTCTCCAAAGAGAGGAGCCGACCCAATCAAAATAAGATTAAGAGGCTAACGAACGAAAGAGACTGAAATTTTCGGTCTAGGGGCCAGGGCAGCTGGGCTCCATATACTGTATCAGTGTATAGGTCTAGCCTACGGGGCCCGCTCCCGGAAGGTTCGGTGTCTGATCTGAGCGCTTGAGCAGCGCTGAGCAGAATATTCTCTTGCAGAGCAGTAAACTGCTCGGCATTCGATCAAGCCTAACTTTTACTAGTAAATCTGCTTTATACTCACCGGATAATATTTCACACAAAATAACGACTTCCCATACAAGTGATTGGATACATTTGATAATGAGACGACTGCTAATTCTCCTCACAGATCAACATCTCAAGAAAATACTGTCAAAACAACAAAATTTAACAGGAGCTAGCCTGAGACGGAGAGCGAAAGCAAAACAGCAAAGTAATATGTAAATGCTTTGCTGCCATCTACGGTCCCTCATATCTGAATTGCCAAGTGGCGGATTGATTTTTTATTTGATATGTTTTTTTGTTTGTTTAGAGACAAAATAAATTATGTGTAGGGAAAAGGGAAGTGAGATACATATCATGGTGCGGGGCTTTATAACTCTGCAAATATTTATCGTATCCTTATGGAATGTAACACAGCCAAACCCCGGAAGGCGTTATTTTCTTCTGCGGCACAGATTGGGGCTTTTTTTTAAGGGGGGTCTTGACTCTTGATTTAACCCTAACCCTAACCCTAAACTTTCCCATAGGCTCAACACGCACCTAACCCCAATCTGTGCCGCCGAAAAAAATAACGCCCCCGGGAGCCAAACATGTCAAGGGCAACTGAGAAAGTGGCCACTATAATGGTGGCCTTTCTAAACAGGTTCTTCATCTCTGAGGGAGACGAAATGCATGGGTATAGGCCCACTATAGACAGGTTGCCTTGATTGATTGATTTTCATTCGCCAAGCTTCCAACATACAACAATATACAAGAATAACAGATCAAAATTACTAGTCAGCGGCTTGGAACAGGATAGCCCACGAAAGCTCGAGAGCTTATTTCCAGTGGAGACATAAATGTACAACAATAACAGGAACATGAATAAGTTAAAATAGAAATATTTAGATAAAAAAATTAAACTTATGATATATAGAAATAATCTAAAAATTTCTTGACATAAAAAAGTGTCCTCTTACCGAGCCCCCCCCGCACCCCCCCCCCCCCGCTTATTCATTCGCTGGCTGAGTCGTTGCGATTTTTTTGGGACCTAACAAAAATGTGCTCTTACCCCAACACCCCCCCCCCTCCCCTGGTTCTGCCCCTGGTGCCCCTTCACAAGCATATGGTAAGTGCCCCCTTTTATGTACCACTAATTTAAAACAACTAAGTTCAATTTTTTTCTCGAATTTTCTGAAAGCCCGCTCCTTTTTATAGTTGATGTAATTATGTAGGCTTGTCTTGTTCAAGTCTTTCGTTCTTTCAGTTAGTGCTTAAAAACCGATCAGGATTGTTTTTGTTTTTTAGTTCCCCCCCCCCCCCTTTATAAGATCTAATTGGTGCGCAATGTGACCTCACAAATCTTAAACTTTTGCTCGCTCGCTCGCTCGCATAATAAATGTTCCAAACATCACCCCCACAACTGCAAAATATGACGTTTAAGCAGTAGCTTGGACCATGAGAGAGAATCAATCACAATGTAGTGATACCATTGTCTAAACTTTTGCTTAAAGGTTACCCTTTGTTTCCTTTTTGTCCAGAAAGTGCCTTTTTGTTTTGGTGTCTGGGCCCCCAGCTTTGGAATACGCTCCGCCGCCCCTGTAAGACACCCACCCTACCATTTTAGTTAAAATAACGAGGTCTTCAACGAGAAGAAGTAGGCCACGTACCCCGGTCGAGTTATCTTGGACCCCCCCCCCCCCACCACCCACGTGCCCCCACCAGTAGGCCTACGCCAGTGTGCATACACAATTTCACAATATTAAGACATAACACCGAGTCCACCACAAAATAAACAAAAATGTTGATATTTTCTTAGGCATATGGTATGTGCATTTATATATTTTGAACATGCAACCAAAAGAGGGATATTTGTACAATATTCGATGAGTTGAAAGGGAAAAATAGTGTCATTTTGGATCCAGTGATATGATACTATATACACAAAACATTCGCCCACAGTTCTTCGGCAGTTTCTGCAGTTTTTATATATACTGTATACATATTTCTGATATGTGTGTGTGCCATTATTAATATGGCAGATTATATATTCATGTGTTTAACTTTTTGTTAGCCGAGAGAGTTTACAAAAGAAAATGAACAAAGAAAATGCAAATGTCCTGATAATGAAGCCTAATTTATTGACAAACATGTTTGCTGATTAACGAATTTGAATAACCACTGAGGTACCGTAGCCGGCATTAGAGATGAATTTGAATGCTCTTAGTATCTGTTAACATTTGAATGACCCGATTTAACATTGCATGGATAGTGAATTTGAATGACGGATTTTGAATAATCAATTTTAAATTTCATTTAATTTATTTCCCCAGATTCATTATAAGATAATATAAATCACAATAAAATATATTAAAAGCGTTAAAACAAAAGACGAACCTGCAGAGGGGGTGATAAAACAAACCACAAAGATTTATCGGGGATAATCCCTTGCTTAAACTACAAATAAAAATACAATTTTTTAAAAATAAATTAAACAATAAACACATACAAAAAAGTGAAAAAACATATATATTATATTAAAAATACAAGTTACATATGTATCCAATCTTCATGTAAACATGACGTTTGCTTTTATTCGATCAGTTTGGCACCCACACTTTTCCGGTAATGTTTAATTTTCTTCCCCAAAAGCGGAATCTCATAGCTTAAAAATAAAATTAAACACACCATCGGCACAGAATAGGTAATGACTTCCTGTGTCATAACATATTAAAAGGAAACATGCGATATCCTGGCTCCACAAACCTCCAAATGATTTTCTTTTAAAGCAACAAGGAATTAATAAAACAAATTGTTTCTCGGAACAAGTACGTACATTCTCATGTGAAATAGAAAGGGTTTACATTGTTCATATTCCCTGGTGAATATTATCTTACCAGTGACAGGAGCTAGAGGGGAAGGGATTTTTTTTTTTTTGGGGGGGGCGGTAACTAGGGGAGCTGAGGGTATAAGACCCTGAGAGCAGAACTGACGTCCGAAAATTCCAGGTCAAGCGAAAACAGAACAAACCAAAACCAAAATCAACCAAACAAAATGTGACAATTAAAACAAATAACAACACAAAAATCAAACCAACAAACAGTGAAATATCGTGTCTAAATTATTATTTTTGTTTTTGTTGGGGGGGGGGGGAGGGAGGGGAGCTGTGTAGCGCCTTGTAAACAAAAAAACAGCCTAGTCTCAGTGTACAGACATTGTTACATACAGCGACTGGCCAGGCTTTTTGTCTGCAAACTATCAGGACATCCTAGTAAAAGTAGGCCTGCAACAAAGATACCTGTAGTAGACTTTGTTTGCGAAATCATGTTTGGGGACTTTCCCCATATTTTCACAAAGTAGGCCTAGGCCGAACACCTGGTGGATGTTATTTCCTGTTATTTTGAACTCTCATGATCTTTCTTTTCTCATCCAGAAGCAGAGTCACCTCAGAAGATATAAGAATCAACAGAGTCTACAAAAGTCCCAGAGAACTATTTAAAAGGTATATACATAAAACGAGAGAGAGGGGGGGGGGGGGGGGAGGGGGGGGGAAGGGACAGGGAAGAGGGAGGGACAGTGAGAGAGGGAGAGTGAGAGAGAGAGAGAGAGAGAGAGAGAGAGAGAGAAATTGAAAAATCACACCCCCCCCCTTGAGCGCCAGTGGAGGGGGCCAATCTCCAAAAAAGGTTAAAATTTACACGTTTTTCTCCCCTGGGGGGGGGGGGCCGAGCCCGCCGCCCCCCCTGGATCCGCCATTGGCATACCCTTTTTGGGGGAGATGGGCCCCCTCCCCTGGCGCTCAAGGGGGTGGGGGTGCGATTTTACAATTTTCAAGGGCCAAAAACAAATTAAGTGCTCACTACCCCCCCCCCCCCCTCATTGAGCGAATTATCGGCCGGCTGTTTCGCCGCTACATATTTTCTCACGAATTGGGCCCCCTCCCCTGCCGCCGGCTGGACCCGCCCCTGAATGTCAATGACATTTTCTTGACATGTGCCACATGCATAATTAGTTTCCCCCTTTCTCTTTCTTTGTCTTTCTCTCTCTCTCTCTCTCTCTCTCTCTTTTCTTTCTATTTTTTAGTGCCTGAGGTGGCCCCTGGACCCCATCCGTAAAGATAGCTAGAAATTGTTCCCACAACAACATCGTTTAAGCGTTGAGGTTGTGTTATTTTCTAAGTTGATTGGACATGCGACACGGAAACAGGCCAGGCAGTGGAAAACTAGTGATTGTCTCGTCGAAGAATATTGATATAGGGCATATTCTGAATTCAGTGGCATAACACATGGCATAACATACTACTTTCGATCGAAATGGCTCCGCATCAATCAAAGGTGGTTCTCTGTATTGCAGTATACGTTCTTGTGATGGTTTTATTCGCAGATAATGTGAAAAGTGAAATTATTGTAGCCAATGCTGGAGAGAATATAACTTTGCGTTGCAATACGACATACACGAGCAAACTGTATTGGGTTAAAGAAAATCGGGATTACATTGCGACCGTTGATGAGGTTTATCCTAAAGGAGTGTTATTTGATAATATTCCTTTTACGCAGTCGTATGAAACGGAATTATCTTCTGGACTATTTAAATTGTACATCTATGATGCTGGAGAAGAATCGGCAATATATACATGTCAGCATGGCCATAATAATCTTCAGAAATACGACGTCCGTGTAATCGGATGTTCGACTTGCTTTGTAAACCCATCATCGTCGCACGTTTTGGAACAACCAAAAATGAATGTAAATTGCCTACTTAACAATTTTCAAACAGCCGAACAAATGAGACAACATATTAGAATTAACAGGAACAGAACGAGTACAGCCATCATCGAAGGTAGTATATTAACCTTTAATATTTCAATTACCATGATGTATGGTACAATCCTAGTTGAGTTTAATCCGTTTAATGATACTCTGTCGAACATAACATGTATCGTACCAGCTCAGCTAACAACACCACAAAGTTATACTTCGGTTAAACTTTCTCCAAGTACCTCACTGATAACAACATCAGCAACGTCATCATCAACAACATCAGTAAAAGCATCCGCAACAAAGTCAGAAACATCACCAGAGACAACATCAGCAGCGATCACAACAACAGGAACAAAACCATATGACGCGACGCTAAAGTCATCTTCGTCACCGATTATGGACACTTCTTATTTGCCTTCTGGAACTACAACGTCACCAAGTACCCCATCGATAAAAAAATCAGCAACGTCATCATCAACAACATCAGTAAAAGCATCCGCAACAAAGTCAGAAACATCACCAGAGACAACATCAGCAGCGATCACAACAACAGGAACAAAACCATATGTTTTGACGCTAAAGTCATCTTCGTCACCGATTATGGACACTTCTTATTTGCCTTCTGGAACTACAACGTCTAACCAGGCGAGAAAGAATACAAACCCGGGAACAGAAAACAATACTAAAAACAACGGTATTACAATCATTATAATTGCCATTCTTGGTGCTATCTTGATAATTGTTGTCATTGTGATAATCATACTTGTTCTACGATTGAAGCAAAGACGAGACCGACAACATGGTAAACGTAATGAGGGTGAAATTAATGTCGCAGTTCGTGAACAGGATACATGTTACGAATCGATTGGTGGACCGTCTGGAATTCGAGACGGTGAATTGATAAATAACGTTTTGTACGAGTCCAGTGATGAGATTATTCAGAGTTCGATTTTGAGATCAGGGGGTGATCAGTTAGACACCGATCTCTATACCATACCGGACAAGACAGGAATCATAAATCGTGTCGCAAAGTCGGAGGTCGTATCTGTCAGTTCCCATGGCAACAGCCCGATGAATCGTCATCAGCATGAGCAGAAAGAATTCAACCAAGAGGACAAGTATAAGAATGTTGACATGCCAAACCCGGGAGCCGGAGATGATGATGATACAAATATCCCCCTCTATGCAATGCCTGATAAAGGACCAAGATCCACAATAAATCCCATGAAGACTCGTCCAGGATCAGCATCTACAGAGAATGGTGCGGATATCCCGCTCTATGCCTTGCCTGATAAGAGACCAGGATCTAAAGGGAACATTATGAAGACCACACCTGGACCAGGAACGCCAAATGAGGGTGATGAGATCCCACTCTATACTGTGCTCGATAAAGAACCAGGATCTAATGATAATCGGCCTACTGTGAAGCCAAAACCAAGCGACCAATCCAAAGCCTTAAATAAGGATGATACACGTGATGAAGAGGCTTTGTACGCCGAGGTCGATAAATCTAACTGAGACATTATTATTACTGTAAAAACATTTTAGTGTAGTACACTGTTGCCTATAAAGATGGAATCATATACTTTTCTTACCTCTTTAATTCATAAAAGGATGTGACAATATTGTGGACTTCCTCAGGGATCGATAGTAGGGCCCACCGGATATTCTATATACACTTTCCCAGTTGGTAATATTATTAGATACCTTTATGCAGATGACACCCAATATTTATTGTATACTTCATTCAATCCCAAAATCCCAGGAGATTTAGTTGATCCTTTGTTTAGACTTCAAAGTTGCATTTCAGATATTGGAAATTGGATGTTAGTTAATAAATTGATGTCGAATGACTCGAAGACAGAATTCTTTGTAGTAGCCTCTCCTCACAGTTTACGCAATCTATACCAGATCTTAAGTTAAAAGTTGGTGATATAATATTCATAAGCCCTTCAGTCACTGTTAAGAATATAGGAGTGCTCTTGGATAGAGAAATGTCAATGTCAGATCGCGTCTCTCAACTTGTATGTACTACTGCAACTTTTCATTTAAGGAACATTTTCTCGAATTAGAAGATACATTAATCAATCCGCCTGTAACAACGCAATTCGTTCTCTAGTTCTGTCCCGTTTAGATTACTGCAATGGCCTTCTTTCCACTATCCCTGTTACTCAAATTAGATCGTATCCAACGACTTCGAGATCTCATTCCCCTAAACCACTCCTTGACTCGTTGCACTGGCTTTTTGTAAGACATCGTATAGTTTTTAAATTACTATTTTTAGTTTCTAAATCCCTTAATAAACAGGCACCTCAATACCTACGTGATTGTTTGACCCTATACACCCCTCGCAGGAATCTACGAGCCTCCAGTGACCCACTCCGTCTTACATACAACATCACACGAAAACTAGCAGGAGATAGGACTTTCACTATAACTGCATCTAAATATTGGATTAACTCAGGCAATCACCATCCGTCTCTTCATTCAAAAGGGACTTAAAACATTTCTTTTCTGTAATCCAGATTTTTAGCATTCTGTAAGTTTTCATCTTCATTTTTTTTGTAGGATTCTTCTTGTTTTAAGCGCTTTGGGCCGCTCTAGTGAAAGCGCAGTACATGTATATAAATAGTAATAACAAAAAATAATTTAAAAAATACGATTTATTCATATTACCCATTGTGATCTGCATTGGTCAGGAAAGTTTATAACGTATATTTAGAGATTTAGAGAATATCACTATGAGAAGTATCCTTTTTTTTAAGGGGGAGAGTTAAAATTCCAATAAGAAAGAAGTAAGGATTGATGATATTCTGAAAATTATTTTTTGGAACATATAATATCACAAAGATTATTGCAAGGAACAAAATAGCTAAGAAAGGACTTAATTTTCTTTTCTTTTTAAAGAAATAAAAACATGAAAAACAAAATAAGTTTTTAAAAAATGTAAATGACAACAACAAAAATTAAATGCACATTGGCATACTTTCTACAGTAATACTCCTGTAGTAATTTGGTATTTGAGGTACTAGTTACATATATTATGTTTGTTATTTTGTGTTTTCTTCGTCTGTTTATGGCTTTCAGTGAAGACATTAACAAAATTAAAAAGTGTACATTATTTTCAGTACATTTTGTTCATTTCTGAAAGATTGTTCCCTTTCCGTCATAACCATGCAGTACTCCAGATTACTTTTGATAAACATGATAAATGAATAGGAAATCAAATATACACAGAAAAATAAACAATGTTATAAAATAAACATTGTGACTCTTATACCGGTTGCTCTATGGCTCATAATTTCCTTGTACAATATAATATCGAAGCATCCGTAATTTCATTTGAAAGAATCAATAATTAAAACATATTACTCATAAAAGTACATGAATAATTAAAGAGGCAACCTAGGTAAATATTAATTACCATTGAGGTGAGGTATAAGAATGTTATCGGACTACATTACTCAATTAAACCATTATCACGTTGGTGTAATCCGTAGAAACATTAAGCGGTATTTGAAGACGGAAAAGGTCCTTCTTGGGTACGCCAATGTGAATAAGTGCAGTACTTCACTGTTAATTAAAAGACTCACATTTGTTATCGTTTCCCTTAACGACAGTCCAAAAGGCCTTGTGAAGTACTCAGAACTACTTCAACTGTTGATTAAAGGTTTTTATGATATCGAAAACAAAACAATAACCTAATTATTAATTGTAAACATGTCACTTGCTAAGAGATGAATATGAGAGAAATAAGAAAGAAAAGGGAAAAGGGAGAAAGAGAAAAAGAAAGAATGCGGAAGCGTGTAGAGAAAGGTACCAATAACAAAAGAGTGAAAAGAGAGAAGCCAGGGAGCAGAAAGTAAAAAAACAGAGTCGATTCCCGAAACGAAATATGCCATATTCCAAAGAAAGCCAGCCTCGAAATTAGTTTCACACAACAAATAACAAGTTTATACAAATAGAAAATTTAATGCAGAATCGCTATATATTATATTGTACTTCTCTTCGTGATTCTATTCTAGCATGCGCATATAAACATCGTGAATAATTTGCGTAATTCGTAATGGTTGTCAAGAAGTAGGCTACGCCCCCCTCCCCCTTTTCTTACTCTCAAGATTCTAGGCCGAGGGCAAAGTTCTAGTTGAGGGCCGGGCCTGCAAACGTATCCGTGATATATAAAAAAAAAAACGACCATGCACCATGATAACAACACAGGCAATGCAGTACATTTCGAGATTTTTTTGGGTAAAATACTGATATCACTTTAATTCTAACAATTATTTCAAGAAGAGGCTACTATTTCTGTTTTTAAAGGAAATTTATTTTTAGCATGAGAGTAAATCATAGTGCAGTGTTGAACTCAGATTGAAAATATTACAATACGTGTATATTTACATATTTAGTGACGGTTAGATCATTATTATGCACTCAAATACATTGATTTGATTTCTATATTTTATTCACAATTAGCATGTTAAATTTAGAATAACAGATTTTCTCCTATGTTGCCAATGTATAGTTAGTATTGCGTAGCGGTTTTTTGTGTTCATCTTAAAGGATTATAAAATCGTATATAACTGACTTAATATTGCATAACTCACCTTTATGTAAACACGACGTTTGATTTTATTTGATCATTAATGGCCTGACAATTTTTGTTTCAAAAACACTTTGTAAAAAATAAAATGAATACATTTTTTTTTAAATCGTTGGACATGCAATGGTTAGGAAAATAAAACTATCTGGACTTGGTTTTGCCGGCAAACTAAACTCAGATCATCTGATACATTCCGATGATTACATTATTTATACAATTTTTTCCAGGATATTATATGCACATACTATCTGTAATTTGCTTATTACTCATACATAATATCTCCATTAAATCTGTGCGCCACATGTAACATGTTTATTGTTTAACATCAACAAAATTAGTGTACATAATTTTACCAATGCCATTAATAAATGTATAATGCAATCGACTGTTTATTCACAGTTTAATTATGTATTTAGAGTTCTTTTATTCTTCAAATTCCAAAAATTTGATCAAAATTTGCAAGCCTTCATGTCTTTATTGAAGGTAAAAAAGAATATGGAGTAAAACTTGCACAAAAGAATGATAAGTTACACTTACCTTAAAAAAAATTATTCTCATTTGGAAACCTATTTGTTTATCATCTCTACCCTTTTGTGTATATAGACATGTGGAGAGAACCTATTTATGATGTTACATGTAACTTGACTTTAACTATCGCATATAATTATGTACATATTATATGTTTGTTATCTTTGAGTTTTATTCGTCTGTTTATGGCTTTCAATGAACACATGTAAACAAATAAAAGCGTACATTCTTTTTAGTACGTTTCGTCGATTTCTGAAAGATTGTTCACATGTTTTATTCTTGTATTTTACATTTTTATTTTATTTGAAGCGGATTCCAAAATATGATTTAAATTTGCAAGCCTTCATGTCTTTATTGAAGGTAAAAAAGAATATGGAGTAAAACATTGTACAAAAGAATGATAAAATAAACTTACCTTTGGAAAAAATTGTCTTTTCATTTGGAAACCTATTTTTTATCAGCTCTATAAGCCTTTTGTGTATATAGACACGTGGAGGAAATCTATTTATGTTGTTACATGTAACTCGACTTTAACTATCTTATGTAATTATGTACATAATATATTTTGTTTGTTATTTTGTGTTTTCTTCGTCTGTTTATGGCTTTCAGTGAAGACATTTAAAAAAATAAAAAGTGTACATTATTTTCAGTACATTTTGCTCATTTTTGAAAGATTGTTCCCTTTCCGTCATAACCATGCAGTAATCCAGATATCTTTGATAAACATGATAAATAAATAGGAAATAAAAGATACACAGAAAAAATAAACAACGTTATAAAATAAACATTGTGACTCTTATACCGGTTGCTCTACGGCTCATAATGTCGAAGTATCCGTAATTTCATTTGAAAGAATCAATAATTAAAACATATTACTCATAAAAGTACATGAAGAATTAAAGAGGCAACCTAGGTAAATATTAATTACTATTAAGGTGAGGTATGAGAATGTTATCGGACTACATTACTCAACTAAACCATTATCACGTTGGCGTAATCCGTAGAAACATTAAGTGGTATTTGAAGACGGGGAAAAGGTCCTTCATGGGTACGCCATTGTGAATAAGTGCAGTACTTTACTGTCAATTAAAAGACTCACGTTTGTTATCGTTTCCCTTAACGACAGTCTAAAAGGCCTTGTGAAGTACTCGAACTACTTCAACTGATGATTAAAGGTTATTATGATATCGAAAACAAAACAATAACCTAATTATTAATTGTAAATATGTCACTTGCTAAGAGATGAATATGAGAGAAATAAGAAAGAAAAGGGAAAAGGGAGAAAGAGAAAAAGAAAGAATGCAGAAGCGTGGAGAGAAAGGTACCAATAACAAAAGAGTGAAAAGAGAGAAGCCAGGGAGCAGAAAGTAAAAAAAACAGAGTCGATTCCCGAAACGAAATATGCCATATTCCAAAGAAAGCCAGCCTCGAAATTAGTTTCACACAACAAATAACAAGTTTATACAAATAGAAAATTTAATGCAGAATCGCTATATATTATATTGTACTTCTCTTCGTGATTCTATTCTAGCATGCGCATATAAACATCGTGAATAATTTGCGTAATTCGTAATGGTTGTCAAGAAGTAGGCTACGCCCCCCTCCCCCTTTTCTTACTCTCAAGATTCTAGGCCGAGGGCAAAGTTCTAGTTGAGGGCCGGGCCTGCAAACGTATCCGTGATATATAAAAAAACGACCATGCACCATGATAACAACACAGGCATTGCAGTACATTTCGAGAATTTTTGTTGGTAAAATACTGATATCACTTTAATTCTAACAATTATTTCAAGAAGAGGCTACTATTTCTGTTTTTAAAGGAAATTTATTTTTAGCATGAGAGTAAATCATAGTGCAGTGTTGAACTCAGATTGAAAATATTACAATACGTGTATATTTACATATTTAGTGACGGTTAGATCATTATTATGCACTCAAATACATTGATTTGATTTCTATATTTTATTCACAATTAGCATGTTAAATTTAGAATAACAGATTTTCTCCTATATTGCCAATGTATAGTTAGTATTGCGGAGCGGTTTTTTGTGTTCATCTTAAAGGATTATAAAATCGTATATAACTGACTTAATATTGCATAACTCACCTTTATGTAAACACGACGTTTGATTTTATTTGATCATTAATGGCCTGACAATTTTCGTTTGAAAAAAACTTTGTAAAAAAAAAATGATTATAATAAATTCAAAACAGTCTTTGAACATGCGATGATAAGGAAAATAAAACTATCTGGACTTGGTTTTGCCGGCAAACTAAACTCAGATCATCTGATACATTCCGATGATTACTTGATGTATACAATTTTAATTGTCCAGGATATTATATGCACATACTATCTGTAGTTTGCTAATTACTCATACATCATATTTCGCTCTATTAAATATGTGCGCCACATGTAACATGTTTATTGTTTAACATCAACAAAATTAGTGTTCATAATTTTACCAATGCCATAAATAAATGTATAACGCAATCGACTGTTTATTCACAGTTTAATTATGTATTTAGAGTTCTTTTATTCTTCAAATTCCAAAAAATTTGATCAAAATTTGCAAGCCTTCATGTCTTTATTGAAGGTAAAAAAGAATATGGAGCAAAACTTGCACAAAAGAATGATAAGTTACACTTACCTTTAAAAAAAACTGTCTTTTCATTTGGAAACCTATTTGTTTATCATATTGAGAGAACCTATTTATGTTGTTACATGTAACTTGACTTTAACTATCGCATATAATTATGTACATATTATATGTTTGTTATCTTTGAGTTTTATTCGTCTGTTTATGGCTTTCAGTGAACACATGTAAACAAATAAAAGCGTTCATTATTTTTAGTACGTTTCGTCGATTTCTGAAAGATTGTTCACATGTTTTATTCTTGTATTTTACATTTTATTTGATTTGAAGCGGATTCCAAAATATGATTTAAATTTGCAAGCCTCCATGTCTTTATTGAAGGTAAAAAAAGAATATGGAGTAAAACATTGTACAAAAGAATGATAAAATAAACTTACCTTTGGAAAAAATTGTCTTTTCATTTGGAAACCTATTTTTTATCAGCTCTATAAGCCTTTTGTGTATATAGACACGTGGAGGAAATCTATTTATGTTGTTACATGTAACTCGACTTTAACTATCTTATGTAATTATGTACATATATTATGTTTGTTATTTTGTGTTTTCTTCGTCTGTTTATGGCTTTCAGTGAACACATGTAAACAAAATTAAAAAGTGTAGATTATTTTCAGTACATTTTGCTCATTTCTGAAATATTGTTCCCTTTCCGTCATAACCATGCAGTAATCCAGATACCTTTGATAAACATGATAAATAAATAGGAAATAAAAGATTCACAGAAAAAATAAACAATGTTATAGAATAGACATTGTGACCCTTATACCGGTTGCTCTATGGCTCATAATTTCCTTGTACAATATAATATCGAAGCATCCGTAATTTCATTTGAAAGAATCAATAATTAAAACATATTACTCATAAAATTACATGAAGAATTAAAGAGGCAACCTAGGTAAATATTAATTACTATCAAGGTGAGGTATGAGAATGTTATCGGACTACATCACTCAATTAAACCATTATCACGTTGGCGTAATCTGTAGAAAACATTAAGCGGTATTTGAAGACGGGGAAAAGGTCCTTCTTGGGTACGCAATCGTGAATAAGTGCAGTACTTCACTGTTAATTAAAAGACTCACATTTGTTATCGTTTCCCTTAACGACAGTCTAAAAGGCCTTGTGAAGTACTCAGAACTACTTCAACTGATGATTAAAGGTTATTATGATATCGAAAACAAAACAATAACCTAATTATTAATTGTAAAAATGTCACTTGCTAAGAGATTTTTTTTCTCTCTTTACCTCTTCAGAGGGACTTTATTGTTCCATTTCAAAATACATATATATTATTTACAAAACAAGTAAAATGAAACATATGAATTATATACAAGATCAACATAATTTCTTAAAATGATCATTTAACATTTCTAATACTTTCTTAACTTCTTCATTATCGAAGTATCTTATATTTTCTTTGTATTTCAAATAACATCTTAATGATTAAATAAAATTTGGATTGGTTGGTACTTCCCCAAAGTTCCGCTTTACATAATCTTTGTATATAACCAGTTGAGCATAATTTATCAAAAAATTAAGTAAAGTAAATTTTCTGTTATCTATTTTATATCCAATCAATAACATTTTCATATCAATTTCAATTTCTCTTTTAAAGATGAAATATATAATTCTTGAGATAATTTTCCAGAAAACTCTTAATTTCTTGCAACGAAATATAAAATGATCAATAGTTTCTTTTTCATAACAAATTTCACATTTGTTAGACTGTACGATTTTCCATATAAAGAGATTGTCTTTAGATGGCAATATTCTATGAATTAATTTCAAATTATATTGTTTCATATTATTGTCTCTTATCTTATTAAATTTGAACTGAAATACATCTTTCCAAACAAATGTCTCTGGTGGCCTGAAATATTTTGCCAGAAATGGATATCAATTTTGTCTTTTTATCTTTTCTAGCATTAAACTATAGTAACTTTTTGCTGTAGTACATTCAACGTTTATAACATCTAAAGTTGTCTCAACTTGCTAAGAGATGAATATGAGAGAAAAGTGAAAAGGGAGAAAGAGAAAAACAAAAAATGCGGAAGCGAGGAAAAAGAGAGAAGCCAGGGAGCAGAAAGTAAAAAAAAAACAGACCTGATTTCCGAAACGAGATATGCCATATTCCAAAGAAAGCCAGCCTCGAAATAGACATAGGTAGTTTCACATAACAAATTATAAGTTTGTAAAAATTGAAAATTTAACGCAGAATCGCTAAATATTATATTGTACTTCTCTTCGTGATTCTATTCTAGCATGCGCATACGTCGTGAATATTTTTGAGTAATTCGTTCAAACTGATGGTTATCAAGAAGTAGGGAACGCCCCCCCCCTCTATTCTTAATCTCATGATTCTAGGCCTATGTAAAATACAGGAACATAGTCCGGTGACTGTTATATAGTAAACAGCAAAAGTTATGAGAACCAGGGGCGGATCCATGCAGGGGGTGACAACAATATGGAAAAGGGAAAAAGAGAGAGCGACGGGAGAAACGGCAGAAAAGAAAGTAAAAGAGAGGGAGAGGGAAAAGGGAGAGAGAGAGACAGGAGGAGGAAAAAAAATGCAACTCTAAGTATTCGGGTTGGCACGAATTAGATGGGATGGACCCAGGCGCGGATCCAGGGGGGGGGGCCGGGGGGCCCGGCCCCCCCCCCCTGGTAAAAAAAGGGGGAAAAAGGGAAAAAAAAGGAGGGAAAAAAAAAGGGGGAAAAAAAGGGGAAAAAAAAGGGAAAAAAAGGGGGGGAAAAAGAGAGAGAGAGAGAGGAAGGAAAAGAAGGGAAAGAGGAGAGAAAGGGAAAGAAAGAAAAGGAAGAAGAAAAGAAAAGGGGGAAGAAGGAGATCGGGGGGGGGGGGGCCTCGCCTCCTAAACTGTTGCCTCCCCCAAAAAAAAAAATCCAAAAAATAAAAGAGAAGGAAGGAAATGGAAAGAAAAAAGGAAAAGAGGAGAGAAAGGGAAAGAAAAAAGAGAAAGAAGAAAGGTAGGGGAGATCAGTTGCGATTTTTCCGCCAACAAAGTGTAGATCGGGGGAGGGGGAGGGGGGAGGACGGCTCGGGGGAAATAAAATGTAATCGTGGTTTATATCTAATTCCATAACGGTGGTTTACACATAATGCTGAAATGACATAATTTTCCGAGATTTTTTCTCATTTTTTAGTAAATTATACTTTTTTATGCGTTTGTTGTAAAATGACAAATTCCTAAATTTACAGCCAGGCAACAGGGCCCGCGGAACGGCGGGGATCGGGAGCTTCCAGCTCCCTACCCCCCCCCCCCGAATTTTTTGAAAAATAATATTAAAGAGAAATAGAAAGAAAGAGAGCAAGAAAGAAAGAATAGTTAACTGCCAGTGTCACAACAAAATAATGAAAAATGCTCATCTGACCGTAATTAAACGCCTAAAACCCCTGAGCTTACGGGGGCTCTGCCCCCGGGACCCAACTAAGGGCCCTAAAGCGGGCCCCTTGATACTCATCTGACCGTAATTTAGTGCCTAAAACTCTTGAGCTTCTGGGGGCTCCGCCCGCTGGACCTCACGCCAATCGGTGTTCTGTCAGTGTCACAAATAAGGTATCAAAAATGCTCATCTGACCGTAATCAAATGCCTAAAACCCCTTAGCTTACGGGGGCTTGCCCCCGGGACCCAACTAAGGGCCCTAAAGCGGGCCCCTTGATACTCATCTGACCGTAATTTAGTGCCTAAAACCCTTGAGCTTCTGGGGGCTCCGCCCGCTGGACCTCACGCCAATCAGTGTTCTGTCAGTGTCACAAATAAGGTATCAAAAATATGTTCATCTGACCGTAATCAAATGCCTAAAACCCCTGAGATTCCGGGGTTTCCGCACCCTCGACCCCACCAGGGGCCTTAGGGCGGGACCCTGAATGCTTATCTGGCGGTAATTTATTGCCTTAAACCCCTGAGTTTCCGGGGGCGGACAAGGTATCAAAATATGTTCATCTGACCGCAGGCGCGTAGCCAGGGGGCGGTGGGGGCGCCCCCCGAAAAAATGCCGGCCAAAAAAGAGAGGATAGAAAAGGAAGAGGACGTAGGAAGAAAATTGAACAGACAAAAAACATTTTTGAAATTCAGACAAGGATTAAGAGTCGAAAACGGTACAACGATCGTCTTCTTTCTCTAATAATTTAATGAAATGTACAGCCTTCACGCAGGAGGGGGGGGGGGGGGGGACAGAACTGAGACAAGGATTAAGAGACGAGAACGTTACAGTGAATCGTCTTCTTTCTTAAATAATTTTAATGAAACGTCAAAGCTTTCGCGCGGGAGGGGGGGGGGGGGACTGAATTGAGACAAGGGTTGAGAGTCGAGAATGGTAATACGAATCGTCTTCTTTCTCTAATGATTCAATGAAACGTACAAGCTTCCGCGCTTCGCGCGGAAGGGGAAAACTGAATTCAGACGAGGATTAGGAGTCGAGAACGGTACAACGAATCGTCTTCTTTCTCTAATGATTTAATGAAACGTTAAAGCTTCCAGGCTTCGCGCGGGAGGGGTGGGGGGGGGGGGACTGAATTCAGACGAGGAATAAGAGTCGAGAACGGTACAACGAATCGTCTTCTTTCTCTAATGATTTAATTATAATAATAATACAGACATTTATAACGCGCAAACATGTCCACCCAGAGGGTGCTCTAGGCGCTTACAATGAGTTACATAATATACTTAGATATAATTTTGCTTAAATTACATTACACATGGTTATAAAAAAGAAGAAGATGATATTAGTCAAAGTTGGCCATTAGATAAGTTTTCAGGCCGGCCTTGAAACTATCTACTGATTTACAGTCCTTAAGTGTGTAAGGGAGACTGTTCCACAATCGGGGAGCTGCTGAGGGAAATGCTCGATCTCCCCATGATCGTCTGGTCTTAGGGATGATCAGAGTTGATGTATTGGCAGAACGCAGACCAGAACGACCAGGCTTGCGAAAGTTGAGTAGAGAAGAGATGTACTGTTGCGAGGAGAACTTCAAGGCACGGTATGTGATCAGAAGGATTTTGTAGGTGAGACAATGTTCAACAGGAAGCCAATGCAGGGATTTAAGGACTGGAGTGATGTGGGCGAACTTGCGTGTATATGTCACTAGACGGGCAGCAGCATTCTGAACAAGCTGGAGCCTCTTAACTTGAGACATAGGGATGCCATAGAGTAAAGAGTTACAACAATCGATGCGGGATGTAACAAATGCATGCACAAGCTGCTCAGTCGCCTTTGTGGTGAGATACTTGCGAATAGCACGAAGATTGCGGAGACTGTGGATCGCAAGTTTAACACTTGATGATACTTGCGACTCCATGGTCATATTGGAGTAAAAAATAACTCCAAGATTTCGAACTTTCTTCACTGGAGTATTTGATGACGAACCAATATTCAGATTGGGGGTTACCGATTTGGCGAGTTGCTGCTTGGAACCCAGCATAACAAACTGAGATTTGTCGTCATTGAGCTTCAAGTAATTCTCCTTCATCCAATTCCTAATGTCACTTATACAGGCTTCAACACGAGCAATCCAGGCATCAACTTCTCCTTGTGTGGGAGAACACGAAAAGTATATCTGCGTGTCATCAGTATACATATGGTGCTTGAGATTATGCCTCTTGATGATATCATGAAGGGGAAGAGTGTAAATGTTGAAGAGTTGTGGCCCAAGTACCGATCCCTGGGGCACAGAGAAGCCAAGATGAACTGTCTTAGAGACAGCACTGCGTACACAAACCCTCTGCGATCTGTTTGAGAGATAAGATGTTAACCACTGGTGAGCCTGTCCACCAATGCCCATAGACTGAAGTCTCTCTGGGAGTATAACATGGTCAACCGTGTCGAATGCCCTACTCAGATCGAGCAGAATTAGCCCAGTTACTTTTTCACTATCCATTTCGGTGAGGATATCATTTTGCACTCGTAAGAGGGCATTCTCAACACTGTGTTTTTCTCTGTATGCTGATTGGAAGTTGTCTTGAAGGTTATTGTCATTCAAGAAGGACTGAAGACGAGCGGATACTAATGAAACGGGGGGGGGGGGGGGTGGTAAACTGAATTCAGATGAGGATTAATCTCTAGAACGGTACAACGAATCGTCTTGTTTTTCTCTAATAATTAAATTAAATGGCAAAGCTTCCGCGCTTCGCGCAGGAGGTGGGGGAACTGAATTTAGACAAGTATTAAGATTCGAGAACGGTACAACGAATCGTCTTTTTTCTCTGCGCTTCGCGCGCTCGTGAGGGGGGGGGGGGGGAACTGAATTCAGACGAGGATTAAGAGTCGAGAACGGTACAACGAATCGTCTTCTTTCTCTAATGATTTAATGAAACGTAAAAGGGAGGAGGGGAAAACTGAATTCAGACGAGGATTAGGAGTCGAGAACGATACAACGAATCGTCTTCTTTCTCTAATGATTTAATGAAACGTAAAAGGGAGGAGGGGAAAACTTAATTCAGACGAGGAATAAGAGTCGAGAACGGTACAACGAATCGTCTTCTTTCTCTAATGATTTAATGAAACGTAAAAGCTTCCGCGCTTCGCGCGGGAGGGGGGGGGGGAGAACTTAATTCAGACGAGGATTAAGTTGGGGTTAAACCCCCCCCCTTGAGTTTTTTGTATGTTTTTGGGAAACCCCCTCCCCCCCCCCCCTTTTGATTTTCTTGATTTTTCTTTTTTGTAATTAAAATGAAAAATAAATAAATAAAATCCTTACCTTACCCCCCCCCCCCCCCCCCCCCCCCCAACGGAACGGAATGCCGATGGGTCAAAATTTCAAATGTCGGGACCCCCCCCCCCCCCGGCTTATTCAGCGGCTTGCTGAATCGTTGCGATTTTTTGGGGACCCATAATTTCAAATTTGGCCCCCCCTTAGAAATCCTGGATCCGCGCCTGGATGGACCCCCCCCCCCCCTACCGCAAGCTACGCATAATGCAGTGCCGGATACAGGTTGAGCCGAATATGTCGCGACTCTCTTTTGTCGGTCTTATAAAAGAAGGAGAGCGACAGGAGAACAAAGAAGGAAAGAAAGAGAAAAGTAGTAAAAGAGAATAAAAGAGGAAAAGTAGTGATACTTTTAACAAAAACAAAATTACTGTCCTGAGTAACGGGTCGGCAAAGTATTGGATGGGATGGAAACCCCACCCCACCGCAAGCTATCCGTAATGGGTGCATGAGATGTATAAATCAGTGGCGGGGGAGGGGAGAATCGGGGGAATCGGCCACGGCCCCCTCCTTCATGTTGTATCCTTAAACGCAGAAAAGGGGAAAGGAAAGAGAGAGCGACGAAAACAAGTACAATCTAAAGAGAAGAGAAGATGATAGACGGGGAGAGGAAAAGATGAGAGGGAGAGAGAGAGGAAAAACAGAACATGAAATTTAAATTTGTTTATACAAATTACATTGCCGATGAATTGCCCTACAAAACCTGTGGACGAAATTTTATGAAATTTATGAAATTGTCTTGAGATAGAAAGGGAGATGATTCTTACAAAATAATATGATAGCCCCGTGCTCGTGACGGCGCCATTTTGAAGATAAAAAACTCAAAAGCGTCCGGAAGCTCCGCCTCTTAGACCTCTGACAGGGGCCCTGCTCCTGAAATCTAATAGGGGCCCCCTGGACCCAATACGTAAGAATAAAAAGATCCTGTCTCTGTTTTAACGATGCGGTTGTGTTACTTCTCAGATGATTGTGCACGCGACACGGAAACTGTGCGTCGCGTCCAAAAATATAGATATAGGGCATATTCTAGATTCAGTGGCAAAACATACTTTGGCTTTTGATCGAAATGGCTTTGCGTAATTCAAAGATGGTTCTCTTTACTGTAGTATACGTTCTTGGGATGCTTTTATTCGCAGAGGCTCAATATGATGTGAATCCTGAAATTATTGTAGCGAATACTGGAGAGAATCTAACTTTACGCTGCAATATTAGAACGAGATACAACGCCTATATCTATTGGGTTAAAGACAACCAATATTCTATTGTAGCCGTCAATGAGGGCAATCCTCAAGGTGTGTTTTACGATTATTTTCGTTTCACGCAGTCGTATAAAACGGGTATATCTGACGGATTTTTTGAATTGTACATGTATGATGCTAGAGCAGAATCGGCAATATATGCATGCCGGGATGGCAATATTCCTATTCAGGAATACGACGTCCGTGTAATCGGATGTTCCACTTGCTTTGTAAACTTATCAGCGTCGCGCAGTTTGGAACAACCAAGAATGGATGTGAAATGCCACCTTAACAATTTTCATACAACCGAACGAATTCAACTACATATTACAATGAACAGGAAAAGAACGAATACAGCGATCATCAAAGGTAATAGTTTAATATTTAACATTTCGATTACGTATGGTACAATTCTAGTTGAGTTTAATCCGTTTACTGATACTCAGTCGAACATAATATGTATCGTACCAGCTCAGCTAACAACACCACAAAGTTATACTTCGGTTAAACTTTCTCCAAGTACCTCACTGATGACAACGTCACCAACGTCACCATCGACAACATCAGCAAAATCATCGGCAACAAAGTCAGAAACCACATCAGAGACAACGTCAGCAGCGATCACAACAACAGGAGCAAAATCATATGACTCGACGCCAAAGGCATCTTCGTCACCGATTATGTACACTTCTTATTTGAATTCTGGAACTACAACGTCTAACCAGACGGGAAAGAATATAAACCCAGGAAAAGACAACAATACTAAAAACAACGGTATTACAATCATCATAATTGTCATTCTTGGTGGTATCTTGATGATTGTTGTCATTGTGATAATATTTGTTCTACGATTGAAGAAAAGGCGAAACCGACAGCAAGGTAGACGAATTGAGGGTGAAATAAATGTCGTAGTTCGTGAACAGGATACATCTTACGAATCGATTGGTGGATCGTCTGGAATTCGAGATGGTGAATTGGTAAATAACGTTTTGAACGAGTCCAGTGATGAGATTATTCAGAGTTCGATTTTAAGATCAGGTGATGATCAGTTAGACATCGCACTCTATACCATACCGGACAAGACAGGAATGTTAAAACGTGTTGCAAAGTCGGGGGTCGTATCTGTCAGTTCCCATGGCAACAGCTCGGTAAATCTTCATCAACATGAGCAGAAAGAATTCAAGCAAGTGGGTGCCGGAGATGACGATGATACAAATATCCCTATCTATGCAATGCCTGATAAAGGACCAAGATCCACAAGAAATACCAGGAAGACTAGTCCAGGATCAGCATCTACAGATGATGGTGCGGATATCCCGCTCTATGCCTTGCCTGATAAAAGACCAGGATCTAAAGGGAACATGATGAAGGCCACATCTGGAGCAGGAACGCGAAATGAGGGTGATGAGATCCCACTCTATGCTGTGCTCAATAAAGAACCAGGATCTAAAGAGAATCGGTCTACAGTGAAGCCAAAACCAGGCGACCAATCCAAAGCCTTAAATAAGGATAATACACATGATGAAGAGGCTTTGTACGCCGAGGTCGATTAATCTAACTGAATCATTATTATTACTGTAAAAAAACATTTTACTACACTGTTGCCTAAAAAGATGGAATCATATATTTTTCTTACCTCTTTTCATAAAAGGATGTGACAATATTGTGGACTTCCACAGGGATCGATAGTAGGACCCACCGGGTATTCTATATACACCAGTTGGTAACCTTTATGCAGATGACACCCAATTGTATACTTCATTCAATCCCAAAATCCCAGGAGATTTAGTTGTTGCTTTGTTTAGACTTCAAAGTTGCATTTCAGATATTGGAAATTGGATGTTAGTTAATAAATTAAAATTGAATGACTCGAAGACAGAATTCTTTGTAGTAGCCTCTCCTCACAGTTTACGCAATCTACCAGATCTTAAGTTAAAAGTTGGTGATATATTCATAAGCCCTTCAGTCACTGTTAAGAATCTAGGTGTGCTCTTGGATAGAGAAATGTCAATGTCAGATCGCGTCTCTCAAATATGTACTACTGCAACTTTTCATTTAAGGAACATTTCTAGAATTAGAAGATACATTAATCAATCCGCCTGTAACAACGCAATTCGTTCTCTAGTTCTGTCTCGTTTAGATTAGTGCAATGGCCTTCTTTCCACTATCCCTGTTACTCAATTAGATCGTATCCAACGACTTCAAAATTGGGCAGCCCGGCTAATTAATCAGGTTACGAGATCTCACTCCCTTAAACCACTCCTTGACTCGTTGCACTGGCTTTTTGTAAGACATCGTATAGTTTTTTAATTACTATTTTTACTTTCTAAATCCCTTAATAAACAGGCACCTCAATACCTACGTGGTTGTTTGACCCTATACACCCCTCGCAGGAATCTACGAGCCCCAGTGACCCACTCCGTCTTACATACAACATCACACGAAAACTAGCAGGAGATAGGACTTTCACTATAACTGCATCTAAATATTGGAATTAACTCAGGCAATCACCATCCGTCTCTTCATTCAAAAGGGACTTAAAACATTTCTTTTTCGTAATCCAGAATTTTAGCATTCTGTAAGTTTTCATTTTCATTTTTTTTTAGGATTCTTCTTGTTTTAAGCGCTTTGGGCCGCTCTGGGGAAAGCGCAGTATATAAATAGTAATAACAAATACAATAATTTTAAAAATACGATGTATTCATATTACCCATTGTGATCTGCATTGGTCAGGAAAGTTTATAACGTATATTTCGGGATTTAGAGAATATCACTATGAGAAGTATCCTTTTTTAAGGGGGAGGGGTTAAAATTCCAATAAGAAAGAAGTAAGGATTGATGATATTCTGAAAATTACTTTTTGGAACAATATCACAAAGATTATTGCAAGGAACAAAATAGCTAAGGACTTAATTTTCTTTTCTTTTTAAAGAAATAAAAACATGAAAAACTAAATAAGTTTTTAAAAAATGTAAATGACAACAACAAAAATTAAATGCCCATTGGCATATTTTCTACAGTAATGCTCCTGTATTAATTTGGTATTTGAGGTATTTTAAGTTTTTGTGAAAATTTAATGATAGCACTTTAATTTCTAAAAATTATTTCAAGAAGAGGCCACTAATTCTGTTTTTAAAGGAAATTTATTTTTATCATGCGATAAATTATAGTGTAGTGCTGAACTCAGAATGAAAATATTATAATATGTGTATATTTACACATTTAATCACGGTTAGATCATATATGCACTCAAATACATTGATTTGATTTCTATATTTTATTCACAATGAGCATATTAAATTTAGAATAACAGATTTCCCCTATATATTGCCAATGTATATAGTTAGGATTGCGAGCGTTTTTTATTCATCTTAAAGGATTATAAAATCGTTTATAACTGAATTAATATAGCATAACTCACCTTTATGCAAACACAACGTCTGATTTTATTTGATCATTTAAGGCTTGACCATTTTCGTTTGAGAAAAAAAAAATTGTAAACAAACAAAAATGAATAATTAAAAAAAGTCGTTGAACATGCGATGATCAGGAAAATAAAACTATCTGGACTTGATTTTGCCGGCAAAGTAAACTCAGATCATTGGATACATTCCGATAATTACATTATTTATACAATTTTAATTGTCCAGGATATTATGCACATTTACTATTTTTAGTTTGCTAATTACTCATACATCATATTTCTCTCCATTAAATCTGTACGCCACATGTAACATGTTTATTGTTTAACATCAACAAAATTAGTGTACATAATTTTACCGATGCCATAAATAAATGTACAATGCAATCTAATGTTTATTCAGAGTTTAATTCTGTATTTGAAGTTGACTCGGGCAGTTGACATGACACATCCATCAATTTTGTTTATTCTTGTGCTTTGCGTTTTATGTGATTTGATGTAAGTTCCAAAAATATGATCTAAATTTGCAAGCCTTCGTGTCTTTATTGAGTAAAAAGTTGCACAAAAGAATGATAAGTTAAACTTACCTTTAAAAAACAAAAATTAAAAAAAATATTTGGGAACCTAGTTGTTTATCATCTCGATAACCCTTGTGAGGAGATATACATGTGGAGAAACACTATTCACGATGATACATGTAACTGGACTCTAACCATTGTATATGTACACATAATATGTTTGTTATTTTGTGTTTTTTGTGTTTGTTTTGGGCCTTCAATGAAAACACTTTTTTTTATAAGTGTACTTTATTTTCAGTACATTTCGTTCAACTCTAAAAGATTGTTCGATTTGCGTCATAACCATTCAGTACTCCAGATTACTTTTGATAAGCATGATAAAGAAATAGGAAATGAGATTTAAACAGACAAAATAAAAACTGTAATAAAATAAACACTGTGACCCCTATTCCTGATGATCTACGACTTATAATTATCTAGTACAAAATAATGTCGAAGTATACGTAATTTAATTTGAAAGAATCATTAATAGAAAGAAAAAAGCAAAATAGTTAAGATGAATTACTACAAAGTTGAAACATGACAATGTAATCGAACTTCATTACTCTTGTCTCAATTGAACCATTATCATATTGGCGTAATCCGTAACGGAAAGAGGTCCTTCGTGATAAGTTGAAAACTTTTAAGCCGTCGATATCACGACCCCATTTTGTTTTTCCCCTGTAAATATGTGACCCTCCCTGTACGATGCAGGTTCTTTTTCTTCATCACACTTCCTCAAACTGTTATATTATACTTCTCTTCGTGATTTTAGTCTAGCATGTGCATACATCGTAAATAATTTCCGTAAGTCGTTTAAAGTCAGTTTCAGTTTAGTGTCTTTTATTTCACATGAAAAACAATACATTAAAGGCATCATTTAACAATGTTAAATCTGAGATGCACAGCCCTACGTGTTATCAGTGTCTGTGATCTAGTGTAATATTGAAGCCCTAAAAAAATTGCGCTTCAAAATGGTCATATAGTGCCTCAAAGAGGTAAAACAATCTTTAAATGACCGGTTTACCATACTCATTCTCCCCAATTATAATAATGGGTTCTTGTATAGCGCTCATGTCAGTCAGATTTGACCCTCCTCACGCTCCCGATTATTACCCTGGCAATAGACTGCAGTGTTATGAAAACCGTTAGGAAAACACAAAATGAAATTTCGATTTCCAATCATGAATATCTTGATAATCAGACAGGCGATCGGCTTGTAAAAGTCATGAGCTTCCTGAATTACCTAAAGGTTTATAATTATGATTGCAGCATGAGCTAAATCAAGGATTTTGTTTAAGGATCTGAGACAAAGTTAACGGATCCCTTTAACAAAACATAGCATATTAAAACAATCGATACTCATGAACACTAAAGACATCTACACAGCATAAGTTTGTATTGCATTAACACTAGCTTATAGAATTTAAGTTCCTCAAAATCATTTTGACACAGTGTCATTCATAATCAGGTAGAAGCAGGCGCGTACTCAGGGGGGGGGGGGGGGGGGGTTAAACGCCCCTTTGATATTTTTATATGTGTAAACCCCCCCCCCCCCCCATCACCCCCCTAAAATCCCCCCCCCCCCCTCCCTTTGGGATTTTTTTTTTTTTTTTTTTTTTTTTTTTTTTTTTTAGTAGGAGAACGCCCCATCCCCTCCATTCTTAATCTAAGGATTCTGATTTGCTCACTGCCTGGACTGTTTCCATGGCACGCGCCCAATCAACTGAGAAAATAACACACCCTCAACGCTAAAACGGAGACAGTCCCTGCCTTTCTTTTTCTCGACCGGTGTATTTACAGGAAGAGTCCACCATGATAATACTTGGCCTTTACTATGGAACCATAACATTGAGAGAAATAGACCAGTCACGGTTTGTTCAAAATCCGATAAAAAGTTTAAAGTTATGAATCGTTGAATTTGAAATCGATGAAACACAAATTAATAATAATAATAATAATAATAATGAACATTTGTATAGCGCCTTTTCTACAAGTAGATACAAAGCGCTTAATTAACATATACAATGAACAATTAACAAAATAGAAAGATGCTTAACAACAGACATGTATGTAACAATATAGGAATGAACAAAATAAAGGGTAAGACAGGTAATAGAAGAGCAAGAACAAGTGCTGGTAAGCGGGCATTAGTTAAACAAGTGTGTTTTGAGGTGTTTTTTGAAAGTCATTAGAGAATCAGCAGTTTGTACAAAATTGGGGAGATTGTTCCATGATTTTGGAGCAGTGGCTATGAATGCCCGCTTACCAGCATTGGTTCGACACCTTGGGGTATCTAAAACTGTACGAGTGTTGGATCTTAGGTTGTAACTGGAGTGCCTAACATGAACGAGATCAGTAAGATATGAGGGAGAGAGATAGTGTAACGACTTAAAGACAAGGGTGGAGGTCTTGAAGAGCACTCGCTGTTGAATAGGAAGCCAATGCAGAGAGTTCAACAAGGGCGTGGTGTGTGTGCTCTTTGGTTGTTTGAAGATGAGGCGTGCAGACTGGTTCTGGAGAAGCTGAAGACGGTGAATGTTCTTTGCTGTTGTGCCACTCAACAAACTGTTACAGTAATCAAGACGAGATAAAACTAAGGCACGGACTGCAGCATGAGTGGTACTTTCGTCAAGATATTTTCTAATCCTGCATAAGTTCCGGATATGATATTTGACAGTCCTGACTACATTTGAGACGTGAACATCTGGCAGCATGAGGTTGTCAAAGACGACGCCAAGAATACGCAGCTTCTTTGACGGTTTAATCACAGTCCCATCATGAAGAGTTAGAGTGAAGTTCTGGAGCAATCGTTGATGGACTTTCGAAGCAAAGACTACTAACTCAGTTTTGTCTTGATTAAGTTTCAATTTGTTGGATGTCATCCACCTGTAGACATCTCTCATTGCATCCCGTAGTCTGCATGCAGCATGATCAACAGAGTCCTGGCTAGAAGGGTCGCATTGTATATACACCTGTATATCGTCGGCGTATACATGATAGCCTATGCCATGACTGTAAAGGATATCAGATACAGGTTTCGAGTAGAGCGTAAAGAGCAGCGGGCCCATCACCGATCCTTGCGGGACACCGAACTCCAACCTGGTGTCTAGTGATTTCACTCCTCTGATTCGCACATGTGATAGTCGGTTGCTCAGGTATGATCTAAACCAGTGCAGTGCTGTGCCAGAGACACCATATTCATCCCGAAGCCTTGTCAGCAAGATCGTGTGGTCAAGAGTGTCAAATGCAGATGACATATCTAGCGACAGTAGAATGACGCATTTCCGATCATCCAGAGCACATAGGATATCATTCTGAAGACTCACCAATGCAGTCTCAGTACTGTGATTTTTCCTATATGCAGACTGTTTAGGATCACCAAGGCTGTTGTCTTCCAAGTAGTTGGCTAACTGTGATGAGACGACTCTTTCCATAAGCTTGGCTATTCCGATCATCCAGAGCACATAGGATATCATTCTGAAGACTCACCAATGCAGTCTCAGTACTGTGATTTTTCCTATATGCAGACTGTTTAGGATCACCAAGGCTGTTGTCTTCCAAGTAGTTGGCTAACTGTGATGAGACGACTCTTTCCATAAGCTTGGCTACAAACCTTATGTTCGAAATGGCCTGTAGTTTTTCATTCTTTCTTTGTCAAGTCCTGGCTTCTTCAAGACTGGTGTCACAGATGCAACACCTAGAGATGATGGAAAATCGCCTGATGCCAACGATGCGTTGATGATATGCGTCAGCTTTGGCAGCAAAACAGGAAGGTGACGCTTCAGGAGCCACGTTGGAAGAGGATCCAAAGGACATGTCTTGTTGGGTGAGCGTTTGATCAGCCTCTGAACCTCCTCTGATGTGACCAACTGGAACTCCACGAATGAAGGGGCTGAGATTGCCATACCATTTGGATTGTCCAATTCGTCAACGTTTAAGTCATCTATACATCTCCGCAAGTCTCTGATCTTCTCACTGAAGAATGTGCAGAATGTAGAGGCAAGCTCAACTGATGAATCAGCATCTGGGAGAAATCGTTTACTCTTATTCAGAAGATGCTTCAGTTCTCTATACATGTCCTTTGGAGTACTTTCAGAAAACAGGTCATTGTAGTAGAACCGTTTAGCCCTTGACAGAGCTTCAGCTGCAGCAGCTTTAGCTTCACAGTAGGCCGATCGATCGCTATCGGGATTGACTTTAAGGGATTTACGCCATTTCCGCTCCTGTCTTCTGCGTTCACGTCTTGCAGCATCAACTTCTTCGTTGTACCACTTTGGCCTGTGACGAACTTGCGTGGTGCGGAGACATACAGGCGCATGGATATCCAGGACACGCTCCATGTCTCTGTCAAGATTGAGCACGCAACTGTTTACATCCTCCGCCAAGGGTTGATTGTCAAGGAAACTGGCAAGATCATCGGCAAACAACGTGTGATCAATGTTGCTGAATTTGCGATATTCCTGTGGCCGTTCATCTGTAGATGGTCTTTCACCACGGATCATGCAGCTCACGGCTACATGGTCGGACATGAGGCTCGGATCTGTACGTATGGAACAGAGAAGATTCTCATCTTCCCTCGCAATCACTACATCCAATGTATGGCCGTGTCGATGAGTTGGCTTTGATATGTACTGCTTGAGTCCTGCGGATTTCAGCGTATCTACAACGCGTGCGACATCATGTCTCTCGGGACAGTCATAATGGACATTCAAATCACCTAAAAGCAGTAGCTTCCCAGGAGTCTGATTCATGTCATCGATGAAGCTGTCAAATTCTTCGAGGAACGTAGATGTTTTCAGACCATTCGTGCTGGATGGTGGTGGACGGTACACAGCAACATAGTTCACCGAACGAGCTTTGTCTGTAATAATGCAGTGCTCAAATGTTGTAAAATGAGGATCAATAGTCACTTGATGTAGTTTCAGATCAGACCTGACCAGAGCACCAACACCTCCGCCACGACTGCCAGTGCGTGGAACATTGGTGAAAGTATAACCAGGTGGTGTTACCTCAGCAATTACAGCGTCATCATTTTCAGTCAGCCATGTCTCTGTGACAAACATTACATCAACTTCGTTGGTGATGACATAGTCTTGAAGAAGAAGAGATTTATGTCTCAGTGAGCGAGCATTCCAGTGACATACATGCTGTAATGTTTCATTTCCGACATTTGCATCAATAACAACATTGGAAGAGTCAATTCCCGTTGACCTCACTAGTTGTTTCCTTCTTGCTCTGTTACCAGCTCGGCAACCTCGATACCTCAGAATGCCATTTTCCTTCAGTAGGGATAGTACATCTGCTGATGGTGTGACCTTAGCACATCTTGAATGTCTCAATGCAATCAGGCTGGACCTTGAATACCGGAGACCATGAATGGGCTTTGTCTCCATTGTTGAAGGGCTTTGATGCACGGTCCAGTGTCTAGACATTTCACGGTTCAGACATAAGACTCTAAAATGGTCAAAGTCTTTGTCAATGTTGCTATTCAAAATGCAGTCCTAATTTGAACCTCCGCATAATAGGTGCTCTGTACTGTAGCTTAACACTGCTAGCAGTACAAGTGAAAGTGCAGCAAAATCAGTCGAAAACATATCCTAAAATCTCGCTTTAATCATTCATGAAAAACCACTCAAACACTGTCCAGTAGGATGACAAGGTCCCAAAATGAATGTTGATATAAAAATTGAAGGCAATAGTAGTCAGGAAACACATATAGTAACACAAAATCAGGAGAGCATCCTGAGAGTGGCAGCAGTAGTAAACAGCGCCTTCAACTCACGATTGGCGTGTCCGTGATTATGACTTTCGAGGTTCTCTGGCATTTTATATTAAATTTATATTGTTTCTTTAAAAAAGTATAGCACGCTAGTTGTAATCACCGCACGTATGTTTTACACAACTCCTGTATGAAACAAATTTATTCCGTCATCAACAACTAATATAATATTTTCGAGTCTACTCTCCTGCTCCTGCTCTGCAACTCTACTCGCCTACTCAACTCTCCAACTCAATCCAGTCTTCTACTCAAACCTCTCATCCTGCCTACAACTTTCTGGTTTACAGTCCTTTTCAGGACTATACTCACTTCCGAAAGATACTCTTCCTTCCAACCTCCACTTTCTCGCCTTTCCATCTCACTTCTATTTCTATCTACTTTCCTTAGTCCTTCTAGGACTTTACACATGGTGTACCGTAAACCTCTTCCGCGATTGTTCATACCACCATGCAAACCTTCAAACATCATAATATTTTCTGTGCAGATGATTGGGACAGGACGTCGAGAGATACGTCATAGATGAACATTTATGTTTGATTCATTACAATTTCGAATATTGATTTCTTTCTTATTTAAAAAAAAAAATCTAATTTTGAAGTTTAAACTACACAGTGAATGGTCACTAGCCGCTGTTATTTCCAATAATTTAGGGTCCTACTTATTGGTGTATACAATTTCGTTGTATTTACCGAATCTAAATCAGTGGTACTCTTCATCCTGCTGTAATTAGGATGTTCACATAGATTCTCGTATTTTTAGAAGTTTGTTTTCCAAGAGAGATGTTAGTTAGTGTAGTAGTCAGCTCTCTGCCTTCGCCTACAGCCGACTCTGATGGACGCCAGTTCGAATGGTGACGATAAATTTCGTTCGTGACCATACCTGTTGGGTTCATTTTCTATAAAAATAAAAAAAAAAATTATACATACACACATACACATTTCGACACTCATATTTACACATCGGTATAAAATGTTCGAGGACACATTATGTTTGTAGTTGTGGGTTGTAGGAATATAACATCCCGAAGATGCTCTGGACATTTACAACATAAACAATGACCTACTTTTTCCATGCAAATAGGTAAACTGATATAAACGTACCCCTATATGGTCGTCAAAGTGGAGGTACAGTTCTTGATGATATCGGCACACACCCATCCACGAACCCACAAACACACACATTAAGTTCATATAAAATCTGAAGAGACCGCGTTAGGTCTATGTACAAAAAAAAAAATCATAGTCACGTGACTACCCCACTGCAAACTATGCCGTTTGCGTGCATAAAATGTATAAATCAGTGACGGGGAATCGGTCGTAGCCCTCTCCCTCCCCACCCCCTCTTTTTGTGTCTTAATATTAAGAGAGAACGACTCTTAGACCCCCGACCGGGGCTCTGCATCTGAAATTTAATAGGTGCCTCAAGGTGGCCCCCTGGACCCAATCCGTAAAGATAGGAGTGGTTCCCAAAAGAAACCAAAACGAAGTGTTTATTGGTACGTAAGAATGAAAGGATCCTGTCTCCGTTTAAGCGTTGAGGGTTTGTTATTTTCTCAGTTGACTGGGCGTGCGACAAGGAAACTGGCCAGGCAGTTGAGAATTATAGTGTTCGTCTCGTCGACGAATATTGATAAAGGGTATATTCTGTATTCATTGGCATAACGAACTTTAGCTTTCGATCGAAATGGCTCTGCGTCAATCAAAGATGGTTCTCTGTATGGCAGTATACATACTTGGGATGCTGTTATTCACAGATAATGTGAAAAGTGAAATTATAGTAGCCAATGCTGGAGAGAATATTACTTTACGTTGCAGTACGATTACGATATACAGGTGGAATACCCAGTGGGTAAAGGACAATCAGTATCCTATTGCAGCCGTCAGTGCGAGTAACCCTCATGGTTTTTTGTATAATGATAGTCTATTTACGCAGTCGTATGAAATGGAAATATCTCCTACACTATTTAATTTGTACATATATAATGCTAGACCAGAATCGGCAACATAATTATGATTGCCGGTATGCCAGTAAACATATTCAGGAATACGACGTCCGTGTGATCGGATGTTCGACTTGCTTTGTAAATTTATCAACGTCACACGATTTGGAACAACCAAGAAAGGATGTGAATTGCTTACTTAACAATTTTCATACAGCCGAACGAATTCGACTACAAATAACAATCAACAGGAGCAGAACGAATGCGGCCATCATCAAAGGTAGTATTTTAACCTTTAATATTCCAATCACCATGATACATGGTACAATCCAAGTTCAGTTTAATCCGTTTACTGATACTCTTTCGAACATTAAGTGTATCTTACCAGCTCAGCTAACAACACCTCAAAGTTATACTTCGGTTAAACTTTCTCCAAGTACCTCACCTATAACAATATCAGCAACGTCATCATCAAGCACATCGACAACAAAGTCAGAAACCACAGGAACAACAACAACAAGGACAAAACTATATGACTCGACGCCAAAGTCATTTTCGTCACCGATTATGGAGACTTCTTATTTGACTTCTGGAACTACAACGTCTAACCAGACGAGAAATTATATAAGTCCAGGAACAGGAAACGATATTAAAATCAACGGTATTACAATCATCATAATTGCCATCCTTGGTTCTTTCTTGATAATTGCTGTCATTGTGATACTAATACTTGTTTTAAGATTGAACCAAACACGAGACCGACAGGAAGGAATAGGTAATGAGGGTGAAATACATGAATATGACGAGATTGATGAGGTAGTTGTAATAGATCGTGAACATGATACAGCTTACGAGTCGACCATTTGGAAAACGACACGAATCGACGAATAAGGATATGAACGAGTCCAGTGATAGGATTATCCAGAAATCGATTTTGAGATCTGGGGATAATCAATTAGACACCGCATTCTATATCATACCCGACAAGACAGGAATCATGAATCGTGTTGCAAAGTCAGAGGTTGTATTTGTTATTTTCCGTGGCAACAGCTCTGTAAATCGTCATTAGCATGAGCAGAAATAATTAAAGCAAGAGGACCAGTATAAGAATGTTGACATGCCAAATCTGGGAGCCGAAGATGACAATGATACAAATATCCCTCTCTAGTCCAGGATCAGCATCTACAGGGGATGGTGCGGATAACCCGTTCTATGCTTTGTCCGATAAAAGACCAGGATCTAAAGGGAACATTATATATGCCACATCTGGACCAGAAAAGCGAAATGAGGGTGATGAAATCCCACTCTATGCTGTGCTCAATAAAGAACCATCCTCTAAAGATAATCGGCCTACAGTGAAGCCAAAACCAAGCGACCAATCCAAAGCCTTAAATAAGGATGATACACAGTCATGATGAAGAGGCTTTGTACGCCGAGGTCGATAAACCTAACTGAATCATTATTATTACTGGATACACTTTAGTGTAGTACACTGTTACCCATAAAGTCGGAATCATTTTTGTTTACTTCTTTTCATAAAAGGATGTGACAATATGATTTATTCCTGATAGATTAAGTTTATAATTATCTTCCCATAACTTTATTAATCAATCTCTATGACTCTTTCAATATTGATCAATAGAGTTCTAAGAAGTTATAAACTGTATGTACCAATAATAATCATATATCCACATTCACTTCATAAAAAGACGTTACAAAAATTATCCAAGATTTAGAAATACCCCATTGTCACTCACTCCATATTGGTCTACTTTAAACTGATCCACTAGCGATCCACGTCTGGAGCGGTGCGAGGTACGCCTCCTGGTACACTTACGTCTTCACAACGTAGACCGGTCCAGGAAGTAGGTGAGAATAGGGTCTTTCATGACTTACCTTAGAGTTTATATTCTTTAAAAGGTATCAAAAAATCACATCATCATTTCATCTTTGGAGAACGTACCAATGGCTATGTCACTTTAAAATATAAACATAATTGTTTCTCAACACGTCTGTAACATGATGTTTCTATGTTAAAGGGATAGTTGAGTTCTGTTACAGAGGGCGCTACACAAAATATTTTTTGTTAAATAATGAAAAACTGAGTGTCAAATTTGAAAGAACATACAATTTAAATGACAAAATCATCTCTGTTTGATCAAAATCGGTTCAGAGACGGCTGAAATATCCATAAATATAACGATTTATGATACTTGTGTACCAACACAAATATTAAAAATTTGAAAAATCCGTTGAAACAACGAAATAGCGCCTTTTACGTCGTATTTCAGCCAATGCCGATGTTGGCTTTTTTTGTTGGCATTTTCGTGTTGGTTTTATTATGCACAAGCAGCCGGCCCATGTACTGTTATTTTTAATTAAATAATTAATTAAAGGTCATGGTATTTTTTTTTTAAGTGGAGCTGAATTGGTATGATCGTATTGGCTAAATTTCACACATTTGGGGGTCTAAAATTACCTTCGGCATAGCAATTTTAGGTTCTGAAAGGGCACTATAAATGTCATAGATAAGAATAAGAGCAATAACCATGTACTTTGAAGGCATTTGCGGTCTGGTAACAGAACTCAACTATCCATTTAAGATTAAATAGTCAATTATCCAATGATGATTAGAAATCATGCTGTGAAATCGTATTGAAATCTTATTATTTTTCACTTGAACATATTTGGAAGAGACTTTTACGTCAAATAAAATAACATGTTGGACAAAGTTTGTCGTAATACTTTTTGTTCCCTAATTATTTTATGTTTTACCCATTTAGATCTTCATTGGTTGAAAGGTTTGAAAAGTAGATTTAGAGAATATTACTATGAAAGGTATGCTTATGGGGGGGGGGGGGGATAAATTGCAATAAGGAAAAGGTACAGAATTAGTTTTTAAAATATGTAAATGACAACAACAAAAATTAAATGCACATTGGCATATTTTCGACAGTAATACTCCTGTAGTAATTTGGTTATTTGAGGTATTATTTACATCTGCGAAAGTTGAGAGAAAAATAATACCAAACCACACCTCAAATCAGCGTAGGGTACTATTTCAACATCATGACAGAGTTGCCATTATATCTTCAATTGACAGCAATCTTCATTGCAAGAAGCAGGCAGGACATTTTTTTCTCTATAATAGTAGCGGTGTTGTGGTCTACTGGATAAGTCACCCCACTGCAGATTACAAGGTACAGGGTTCAAATCTCAACCCAACACTAACGTCCTTTGGCAAGACATTACTCTACATTTGCCATCTTCCACCCAGGATGTGAAAGTTAATGTAGTTTTGCTCAATATTGTGAGCGTCTGTAAAAATGATGCTATCATTATTATGGATATGCCCCACCACTCCAGAGAATCTAAGCTCATGCTATTTGGGGAAATTGAATACCATCCCCTGTCACGTAGGCATATTGTCGTTTATTATACAGAACCATATGAGGAAATTTCTAATCGGAAATGTAGTTCCTGAGGAAGTCAGATTTTAAGTTTATAATAACAATACTTGACTTCCTTGTTTGATAGTTCCTGGAGTAGTAGTAGTAGCTGTCTGTCGCGAAGCGACAATGACCGCCTCATTTTCACTAGCTAAATGTTTAATAAAGGAACAACACAGGCAATGCAGAACATTTCGAGAATCTTTTTTTGTAAAAATTTAATGATAGCACTTTGATTTCTAAAAATTATTTCAAGAAGAGGCTACTATTTCTGTTTTTAAAGGAAATTTATTTTCATCATGCGAATAAATCATAGTGTAGTGCTGAACTGAGATTAATAATATTACAATATTTGTATATTTACATATTTAGTGACGTTAAGATCTTATGCACTCAAATACATTGATTTGATTTCTATATTTTATTCACAATTAGCATATTCATTTAGAATAACAGATTTTGCCTTTATTGCCAATGTAGTTAGTCTTGTGAAGCGTTTTAATTCATCTCAACGGATTATAAAATCGTATATAACCTAACATTGCATAACTCACCTTTATATAATCACAACGTTTCATTGTATTTGATCATTTATGGCCTGACCATTTTCGTTTGAGAAAAACTTTGTAAAAAATAAAATTGAATAATTAAAAAAAATTGTTGGACATGCGATGATCAGGAAAATAAAACTATCTGGACTTGGTTTTGCCGGCAAACTAAACTCAAACCATCTGGTACATTCCGATGATTACATTATGTGTCACATATTTATTGTCCAGGATATTATATGCACATTTACTATTTGTAGTTTGCTAATTACAAATACATCATATTTCTCTCCATTAATTCTGTACGCCACATGTAGCATGTTTATTGTTTAACATCAACAAAATTAGTGTACATAATTTTACCAATGCCATAAATAATTGTATAATGTAATCGACTGTTCATTCAGGGTTTAATTATGTATTTGTAAATTGTAGTTGACTCGGGCAGTTGACATGACACATCCATCAATTTTGTTTATTCTTGTGCTTTGCGTTTTATGTGATTTGATGTAAGTTCCGAAAATATGATCTAAATTTGCAATCCTTCGTGTCTTTATTGAGTAGAAAGTTGCACAAAAGAATGATTAGTTAAACTTATACCTTTAAAAAACAAAAATTAAAAAAAAAATATTTGGGAACCTAGTTGTTTATCATCTCGATAACCCTTGTGAGGAGATATACATGTGGAGAAACCTAATTCACGATGATACATGTAACTGGACTCTAACCATTGTATATGTACACATAATATGTTTGTTATTTTGTGGTTTTTGTGTTAGTTTTGGGCCTTCAATGAAAACACTTTTTTTTATAAGTGTACTTTATTTTCAGTACATTTCGTTCAACTCTAAAAGATTGTTCGATTTGCGTCATAACCATTCAGTACTCCAGATTACTTTTGATAAGCATGATAAAGAAATAGGAAATGAGATTTAAACAGACAAAATAAAAACTGTAATAAAATAAACACTGTGAGCCCTATTCCTGATGCTCTACGACTTATAATTTTCTAGTACAAAATAATGTCGAAGTATACGTAATTTAATTTGAAAGAATCATTAATAGAAAGAAAAAAGCAAAATAGTTAAAATGAATTACTACAAAGTTGAAACATGAGAATGTAATCGAACTTCATTACTCGTGTCTCAATTGAATCATTATCATATTGGCGTAATCCGTAACGGGAAGAGGTCCTTCCTGATAAGTTGAAAACTTTTAAGCCGTCGATTGTCATGACCCCATTTTGTTTTTCCCCTGTAAATATGTGACCTCCCAGTACGATGCAGGTTCCTTTTCTTCATCACTCTTCCTCAAACTGTTATTAGGTGGTCTGTCAACGACAGATCACCTATTGATTTCGCTAGAATTTTCTTTCTTTCTTTCTTTCTTTATTTTTATTTCTTCCGTACACTTTTTTGTGCACACGTTTACTCGAAATCGACAAGGTCAATTTCCTTCAAATTTCTGTCAGTCATCAAGCTCTATGATATCAAGTTCCTAAAACCTTTTTCAAGTTCATGGGGTCATCGTGACGTCATCCAGGCGCCATTTTGTAAAAATCAGGTCATTATCATATCTCGATAACGAGTATTAAAAAATAAACCATATTCGGTATACATCAATTTCAGGTCAAAGGTCAACTAAAAATGTCAACAAATTCCGCGCGCGCACCTCGACGCGCACGTACGCGCGCATTAAAATTTTAAAATGCTCAAATTCGTTCCAAATTAATTTTGCATACGTTTCAGGCCATTTTAAGCATTTTGCAAAAAAACGCGCACACGCACATGCGCGCGCGTTTTCGCGCGTACTTGCATTTTGCAACGTAGAATCGCCAAATTTTCTCTGTCATCTTATTTGGCACATTTTTTCAAGCATTTTGATACCTTGTTTACCTTTTTCTGACCATTAATAACGGAATGAGCGTCCGTTAAGATACGCATCCGTGCGTGCGAGCTCTTGTAATACATAACATACATGTGCAAAAACATGCCTACACAAAATTCATTTTAACTCTTCAGAATTGATAGATAACCCCCAATTTCTTTCATATTTAAATAGATTATGAGTTGGAGGTATGATTTCATGTCTCATTTGACCCTCAATTAACTCATGACGTCATCATAATGGCCTCCAAACTCAAAATTTCAATTTGCATATTATGACGTCAGCATATTTCTGGAAAATTGACTGTATCTCTGTAAACAATGATCAATTTTCTTCCAAATTTTGATATGATCTAGCTTAGACAATTCTCTACAAATGCATTTCACACAATATTTCATTTTGACAAAGGTATCATGGCGTATTTTTGCGATTAAAGGTGGCATGTCAATTTTTCACATTTTGCGTGTATTCTCTATGGGACATGACTTTTTCTCAAAACTGGATTCTACATTCTCGTCTTTCGCGAGCAATATCTCCGTCGTTTTATCTTTATTTACGCTGAGCTTTGAGTATGTTGTAGCTGAGACAATAAGCTATCATAAGTGTGCCCTTTATTTTTCATTCAGATGCCGGGATCATGCTCATATTTCACTTCCAAAGTGGGATTTGAGAATTCCATTTCCCGTTTACGTGTAATCTCTATGGGAAATGTTTTGGTATATCCGTAACGCACTTGACTTCCGACCTCGAGGTCCCTGGTTCGAGTCCGGGCGTCTCCAACAATTTGTTTTCTTCACTTTTTTTTCTTTTTTGACCTTTCACTGTACCATCTCCTTTCAATATTAAAACACGTACAATCGTAAATAATGTAATAAACAACCATATTTACTTTATTATTACCCTATTATCACTTGATCCATTACTTTTTGCGTGCAATCCTTATGGGAGATGACTTTTTCTCAAATCTGGATTCTACAAAATCTTGTCTTTTGCGAGCAATATCGCCGTTATTTCGGCTTGATTTTTGTTGATTTTTGAGTATGTTGTAGCTGTGACTATATACTATCTAAATGTTCTCTCATTTTTGTCAGTCTGATGTCATCATGGTCTGTTGATGATAATCATCAACATCATCATGATCATCATCATCATCATCATCGTCATCACCATTACTATCAAGATCATCATCATCATCATCATCATGATCATCATTGTTTACATGTCTATATAACTTCTCCCTTTCTCAATAAAGTAAATATTATAATCTATCATAAGACTTGAAGACAGACCACCTTAATCGTCCTCGTGACGATTTAAATTCTAGTATTATACTTCTCTTCGTGATTTTAGTCTAGCATGTGCATACATCGTAAATAATTTCCGTAAGTCGTTTAAAGTCAGTTTCAGTTTAGTGTCTTTTATTTCACATGAAAAACAATACATTAAAGGCATCATTTAACAATGTTAAATCTGAGATGCACAGCCCTACGTGTTATCAGTGTCTGTGATCTAGTGTAATATTGAAGCCCTAAAAAAATTGCGCTTCAAAATGGTCATATAGTGCCTCAAAGAGGTAAAACAATCTTTAAATGACCGGTTTACCATACTCATTCTCCCCAATTATAATAATGGGTTCTTGTATAGCGCTCATATCAGTCAGATTTGACCCTCCTCACGCTCCCGATTATTATCCTGGCAATAGACTGTAGTGTTATGAAAACCGTTAGGAAAACACAAAATGAAATTTCGATTTCCAATCATGAATATCTTGATAATCAGACAGGCGATCGGCTTGTAAAAGTCATGAGATTTCTGAATAACCTAAAGGTTTATAATTATGATTGCAGCATGAGCTAAATCAAGGATTTTGTTTAAGGATCTGAGACAAAGTTAACGGATCCCTTTATCAAAACATAGCATATTATCAAACTTGATACTCATGAACACTAAAGACATCTACACAGCATAAGTTTGTATTGCATTAACACTAGAAAATTTCAATATTACTTGTGAAAAAAGGAACTTAATAAAATTAAAGCATAGCTTATAGAATTTAAGTTCCTCAAAATCATTTTGACACAGTGTCATTCATAATCAGGTAGAAGTATAATATAAAACAATTTAAAGAAGAAGAAAAAAGCAAGTATCAAGTAAAGCAAACCAATGGTTATCAAGAAGTAGGAGAACGCCCCATCCCCTCCATTCTTAATCTAAGGATTCTGATTTGCTCACTGCCTGGACTGTTTCCATGTCACGCGCCAAATCAACTGAGAAAATAACACACCCTCAACGCTAAAACGGAGACAGTCCTTGCCTTTCTTTTTCTCGACCGGTGTATTTACAGGAAGAGTCCACCATAATAATATTTGGCCTTTACTATGGAACCATAACATTGAGAGAAATACACCAGTCACGGTTTGTTCAAAATCCGATAAAAAGTTTAAAGTTATGAATCATTGAATTTGAAATCGATGAAACACAAATTGGCGTGTCCGTGATATGACTTTCGAGGTCCTCTGGCATTTGATATTAAATTTATATTGTCTCTTTAAAAAAGTATAGCACGCTAGTTGTAATCACCGCACGTATGTTTTACACAACTCCTGTATGAACAAATTTATTCCGTCATCAACAACTAATATAATATTTTCTGTAGAGATGATTGGAACAGGACGTCGAGAGATACGTCATAGATGAACATTTATGTTTGATTCATTACAATTTCGAATATTGATTTCTTTCTTATTTTTAAAAAATCTAATTTTGAAGTTTAAACTACACAGTGAATGGTCACTAGCCGCTGGTATTTCCAATAATTTAGGGTCCTACATATTGGTGTATAAAATTTCGTTGTATTTACCAAATCTAAATCAGTGGTACTCTTCATCCTGCTGTAATTAGGATGTTCACATTGATTCTCGTATTTTTAGAAGTTTGTTTTCCAAGAGAGATGTTAGTTAGTGTAGTAGTCAGCTCTCCGCCTTCGCCTACAGCCGACTCTGATGGACGCCAGTTCGAATGGTGACGATAAAGGTCGTTCCCAAAAGGAACGTGACCATGTTGGGTTCATTTTCTATAAAAAAAAAAATTATACATACACACATACATACTTCAACGACTCATATTTACACATCGGTATAAAATGTTCGAGGACACATTATGTTTGTAGTTGTGGGTTGTAGGAATATAACATCCCGAAGATGCTCTGGACATTTACAACTTAAACAATGACCTACTTTTTCCATGCAAATAGTTGAACTTATATAAACGTACCCCTATATGATCGTCAAAGTGGAGGTACAGTTCTTGATGATATCGGTACACACCCATCCACGAACCCACAAACACACACATTAAGTTCATATAAAATCTGAAGAGACCGCGTTAGGCCTACGTACAAAAAAAAAATCATAGTCACGTGACTACCCCACTGCAAACTATGCCGATTGCGTGCATAAAATGTATAAATCAGTGACGGGGAATCGGTCGTAGCCCTCCCCCTCCCCACCCCCTCTTTTTGTGTCTTAATATTAAGAGAGAGCGACTCGGTAGAAAAAGTAGGGGGAAAAGGAGAAGAGAAGATGATAGACGGGGAACGGAAAAATGAGAGAGGACAAAAGAACATGAAATTTAAATTTGAACATTTACATTGCAATACCGATGAGTTGCCCTACGAAGACTTGTGGACGAAAAAACATTTCTATTAAATTGTCTTTGAGATAGAAAGAGAGATGATTCTTACAAAATAATATGATAGCCCTGTGCTCGTGACGGCGCCATCTTGGGGGTTAGAAACTCAAAAGCGTCCGGAAGCACCGCCTCTTAGACCCCCGACCGGGGCTCTGCATCAAAAATTTAATAGGTGCCTCAAGGTGGCCCCCTGGACCCAATCCGTAAAGATAGGAGTGGTTCCCAAAAGAAACCAAAACGAAGTGTTCAGTGGTACGTAAGAATGAAAGGATCCTGTCTCCGTTTAAGCGTTGAGGGTTTGTTATTTTCTCAGTTGATTGGGCGTGCGACACGGAAACTGGCCAGGCAGTTGAGAACTAGTGTTCGTCTCGTCGAAGAATATATAGGGCATATTCTGGATTCAGTGGCATAACGAACTTAGCTTCCGATCGACATGGCTCTGTGTCAATCAAAGATGGTTCTCTGTGTTGCAGTATACGTTCTTGTGATGCTTTTATTCGCAAAGGCTCAATATGATATGACACGTCAAATTATTGTAGCCAATTCTGGCGAGAACATAACTTTACGCTGCAATACTATTACGAGATACAGCACCTATATCTATTGGGTTAAAGACAACCAATATTATATTGTAAACGTCAATGAGGGCAATCCTCAAGGTAAGTTTTACGATGATTTTCGTTTCATGCAGTCGTATAAAACGGGTATATCTTACGGAGTATTTGAATTGTACATATATGATGCTAGAGCAGAATCGGCAATATATGCATGCCGGGATGGCAATATTCCTATTCAGGAATACGACGTCCGTGTTATCGGATGTCCGAATTGCTTTGTACAATTATCAGCGTTGCACGGTTCGGAACAATCAAGAATGGATGTGAATTGCCTACTGAACAATTTTCTTACAGCTGAACGAATTCAACTTTATATTATAATGAACAGGAACAGAACGTATACAGCGATCATCGAAGGTAATATTTTAACCTTTAATATTCCACTTACATATGGTACAATCCAAGTTGAATTTAATCCGTTTACTGATGCTCTGACGAACATTACATGTACCGTACCAGCTCAGCTAACAACACCACAAAGTTATACTTCGGTTAAACTTTCTCCAAGTACCTCACTGATAACAACATCACCAACGTCATCATCAAAAACATCGACGACAAAGTCAACAACAGCAGGAACAACAACAACAGGAACAAAACCATTAGACTCGACACCAAAGACATCTTCGTCCCCGATTATGGGCTCTTCTTATTTTACTTTAGGAACTGCAGGTATTGCAATCATCATAATTGCCATTCTTGGTTCTATCTTGATAATTGCTGTCATTTTGATCATTTTTTTTCTACGATTGAAGCAAAGACGAGACCGACAGCAAGGGGAACGTAATGAGGGTGAAATAAATGTCTCGGTTGACGATAACGTTGCCTTGGATCGTAAACAGGATACATGTTACGAGTCGATTGGCGGATCGTCGGGTATTCGAAACGATGAATTGATGGACAATGTGTTGTACGAGTCCAGTGAAGGGATTATTCAGAGTTCGATTTTGAGATCAGGGGGTGATCAGTTAGACACCGATCTCTATACTTTACCGGACAAGACAGGAATCATAAAATGTGTCGCGAAGTCAGAGAGTGTATCCGTCAGTTACCATGGCAACAGCTCGATGAATCGTCATCAGCATGAGCAGAAAGAATTCAAGCAAAAGGACCAGCATAAGAATGTTGACATGCCAAACCTGGGAGCCGAAGAGGACGACGATACAAATACCCCTATCTATGCAATGCCTGATAAAGGACCAAGATCCACAAGAAATACCATGAAGACTAGTCCAGGATCGGTATCTACAGATGATGGTGCGGATATCCCGCTCTATGCCTTGCCTGATAAGAGACCAGGATCTAAAGGGAACAGGATGAAGGCCACACCTGGACCAGGAACGCAAACTGAGGGTGATGAGATCCCACTCTATGCTGTGCTCAATAAAGAACCAGGATCTAAAGAGAATCGGCAAACAGTGAAGCCAACACCAAGCGGTCAATCCGCAGCCTTAAATAAGGATGATGTTACACTTGATGAAGAGGCTTTGTACGCTGAGGTTGATAAACCTAACTGAATCACAATGATCACTGGAAACATTGTAGTGAAGTACACTGCTCTCTAAATATGATATGACATGGCAATATGGATCTCTTTTCATGTCCACACGAATTTCTCTTAACTATGTCACTTTAAAATACAAACAAAATACTAGTGTATCTCAACATGCTTGTAACATGATGGTTAATCTGTGTTGATATTGAATATCTCAATTAAGGGATCATGATGTAAATTGTATACATTCTCACTTGAACTAGTAGAAGATAATCTTCCGGAAAAGTTGTATAATACACAGAAATTCAGTTCCTGGAGTAGTCGGGCTTTAAATTTCAAATAACAATTGACTTCCTTGTTTAATACCATACATTTCGGGAATCTATTTGTAAAAAATGTAATACCAATAACATTTTATTTTCTAAATATTAGATTGAGAAGTGGCTACTACTTCTGTTTTTAAAGGCCTTTTTTATAATGCAAATAAGTCACAATGTAGTACTTAACTCAATTAAAAAATATTACAATATGTGTATGATTTACATTTCGTTATTGTTAAATAATTATGCAGTCAAATACACTGATTTTATTTTATCATTTTATTCACAATTAGCATGTAGGATGAAAAATAACTGATTTCTCCTTCATTGTTAATATACAGTAGTTAGTCATGTGAAGCATTAAATTGTTTAATTAATCTCAAAGGATTAAATAATCTTATATAGATAACTTGATACTGTATGATTTTATTCGATCATTTTCATCATGGTCGTTTTCGATTGAAAGAAACTTCTAAGAAGACACTATTCGTCGAACATGCGATGGAAAAATAAAATCGTCTGGAATTGGTTTTACCAGCAATCTAAAGTCAAACTATCTAATAGATACATTCTGATGATAACAGTATGTATATAATTTTGATTGTCATGGATATATGCACATAATTTTCGGACTAGAATTGTTCTTTTTAGTTTGCTTATAAACTCAAACATCACATTTCTTTCCATCGGTTCTGAATACCAAATATTTTGTAACATTAGCAAGTGCACATTACCGACAGTAGGCTACATTTCGTTCATTTCTGTAAGATTGTTCTTTTTCCTCCATGTATAACCATGCATTACTCCAGATTAAATTTGATAAACTTGATGTATAAATACATAATGAACGTTAAACAGGACAAATTAACGCATAAAAAAACATTATATTTGATAAACATGAATTGTGACTTCTATACCTTCGGCTCGATGGCTTATTGATTATCTAATACAATATGATGTCGTAGTATACTTAATTCAATTTGAAAGAATAAATAATGGAAAAATAAAACTCGTTAAAGTAAATCAAGTGTAAAACAAGCAAACTAGATTGATATTAATTGCTGTAAATTTGAGCGTGGGAATGTGCGCAATCCGTATAAACATATAGCGGTATTCGCAAACGGGAAAAGGTCCTTGGTGGTAAGTTGAAACCTTTTAAGCCGTCTATTGTCATGACCATTTATTTCCCCTCAAAATATGTGACATTCCTGGTATCTTTTCCTGCCTCTTCCTTAAACTCAACCTGGGTCATTTCTTATGGTTTCTTGGCTACAGCCATCCCGCCAGCCGACACATGTTGTACTAAATAGAGGGTTCACTAGAGTCCGAGAGCCCAAACATTGTCATATTCTTCTTCTTTTACTTCAAGCATTTTTATTTCCTATGTTTTGTCTCTTGGACCTTTTGAACCTTTCTTCTTTTCTATACTTTGTTTCGCTATTTTCCCCCTATTGTTTTCTATTTGTAAATGTGCATTCGTCGTAGTTTGAAAAACATTATTTTCATCCCTGCCTCTTCCTTAAAACTGTAGAAAAGTGCATAACGTCACTGTCATTTCAAAGATTCACGTTTGTTATAGTTTTCCATAACGAGAGTAAGAGGCCTTGTGTAGTACTCGGAACTACTTCAACTGGCTATCGAAGAGACTTACGACATCGAAAACAAAACAAAGAAATGATGTAGAGCTCTTCTTCTCTACATTTCTATCATTATCTTTGCTTTGTTCCTATTTTATTTTCTACATGTAAATAGGCAATCATAACAGTTTGAAAGCCATTATTTTCACGCCAGCCTCTTCCTTAAACTCAACTCTCGCTTAACTAGTGGATCCTCTTTTCGACCCCCTCCCCTCGATCGAAGGCACGGATACGCCATTGTGGAAATGTGCATTACTTCACTGTCATTTAAAAGATCCAGGTTTCTTATCGTTTTTCATAACAAGAGTCTATATAAAAGGCCTGGTTTATTACTCAGAACTACTTCAACCGAGTATCCAAGATACTTACGACATCGGAAACTCTTCTTTTCTATATTTATATGGTGTATTTGTTTGCTTTGTTTATATTGTGACCCATATTTGACCCCTCCCCCCCCCCCTGGAGCCAAGGCATGATGCATTACTTCACGGCCATTTCAAGGTTCATGTTTCTTATAGTTTTTCATAACGAGAGGCCTTGTGTAGTACTCAAAACTACTTCAACTGACGACTGAAGATGATTATGACAACGAAAACAAAACAAAATAAATTATATACAGCTCACTAAGAGTTGCATCAATATCTAGATTCATATAAAACGAAATGATGTGTCCGCCATGTTTATACTTTAAAACTACTTAAAATTGCATAGCTACCAAATTAGTAGGCTAAGTGAGGCCTACATAGTTAATTTTCTTTTGTTTTGATGATTTTCTGATACTGAAGTAACTATAATCTGACATTATAGGTAAAATATTTACTGCATAAGTTGTAAAATTAAATGTTTTATTATTATTTATTTATATTTCACCAGGGTAGCCCATTTAACAAAAGTTCGTCTTCCGTTAGGCCTTGAAAATAAATCAAACTTTATACAGTTGAAAGGATAGAATACATCAAAGTAGCATGACTCCAGCAAATATTTTTAAACATTGTGAACGCATGCGACCAAATTGCAAACAAGATTGAAAATATAAAGAATAATATAAGTCAATAATGACGCGGGAAAAGATGAGCAAATAATTTGTCACTATTATAGTGACAAACGAATATGAGAGATATACGAAATCTGACTATAATCTGACATTATAGGTAAAATATTTACTGCATAAGTTGTAAAATTAAATGTTTTATTATTATTTATTTATATTTCACCAGGGTAGCCCATTTAACAAAAGTTCGTCTTCCGTTAGGCCTTGAAAATAAATCAAACTTTATACAGTTGAAAGGATAGAATACATCAAAGTAGCATGACTCCAGCAAATATTTTTAAACATTGTGAACGCATGCGACCAAATTGCAAACAAGATTGAAAATATAAAGAATAATATAAGTCAATAATGACGCGGGAAAAGATGAGCAAATAATTTGTCACTATTATAGTGACAAACGAATATGAGAGATATACGAAAGAAAGAAGAAAGAAAAGGAAATAAACAGAAAGGGAAAAAAAGTGAGGAAGCGTGGAGAGACAGGTACCAACAACAAAAGAGGGAAAAGAGAAAAGCCAGGGGGCAGGAACTAAAAAAACAGAGTTGATTTCCGAAACGATATATGCCATATTCCAAAGAAAGCCAGCCTCGAACTAAACATAGGTAGTTTCCATTAACACATGATTTTTTTTTTTTTATAAAAAAAGAAAATTTAACGCAATAATTGCTAAATATTATATTGTACTTCTCTTCGTGATTCTATTCTAGCGTGCGCATGTGTACATCGTGAATAATTTGCATAATTCGTTCAAACTGAGGTTTATCAAGAAGTAGGGAACGCCCCGCCCCCTATTCTTACTCTCATGATTCTAGGCCTATGTGAAAAACAGGAACATAGTCCGGTGACTGTTAAAAAATTAAACAGCAAAAGGTTATAAAAACCAGTGGCGGATCCAGGAGGTGAACAAAATATGTACAAGGGAAAAAGAGAGAGCGACGGAAGACAAGGTAGAAAAGAAAGGGAAAAGGATATAAAAGAAAGGTAAGAAGAGAGGGAGAGAGGAAAGGGAGAGACAGAGACATGGGGAGAACAAAGAAAGTAGCAACTCTAAGTATTCAGATTGGCAACGAATACGATGGGGTGGACCCCCCCCCCCCCTTCCCACCGCAAGCTACGCATAATGCAGTGACGGATGCAGGTTGAGCCGAATATGTCGCGACTCCCTTTTGACGGCCTTATAAAATAGGGAGAGCGACAGGAGAAAAAACAAGAAAAGAAAGAGAAAGTATTAAATGAGAACAAAAGAGGAAAAGTAGTGACACTTTTAATAAAAAACAAAATTACTACCCTGAGTAACGGGTAGGCAAAGTATTTGATGGGATGGAGACCCCACTCCAAGCTTTGCGTAATGCGTGTAATGTATAAATCATTGGCGGTGGGGGGGGGGGGGAATCGGCCACGGCCCCCTCCCTCTTTTTGTGTGCCCTTAAAAGAAGAAAAGGGGAAAAGGTTAGAGAGATCGACGGGAAAAAAGGACAAAAGAAAGAGAAGAGAGGATGATAGAGGAGAGGAAAAGAAGAGAGGGAGAGAGGGGGGAAAAAAGAACGTGAAATTAAAATGTGTACATACATATAACATAGTCGATGAGTTACCCTATGAAGACTGGTGGACGAAAATATATTTTCCCTTTGAAATAGAGATGATTCTTACGAAATAATATGATAGCCCTGTGCATGTCACGGCGGCATCTTGAAGGGTAAAAACTCAGAAGCGTCCGGGACCTCCCCCTCTTGGACCCCCCCCCCCCCTCCCGGCCGGACTTTGCGGACCCCTAGACCCAATCCGTAGAGATAGAAGTGGTTCCCAAACAAATCTAAAACGTAATAGAGTTCAATGGTAAGTAAGAATGAAAGGATCCTGTCTCCGTTTAAGCGTTGAGGGTGTGTTATTTTCTCAGCTAATAATTGGGCACACGACACGAAAACAAGCCAGGCAGAGGACTAAAGTGTTCATCTCGTCGAAGAATATATAGGGCACATTTTGGATTCAGTGGCAAAACATACTTTAACTTTTGATCGAGATGGCTTTGTGTAAATCAAAGATGGTTCTCTGTATTGCAGTATACGTTCTTGAGATGCTTTTATTCGCAGAGGCTCAATATGTGAAACGTGAAATTATATTAGCCAATGCTGGAGAGAATATAACTTTACGCTGCAATACGCTAACGAGATACACGACCTTTATCTATTGGATTAAAGACAATCATAATCATATTGCAGCCGTCAGTACGGGTAATCCTAAAGGTTGGTTTTATGATAATAGTCATTTTACGCAGTCGTATGAAATGGAAATATCATATGGATTATTCGAATTGTACATCTATGATGCTAAAGCAGAGTCGGCAATATATGCATGCCGGTATGGCAATATTCATGAATACGACGTCCGTGTGATCGGATGTTCGCCTTGCTTTCTAAAATTATCAGCATCGCACGGTTTTGAACAACCGAAAATGAATGTAAATTGCCACCTTAACAATTTTCAAACAGCCGAACAAATGCGACAACATATTATAATTAGCAAGAACAGGACGAGTACAGCCGTCATCGAAGGTAGTTTATTAACATTTAATATTTCAAATACCATGATGTATGGTTCAATCCAAGTTGAGTTTAATCCGTTTAATGATACTCTGTCGAACATAACATGTATCATACCAGCTCAGCTAACAACACCACAAAGTTATACTTCGGATAAACTTTCTCCAAGTACCGCACTGATAACAACATCAGCCACGTCATCATCACCAGCATCAACAAAATCATCGGCAACAAAGTCAGAAACATCATCAGAGACAACAACAGGAACAAAACCATATGACGCGACGCTAAAGTCATCTTCGTCACCGATTATGGACACTTCTTATTTGCCTTCTGGAACTACAACGTCTTCAAGTACCCCATCGATAACAAAATCAGCAACGTCATCATCAAAAACATTGACGACAACGACATCGTCATCGAATATGGACACTTCTTATTTGCCTTCTGGAACTACAACGTCTAACCAGGCGAGAAAGAATACAAACCCGGGAACAGAAAACAATACTAAAAACAACGGTATTACAACCATCATAATTGCCAGTTTTGTTTCTATCTTGATAATTGTTGTCATTGTGATAATCATACTTGTTCTACGATTGAAGCAAAGACGAGACCAACAACATGGTAAACGTAATGAGGGTGAAATTAATGTCGCAGTTCGTGAACAGGATGCATGTTACGAATCGATTGGTGGGTCGTCTGGAATTCGAGATGGTGAATTGATAAATAACGTTTTGTACGAGTCCAGTGATGAGATTATTCAGAGTTCGATTTTGAGATCAGGTGATGATCAATTAGACACCGATCTCTATACTTTACCGGACAAGACAGGAATCATAAAACGTGTCGCGAAGTCAGAGAGTGTATTCGTCAGTTCCAATTGCAACAGCTCGATAAGTCGTCATCAGCTTGAGCAGAAAGAATCCAAGCAAGAGGACCAGTATAAGAATGTTGACATGCCAAACCTGGGATCCGGAGATGACGATGATACAAATATACCTCTCTATGCAATGCCTGATAAAGGACCAAGATCCACAAGAAATCCCATGAAGACTCGTCCAGGATCAGCATCTACAGAGGATTTTGCGGATATCCCGCTCTATGCCTTACCCGATAAGAGACCAGGATCTAAAGGGAACATTATGAAGACCACACCTGGACCAGGAACGCAAACTGAGGGTGATGAGATCCCACTCTATGCTGTGATCAATAAAGAACCAGGATCTAAAGATAATCGGCCTACAGTGAAGCCAAAACCAGGTGCCAAAGCCTTAAATAAGGATGATACATATTTTGATGAAGAGGCTTTGTACGCTGAGGTCGATAAACCTAACTGAATCATAATGATCAATGGAACCATTGCAATGTAGACTTTATAGTACACTGCTGCCTTAAATAAGGATGATACACATGATGAAGAGGCTTTGTACGCTGAGGTTGATAAACCTAACAGACTCATAATGATCACCGGAAACATTTTTAGTCTAGTACACTGCTGCCTTAAACGTTGGAATCATATTGTTTTCTCACCTCATGAAAGGATGATAATGACAATATGGTTCTTTTCATGTCCACAATAATTTCTCTTAGCTGTGTCACTTTAAAATACAAACAGAAGACCAGTGTATCTCAATATGCTTGTTGCATGATGATTAATCTGTGTTAAGATATCTCAATTAACCAATATAATTGTTAAGGGATCATGATGTAAGTTGTATACATTCTCATTTGAACGTGTCCTTCGGAAATTAGTAGAAGATAATCTTCCGGAAAAGTTGTATAATACACAGAAATTCAGTTCCTGGAGTAGTCAGGCTTTAAATAAAAATAACAATTGACTTCCTTATTAAATAAAAAACATTTCGGGAATCTATTTGTAGAAAATGTAATAGTAATAGCATTTTATTTTCTAAATATCAGATTGAGAAGTGGCTACTACTTCTGTTTTTAAAGGCCTTTTTTATCATGCAAATAAGTCACAATGTAGTACTTAATTCAGTTGAAAATATTACAATATGTGTATGGTTTACATTTCGTTATTGTTAAATTGTTATGCAGTCAAATAAAATTATTTATTTTATTATTTTATTCATAATTAGCATGTCGGATGAAAAATAACTGATTTCTCCTTTATTGTTAATATACAGTAGTTAGTCATGTGAAGCATTAAATTGTTTAATTAATCTCAAAGGATTATATAATCTGATAAAGATAACTTGATACTGTATCATAACTCACCTTTATGTAAACACGACGTTTGATTTTATTCGACCATTTTTTATCATGGTCATTTTCGTTTGAAAGAAACTTCTAAGAAAACACTATTCGTCGAACATGCGATGGAAAAATAAAATCGTCTGGAATTGGTTTTACCAGCAATCTAAAGTCAAACCATCTGATGATTACATTCTAATGATAACATCATGTATATAATTTTGATTGTCATGGATATATGCACATAATTTTCGGACTAGAATTGTTTTTTTAGTTTGCTTATGAACTCATACAATATATTTCTTTCCATCAGTTCTAAATACCAAATATTTTGTAACATTAGCAAGTGCACATTACCGACAGTACATTTCGTTCATTTCTGTAAGATTGCTCTCTTTCCTCCATGTATAACCATGCATTACTCCAGATTAGATTTGATAAGCTTGATAAATAAATACATAATGAACGTTAAACAGGAAAAAATTAACGCATACAAAACCTTACATTTGATAAAATGCATTGTGACTTCTATACCTTAGGCTCGACGGCTTATTGATTATCTAATACAATATAATGTCGTAGTATACTTAATTCCATTTGAAAGAATAAATAATGGAAAAATAAAACTCGTAAAAGTAAATGAAGTGTAAAAGAAGCAAACTAGATTGAGACATGAGAATGTAATCGAACTGCATTTACTCGCGTGTCAATTGGAACCATTATCACATTGGTTTAATCCAAGTTAACATCTAGCGGTTTTCGCAGACGGGAAAAGGTCCTTCATGATAAGTTGAAAACTTTTAAGCCGTCCAATGTCAAGACCCCATCCCTTTTCCCCTGTATTGTGTGATCCTCCCAGTATGATGCAGGTTCCTTTTCTTCATCACTTTTCCTTAAACTCAACCTGGGTCCCTTATTATGGTTTCTTGACTACAGCCCACAAGGCCGACAATGTCACTTCATGTCTATCCAGCCACCCACAGCACTACATAGAGGGTTCACTAGAGTCAGACAGCCAAAACATTGTCATTTTCTTCTTCTTTTACTTCAAGCATTTTTATTTCCTATGTTTTGTCTCTTTGACCTTTTGAACCTTTCTTTTTTTCTATACTTTGTTTCCCTATTTCCCCCTATTTTTTTCTACTTGTAAATGTGCATTCGTCGTAGTTTGAAAAACATTATTCTATCACTGCCTCTTCCTTAAACTGTGGATAAGTGCATTACGTCACTGTCATTTCAAAGATTCACCTTTGTTATAGTTTTCCATAACGAGAGTAAGAGGCCTTGTGTAGTACTCGGAACTACTCCAACTGGCTATTGAAGAAACTTACGACATCGAAAACAAAACAAAGAAATGATGTAGAGCTCTTCTTCTTTACATTTCTATCTTTATCTTTGCTTTGTTCCTATTTTATTTTCTACTTGTAAATAGGCAATCATCGCAGTTTGAAAACCATTATTTTCACAACTTTCACTTCCTTAAACTCAAGTCTAGCTAAAATAATGGATATTCTGTTTGACCCCTCCCCTCGAGCCAAGGCATGAAAACGCCACTGTGGAAAAGTGCATTACTTCAATATACTTTAGAAGATTCGGGTTTTGTTATCGTTTTCCATAACGAGAGTCTATTATGAGGACTTATGTAGTAGTCAGAACTACTTCAACTGACGACTGAAGATTATTATGACATCGAAAACAAAACAAGGAAATAATATACGGCTCACAAAGCATTACCAGGTATTACCAAATATGAATATATTCATATATGAATATATCGAATTACAATAGTTTATTCACAACTGGCATTTTGAATGTAAAATATAAAAGAGTTCTCCCTTATTGTTGTTGACGACTGAAGATTCTTATGACCTCGAAAAAAATATATATATACAGCTCAATAAATATTACAGGATATTGGTAATGTTAAGTAAATCAAAAATCTTCTGAACATGCATCAATATCTAGATTCATATAAAAGCAAACGATGTGTCAGCCATGTTTATAGTTTAAAACTACTCAAAATTGTGCAGCTGCCAAAATTAGTAAGCTAAGTTAGGCCTATACGTAATTTAGTTTCTTTTATTTTGGTGAATTGTGAACTCTTTTGATACTGAAGTTACTACATTCTGACATTTTAGGTAGGGCATATACTACATAAGTTGTAAAATTCCATGTTTTAATTATCAATTATTTATATTTCACCAGGGTTGCCCATCCAACAAAATCTGGTCTTCCATGGGGCATTGAAAATACACCAAACTATTTACAGTTAAAAAGATAAAATACAATAAAAGTAGTATAAATAAAGCAAATAGTATTACATATTATAAACGAATTCGATAAAATTGCAAATTAGATTTAAAACACGATAAATAATATAAATCAATAATGATGCGGGGAAAGATGAGCACATACGTATCACTTAACAACTGAATTTTTAATACCCTTACAAAGTTTTGTAATTTTGTTAGCATGTGAAAATTAAATTTGTCCCAATTTGTGTTTCTTGAGCTTACATCTAAAAGTATTCAACAAACGTCCTCATTCAACCACTCCACCATTATTTCTTGGGTTAGGAACTTAGGATAAAAGAAAAAGAAAGCATCAAATTTCCAACGGGTATGAATAACGCAGGTATTAACTTTAAATATGTCACTTGCTAAGAGATGAATGTGAGAGAAATAAGAAAGAAAAGGGAAAAGGGAGAAATAGGAAAAGAAAGAATCCGGAAGCGTGGAGAGGAAGGTATCAATAATAAAAGAGGGACAAGAGAGAAGCCAGGGGGCAGAAAGTAGAATAACAGAGTTGATTTCCGAAACGAGATATGCCATATTCCATGTGTTTCACATCACAAATAAAGAGCTTTATAAAAATATAAAATTTAATGCAGAATCGCAAAATATTATATTGTACTTCTCTTCGTGATTCTATTCTAGCATGCGCATATAAACATCGTGAATAATTGGCATAATTCGTTCAAACTGATGGTTGTCAAGAAGTAGGGAACGCCCCCCCCCCCCTATTATCACTCTCATGATTCTAGGCCGATGGCAATGTTCTAGTTGAGGGCCGGGCCTGCAAACGTATCCGTGATATATATTTAAAAAAAACGACCACCATGATAACATTTGGCTTTTACTATACAGAATCATTGTTCAAAATCCGATAACAATTTTTTTTTTTGTAAATGAAATCTAAGAAACACAAATTGAAATGGCCTTGGCACATCCTTCGAGGTCCTCTGTCATTTGATCTTCAATTTCCATTTTCTCTTTAGATAATAATACACGCTAGATATAATCACTGCACGTTTGTTTTATACAACTTCCGTATGAAACAATTTAATAATAATAATAATAATAACCTAGACTTATATAGCGCATTTCATAATCGAAGAAAATAGCAATGCGCTTTACAATATTAATACAACAAAATTACACATAACTACTAATTCATGAACTAAATCTACAAATCTATTCCGTCATCAACAACTGATATAATATTCAATGTACAGAGAAATGGGACAGAGCGTCGAAAGATATGTCACTGAGCTAAACATTTGTGTTTGATTGATTACAACTTCAAATCTTTCTTATTTATTTTTAAACTAATTTTGCTCAAACTTTCACTGACCTGTTTCTTTTTTCTTCTTTAACTACTTTCATTAAAATCAACTGAATATCAGGCTGGATGAGTGCGGACTTCCCGTAAACTTCACAGTAAATGATCATTTCTTTGCGCTGTTATTTCCAATAATTTAGGGTCCTACATAATTATTGTTGTATAAATATCGATTTCCTAATCGAATCTAAATCAGAGCTACTCCTAATCGAGGTGTTATGGAAACGATTAACATCCTTTACTCGTGTTTTTAGAAACTTCTTTGCAAAGAGAGACGTAAGTTGGTGTAGTGGTCAGCTCTCTGTCTTCGCCTACAACCGACTCGCATGGTTCCCGGTTCGAGTTCCGACCGCTGCGGCAATAATGTCCTTTGGCAAGACATTAATAATAATAATAATAAATAATAATAAAAACGTTACTTATAAAGCGCTTACCACCGAAGTCTCTAAGCGCTATACACACAAAATAGACTGATATACAATTACGTCTTATACAAAACTAAAAATGCAAATAAACATACAAATTACGATACATATGGAATACACGTCAAAGTGAAGAGAGTTAATTAATCATTGAACGCTATTTTGAATAAATGTGTCTTGAGACTAGTTTTGAATAGGTTAACAGTTTGACAGCTTTTTACATTTAAAGGTAATCTGTTCCAAAGTTCAGCAGAAGCTTTGCGAAAGGAGCGATTACCATAAGAAAGAGTTGACACAGAAGTAGATACAAGGTTTAATTGTGAGAAGAAATACAACATGGATACATTGTTTGCCATTTTCTCAACATTTATTCCACTGGGGATAGAATTTCCCCCTTTCAAACCGTCCAACAATCAATGTCACAATCAAATAACAGAAATGCAATGAAATTAAAAAGGGGCGATATCTGTACCCGCACTATTGTACAGGGAAGAGGGGAGAGGCTAAATAAAAACGAGATACTAAGTAGGGGAACCCGGGTCACGTGACCAACCGGGAGGAAGACATCCAACCGAAGTCCCAGTTTCCTGAGATTACGGATTCCCCTAAACAACCTCTCCTACTGAGAGCCCCTCCTTGCCATTGGGCAAACCGCTCTCCCCTGTTATGAACAACAATTAACATAAATATCAATAGCAATAAGCAACCTTGACAATTTTCAACCCTAAACATACATATAATAATTTCATAGCAGGATGAGTTATGATAAGCTTCGATACATCTATCTGGGCACTTATATCTACTTAATTACAGCGTCCAAGAAGGCTCTACGAGCCACAACCCTTCAGCATATTTTCAAAATAAAGAATGCCAAAACCGAATTTTCAAATGAATCTTCAATCCAAACCACCCAACCAAGACTTTGTTTCAATTAAGAATACAAGCCCATCCGGTCAACCATTAAACTAATTATTATACTAGCCCATCCAACCATTCATTCATTAATAGCTTACTGGCCCAACCAACCAGCCATTTATTGGAACATCACTAGCCCAACCAACCAACAAAAACTTTGTTCCAATTAAGAATACAAGCCCATCCAGCCAATCTTTAAAACGAATCATTATACTAGCCCAGCCAATCATTCATTCATTAATAGCTTACTGGCCCAACCAACCAGCCATTTATTGGAACATCACTAGCCCAACCAACCAACCAAAACTTTGTTCCAATAAAGAATACAAGCCCATCCAGCCAACCAAAACACGAATTATTACAAGCCCAGCCAACCATCCATTCATTAAAAGCTTACTGGCCCAACCAACCAGCCATTTATTGGAACATCACTAGCCCAGCCAACCAACCAAAACTTTGTTCCAATTAAGAATACAAGCCCATCCAGCCAATCTCTAAAACGAATCATTATACTAGCCCAGCCAATCATTCATTCATTAATAGCTTACTGGCCCAACCAACCAGCCATTTATCGGAACATCACTAGCCCAACCAACCAACCAAAACTTTGTTCCAATTAAGAATACAAGCCCATCCAGCCAATCTTTAAAACGAATCATTATACTAGTCCAGCCAACCATTCATTCATTAATAGCTTACTGGCCCAACCAACCAGCCATTTATTGGAACATCACTAGCCCAACCAACCAACCAAAACTTTGTTCCAATTAAGAATACAAGCCCATCCAGCCAACCATAACACGAATTATTACAAGCCCAGCCAACCATCCATTCATTAAAAGCATACTAGCCCAACCAACCAACCATTTATTTAAAATGCATCAAGCCAAACCAACCAACCATAATCATCATCACTTTTTTGTTTTTTGGCCACATGTCTCAAATCTATCCTCCCCGAGCTCTGCTGTGTAAATTTCCCTCCCCCTTTCTTTGAGCTCTTTCACTTTCTACTTCTTATTTCTTCCTTTCTTATTGTCTAAGGAGTAGAAGGGTGGGGAGGCGGGAAAAGAAAAACATCCAACCCCAGTGGAACTTGTTGAGTATGTGAGACGAATTCAGTTGTTGTGCCGCGCATGCTAACTTGGAATGCGCGCACTTTACCGGTATCGCGCGCGATGCGCTTAACTAATAGTTTCTCTTTTGACCTTTCTGCACTTTGCTAGCGTAAACAACTTTGACCCTGAACTATATTGTTTACGTTGCATTCTCTCACAAATGCGCTGATTCGATAACTCGAATAATCGAATTGTGAGAAGAAATACAACATGGATACATTGTTTGCCATTTTCTCAACATTTATTCCACTGGGGATAGAATTTCCCCCTTTCAAACCGTCCAACAATCAATGTCACAATCAAATAACAGAAATGCAATGAAATTAAAAAGGGGCGATATCTGTACCCGCACTATTGTACAGGGAAGAGGGGAGAGGCTAAATAAAAACGAGATACTAAGTAGGGGAACCCGGGTCACGTGACCAACCGGGAGGAAGACATCCAACCGAAGTCCCAGTTTCCTGAGATTACGGATTCCCCTAAACAACCTCTCCTACTGAGAGCCCCTCCTTGCCATTGGGCAAACCGCTCTCCCCTGTTATGAACAACAATTAACATAAATATCAATAGCAATAAGCAACCTTGACAATTTTCAACCCCAAACAGCCAATACAAACCATTTTTTTTTTTTTTTTTTTTTTTTTTTTTTTTTTGCCTCTTAAATAGTTTTGTCTGTTTTGTTTTCTAAATTGTTACTTTCTGCCATAAATGGACGAACAATTAAATGAAATGATGTTATCTGTTGTCACTTGGACCCATTCAAACAAAGCAAACTAGACTATAGTCATCTCTTTAAGGGCATTTATCAAAAATACTAACAATTTTATTTTTATTATTTTTCTCCATCGGTTCCCAAACCTTAATACCAAGCCAGGTGCTTAAATTCTCTGCACCATTATCACATTTTATGTGACTTTGCCGAGCAAAATTGAAATGAACAATTACGATCTATGAATCCACGTTAAATCAATTAAACACGATCACTATGTTGAAGACAATAATAACATGTTTGCCCGTGTACAGTCGAGCTGCACAGCCTCAAATAAGATTCAGTCATTAGTCGACTGTCCTATTTTGATCGAACGTCTATTTACATGTACACCTTGTATTCATCTGTACAATCCACTGTTATCTTATTATCTTTGGCATTATTCCCTAAACTAGAAATATAGATGTAGGTATACTTGACGAGCTGCCATACCAAAACCAACAACAAAACAACCATGATAGCAGCGTCAACGAGCCATATCATGGTCCAAATCAGATTCTGCCTTGTTCTATTGACATGTGCATGTATATACATTATGCAATGATCTGTCTGTCCTATAATCTCACATATTATTTCGTCTGTCATCCCTCTTGCTTTCCAATACACACAAATAACACAATAATACACTTCAATTATTGTGGAATAGCCTGACAACGACTACTGAGAGCCGGCCGTTTATTCAGTATGAATGTTTAACAAACATTTCTTCTCGTTTCCTTCACTGGAAACCGTTTCCTTCACTGGAAACCGGACCTATCATGGTCCAGGATAAAAAACCAGAGATAAAACTCAACGAGCATAAAAACTCTGGAAAACCTTATTCAAACACAGTCATGTAACAGTACATGACACAACGCACTTTTATTGTAAATAAAAGTTGTCTCGTTGAAAGCTCAAGCTAAAATGATTCAATTACACACTAATTCATGCCACGCCCTGGTCTCCGTGGCAGAATTAGCTCGCACACCTGTACGAGCTGCCTATGCAAATTACATTCCATCGGGGCACAGCCCCGGACCCAACATAAATATGCATTCATTAACGATACAAACAACATTTGTCTGCTATACAATCGTACCGCAGACAAATAATATTATATTCAGCTTAAATGTTAAAGTGTTGAGTCGCAAGACTCACGTGCATTATTTTGAGGGAGTCATTATATTTAAACGGCGTTTTCTCAGAGATTTCAAGTTTTAAGTTAACCCAGCCATTCGAGCCGCCGTTGCGAAACTCTGTATCAAAATGTCACATCCACTGTCCGACAGGTGTATACCGTCCCTGTTAAAATATTGGTGTTCTTGCGCGATGAAGTTGTGCATGATGAACGATGCATTGTGCATGCGCCTGATCTTTCTTCTACCATATTTGTTCAGGGATTTCCTCACCTTATTAATCGCTAATTGCGAATGCACTGTACGGCCATATCCATAGTAGAACAAACGAGGTATTATGCTTGAAAAATAAATATGGCACCCCGGTAATAATTCCCGGGCTGTGGTCAGGGCATCATCTAATGCCTGTCGACATTGCTTGGCTCCATAGCGGCCGAGGTCGTTCGAACCCACGTGAATGATCATGATGGTAGGAGCTGGGTTGTACCTTAGTAAGTCCTGGAGAGCTCTCGGAAATTCGTGTAGGGTTAGGCCGCCTCTGCCAAACCATTTAACCTCGCTTGCATTTACTCCCAGGTTGTGGTTGCCTGTCCAGGATGCCCTCTCGCCGGCTCTCCTGACGAAGCTATCCCCCAATAGCCACAACCGTTGGGCTCGAGTACCTGTGGTGAAAACAAAAGAGTTCTCCGGGGAAGTATACATGTACATAATTCTTTTCGCGATCATATGTTTATTCATAGTCCACCCTATTCGACTTGTTTGTAGTTAAGGTTAAAACGAGCATCATATTGTGCCCGTGCTATAATTTGGTAAGCACGATAATCGGTTTCTTATTATTTGTTTATTATTTATTTATTATTATTATTTTTTTTTTTTTTTGTATTTATTTATTTTTTTTGACACTGTATACATGACTTTTTGAAAACTTATGATCAACTACAATAATTTGCTTCATGTGAGAGATGAGGAAGAGCACTCTCAATTTTATTAATGTAAACTACAACCTTCCACGCTATAACCTTTGGAAGGAGGATATCTCTATTCTAATATGACTAGGGTCTTACATAAGACCTGTAGGCCCCGCTGCGCCATCGCCCCATCTCTTTTATTTTTCCTGTGGGTAATCCATTCAAGGCAGCAATTGTGGCAGCACCAATACGAAATAAATGAGTGCCATAATGGGCTGATTGCACCCCTGAAAAGATCAACACCTTAATCAATACTGCTCTAAATTAATACCTGGTTAATGGGGCCCCATTAGCATGGCAAAACAAAGGGCCATGGGTTTTGTGTCTCAAGTTGAGAAAACTATACATTGCGGCAATTGGGCAACTGTTGTGTATGCCATTCTCTCTTATGCAAAAAATTGTTGATTTTCCATATTAATCTGTTTTTGAGAATCTTATCTTTACTAGCATGAAACGCGGCGTGCTTTTTTTTTCATGTGGATGTCGTCAGTTGACCATTGCCTAGGCTGAATGATTGTAACCCCGTTAAGTTGTTCCAGAAAAGACAACCAAACTTCGAGGTCAGCACGGGCTCCATCCGTTAAACGCCGTGAACCCTTTGACCCGTCTTCTGTTTTCATGAGATCTATTGACCTCCTTAGGAACGCTCTACCTGGCCGTACGGCTCGACAAACAAAATTCAAGGATCCTATTAACGACTGAATATTCCTCAGATCCAAAGACTTTTGTTCTAAGGCCCTGCGGATTTTCTGTTTCAAGGCTGCTACCTACCGTCAGGTATCCGAACTTGCATGACGCTGGTGTCGATCTCCAGGCCTAGATATGTCAATTTTGTACAGGGCCCTTCCGATTTTGCCATAGCCAGAGGGACACCTAGTTAATTCACTGCCTACTGAGCGAAATTCGGTTATTATTCCTAAACATTTAATACCTCCTGCATTTGCCGACCCTACTGCTAAAAATCGTCCATGTAGTGAACTATCCTATCTGTTCCTAGCCTGTCCCTCACACAGAATTCTAGAAATGAGGAGAATTTTTCGAAATGCAGATTTTATGTCTTCTTTTGCTAACTCAACCCCTATTCCCGTCTTAGAAACTAAATCTACGGCAGTATCATAGCTACTGTATTCTACTTTGCATGCGTCATCGGCAATGAAATCATTAATCGGGTACCCTTTCGGATAGGATAAGTGGTTTATTAGTCGGAAATCCCCTGGGTTCTTCTTCGGGACTAAGCCAATTGGGCTTGCTCTCAAATTTTGAAGGGGTCTTTTCTCGTATGGCCCTGCGTAGCGTCCCAAAGTAACTTCCTTATCGATTTTCTTTTTTGTCGCTACCTTATTCTGATCTGCCGATTTCAAATTTGGTAGATCGTCAGGCAACCGAGGGCCGTTGTAATTCAATATGAAGCCCTGGGTGAAACCGGTTACTAAGAATTGCGCTGCCTTTTTATTGGGATATCTTTCTGACTCTGCTACTAGTCTTTCTACTTTAATGGGAGATGGAGCTAGTGAGTGTAGTTGATGACCTTGTACCGACTTTACGTTAACATTATTATTATTGGCCATTGATGTCCCTTCGTTATATTGATCCCCAGTATTTAAGAATTACTAGACTATCTAGGCCTAGATCTACTAGACCCTAGATCTGCTTTATGCGGTTTGGCTGGTGATCGCCTCCCGGGCCCGCGGGCAGGTAACTTTCCCGAGGCCGGTATTGCCGCATGCCAAGCATTTGTGGAGGAATTTGCACTGCTGACGCTCACATTTTCCATGTCTGAAGTTAAGTGCATAGCATACACCGGGACCGGACTGGCGAGCTCCGAGCTGGCGGCCGCCCAGCCGGCGGGCTGGTTGACTCCAGTAAGCCTGACTTTTGGTGCCCGATGTTCTGGGAAATTGGGACTGAAATGGTCTGGGCCCGCCTGGCCTCCCCACTCTTGGATGCTTAGCCGTGGGGGTTCCTATTGTTGTTAATGTTAGTCTAGGCGCCCCACCCCCTACAATGTGCATGAGCCACAACTCTCCATCGATACTAGCCCACGATCTTTATTAGATATTAATTTACGGGAGCGAAACTCCACATCATAGTCCCGCCATCCGTACCCTGTGTATTTGCTCGATGCCGACCGTATGAGGTGGCAATATTTTAGGATCTCTTGTGCGAAGTTTGGATGTGCCTGCAAATAGACACTCGCAAATGTCAAAAAGGCGTTTGTCCACGCCTCAATATTGTAGATCTTGTTTCTTGCTGTTACTATTGGTTTAAGCATGAGTTGTTGTCCCGTTTGAACTACAGTACAACCCGATTGACACTGTTCCATTGGAACGTATCCCTGCCCTCGAGCCGTCATCCCCTGGTTGCCTAGTAACCCGTATGATCCCCCAGGTCTGAATTTAGACCTCCATCTCGCCCTGGTACTATGGAAGGGAACGATACGGTAGGGACGAGGGCTGAATTGGTCTCTATGCTTTCATTAGATCTAGGCCTAATGCCTGTAATGTCAAGCTGACGGTTGTTTATCGTAAACTCACCCGGTTGTGTCACGACCGAGGGTCGTCCCGACGACTGACTGGGTGTTGCTGCCTGGGCTGCAGGCGCCTGCTCCACCGTCCCTGGGCCGGTCACTGGCTGATCTTGCGACACCGACTCCCTTGGCATTGACCTTGACGTGTATCTCCCTCTCCTACTACTAGTACTAGTAGGCCTAGAGCTAGTAGTAGTACTAAATCTAGGCCTTGTCACTCTCGTGCTGGGTCCTGTGGTAACACTAACATTCCGTGTTGATGCTCTGGTCTCGCGATCTTTGCGTTTAGTCGTCTGCCCGCCTCTTTTCTTCCCCATTGTCACTGTCAAGTTCGGGCTTGATCGAGCGCGATAGTCCGGTTTAGTTTATAGAGTAGATCTAGACTTGATCTAGAATCTAGAGTCTAGATCTATAGATCCCCTTTAGTTTATGTATCCAGAATAATCACTTCCTGAGAGGCTGAGTTATACCAGGCGATAGTGTGGGCTAAACCATCCTCGACGAGCCAGCACAGTAAAAGTTGTCTTGGTAATAAAATTGTTCAAGTGTAGACACCTAAAAAGTATAGGTCTACGTGTATATTCCTGTTCCTACGTGAATATTCCTGTTCCTAAAATCTGGGAGAACTAAAAGAAAAACATCCAACCCCAGTGGAACTTGTTGAGTATGTGAGACGAATTCAGTTGTTGTGCCGCGCATGCTAACTTGGAATGCGCGCACTTTACCGGTATCGCGCGCGATGCGCTTAACTAATAGTTTCTCTTTTGACCTTTCTGCACTTTGCTAGCGTAAACAACTTTGACCCTGAACTATATTGTTTACGTTGCATTCTCTCACAAATGCGCTGATTCGATAACTCGAATAATCGAATTGTGAAGATGACCGTAAACTGCGTGAGGGTTTGTATTTCTCGATTAATTCTTGCAGATAAATTGTGCCAATTCATGAATGCATTTATAAGTTAAAACTAAGATTTTGTACATAATGCGGTACGAACCGGCAACCAATGCAATTCGTGAAGTACTGGGATGATGTGTTCACAAGAACGCGTGCGTGTTACAAGCCTGGCAGCAGAGTTTTGGATTCTCTGGAGTTTTGCAATGTGCGAGTCCAGAAGGCCATAAAGAAGGCTATTTGCATTGATCAAGACGGCATGTAATAAATGCATGTATAAGCGTTTCGGTAGATTTTTGATCAAGAAAATTTCTAATACGACCTATCTTGTACAAGGCATATGAAGCTGAGCGACAAATATTTTTTATATAATCATCCATCCTAAGATCATTTAATCTACATAATGCCATACTCCTTCCAGGTGAGGTAAATGGGTACCCGGTAGGAAGAAATTCCTTGAATGCTTGAGCACCTTTCCATGGCAGCTCGGCTAATGCCGGGGTAATTATATGATTGCAGGGTCTTCAGGGAGAATAGTATGTATCCTGATGAGGCTACCCTGCATGGAAGGTAATACAAAGTTTGGGAAAATTTTGAAAATAGGGTGGATAGTGATTCTTTACAATTTTTATATATTTGGATGCCCCTGTGGATGTATTATAAGCACTAGAAAATTTAGCCCCTAAAACACTTCCAATTTCGAAAAAAATTGAATATAAAAATTTACCGGTGCTCCCGGTAAATTTTGATAAATTTCAAATAGAGCCTATGGCTGTTCAATGGTAGCTACGACCATGAAAATCTCACAATATCTATTTGTGATATATAATTTTCTAAGGGGATTAAAAAGTCGGTCGATTTTAGACAATAAACATTGTTTTATAGCTTAATTAATATCTTGACCATGAGAGGAAGCTATACAACATAAAGAGTTTATTGTTTACAATTTCATAACCTAAGACTCGATTTCAACCGCGACAACGATTACTGAATATTGTAGGATCGCATATAATAATAATAATAATAATAATAATAATAATAATAATAACAATATTTATAAAGCGCAACATATCCATCTCTAGAGATGCTCAAGGCGCATACAAATAATTTAAATTAATATTCAACATAAATTTAACAATATGCATTGAGCATCAGGTGAGTTTTAAGCCCAGTTTTGAAAGAAGAAAGAGTGTTGGCCGTCTGAATAGAGAGAGGTAACTTATTCCACAAAGGAGCTGCTGATGCAAATGCTCTATCCCCCCAATTTCTTTTGGTACGTATTTCTTTAAGTCTAATATTATGTGATGAACGTAAACCAGAACGACCTGCAGAGTGGGGTGATAGAAGGGATGAAATATATTCTGGAACTAGATCATTTAGTGCACGATAGGTTAAGAGTAGAATTTTATAGATCACACGCTGTTGAACAGGGAGCCAGTGCAGAGATTTCAAGATAGGAGTGATATGTGATGATCTTCTGGTGTTAGTTACAAGGCGAGCAGCAGCATTCTGAACTTTTTGCAATCGGTTAATTTGGTTGGCGGGTAGTCGAAAGAGTAATGAATTGCAATTATCAAGGTGCGAAGTAACAAAAGCATGTACTAACTGTTGGGTGGATTGAGGTGAGAGATATTGCCTAATTGCACGGATATTACGTAGATTACAATTGGCCAGTTTAACACAATTTGACACATGGGCTTCAAGTGACATGGCAGAATCAAATATTACACCAAGATTCCTAGCTTGATGTACAGGAGATACAAGGGCAGAACCAACTTGAACATGAGAAACCTTAATTTTACTGAGCTGTCTACTGTTGCCAAGCAAAATAAATTCTGTTTTTGCATTATTTATTTTTAAGCAACTTTCAATCATCCAGTTCCTTACATCAGCTATACAGTTTTCAATTTTCTTCACATTTTCATCTATTTCTTTCTGGACAGGTTTGCAAATAAAATAAAGCTGTAAGTCATCTGCATACATATGATAATTGATACTGTGTTTCTGAACAATATGCTGTATGGGCAGAGTATAAACATTGAACAATTGAGGACCGAGAACAGATCCTTGGGGGACGGACAAATCTAAACTAACTGAAGCAGAGGTAGCATCACGGATACAAACTTCTTGTGATCTACTAGAAAGATATGACATAAACCATTTCAATACTACACCATTGAGACCTATTTCCTTTAATCTATTTAGCAAAATGCAATGATCAACGGTATCAAAAGCACCGCTGAGATCAAGCAGTACTAAACCAGAGACATTTCCATTATCCATACCAATTAATACATCATTGTTTACCCGTAACAGTGCACTTTCCACGCTATGCATCTCCCTGTATGCTGACTAGAAAGGATTCTGCAAACTCTTATTCTTCAAGTGAGACTGTAGTCTACCAGAAACAACTCTTTCTATCACCTTGCCTAAGTATTTTAGATTAGCAATTGGTCTGTAGTTTTTCAAATCATGCCTGTCAAGGGAGGTTTTTTTTAGAAGGGGTTTGATAAGGGCATGTTGTAAACATTCGGGAAAGAATCCACACTTTAGAGATTTATTAACTATCTGAGTGATATAAGGAACAAAGTCACTGACAAATTCTTTAATTAAACAAGTTGGTATCGGATCTAAATCACAAGAAGACACAGGGGAATTTATGATGATTTTTTTCTAATTTCAGTACATGTGGCGAGAGCAAATTCTGACACGCCAGTAGAAGGGACAGGAACAATTTCTGAAAGGGTGTCAGTACTTCTGTAAGAACTTAAATCAGTTAACTCTTCTTGAATTCTTCTTATCTTATCTACGAAATAATCACAAAAACGATTAGCAAGATTATGATCATTATCAGTGTTGGGATATAATGGATCCTTCTTCCTGTCTAATAACTTATTAATAATTCTAAACAGACGTTTCTGGTCTCCTGAACAATCAGCAATGGAAGAAGAATACTAATGTTTCTGTGCTTGGTCTATAACATGAGACACATGTTGCTTCTGCTCCATGTAGAGAATGCGGTCGGCAGGGATTCTAGAAGACCTCCAACGCCGCTCAAGTCTCCGTCGAAGGCGTCTTGCGCTACGAATGTCACCAGTCATCCATGGTGACTGAGGTTTGATAACAATAATTCGAGTCTTCTTTGGAGCAAGTTTGTCAAGTAAACAGTGGAGAGAGTTCTCATACTGTGCAACACATGAATCAACAGTATCATTATTAAAATCGATGGAAGATAACTTGTGACGATCCATTAATTTTAAGTTACGAGTGACAAAGGACTTAGGTTTCCTTAGAAGTAGGTTACACTGGATTGCAAAATGATCTGACGGTCCAGGTAGAATGGCGACATCCGAGAGAACATTTTCTGATTCTCGAGATATAAAAAGATCCAATGTGTGTCCGCAGCGATGTGTCGATTCCAGAACATGCTGCTTCATCCCATATATAGACAACAGATCACGAAACTGCCTTGCGTTTCTGTCAGTTTCATCATCAACCCAAATATTGAAATCTCCTGTGCACAAGACTTCAGAAGAGCCAAGATGGTATGTATCTAACATCATGCCAAACTCATCAAGGAATATGCCAAATGGTAGGTGACGCCCTTGGTTATCAGACACTTCCGGACGATAAACGATGATGAGCCTAACTGAACGGGAGTCACTTGTAACCAGTAAATGAAGACATTCAAAGGATCTGTACGGTGCAACCTGCTGAACAGTTCCATATGGACAAAGATGATTTAAACAAGAGACTAACTCCTCCTCCAGTCTTCTCCTCCCTAGGTCTATGTTGAAAGCTGTAACCATCAGGAGTAATTCTGCTAATAACAGCGTTGTCACCATCTCTCAACCACGTTTCACAAATAGCTATTATGTCAAAGTCATTCTCAAGAACAAAGTCAGTGAATGCTGAAATTTTATTCCTGACAGATCTCATGTTTAAGGTACACAGCTTAGTAAAATGAGGAACAGTTTTTACAACAGTCAAGTTTGCTTGAATAATTTGTCGTTGATTCAAGCAAGCTTCACTCTGTGACTGGGCCTGTAGGCCCCTACGTGGCTGAATAATAACAGGAATGGAGTAATGTTCACAATAAGAAGTCTTCTTATGAAGACTGCCATGCATTCCCCTTCTGGTTTTCTTTTTACGCTTATAAATTCCAAGATATCTGATGGTCTTAAGTACACAACGAGATATTGGTAACTTACAACCTTTCCATTGCAGAAGCTCCATTGAAGTATACTTCAGTTTAGATTTAGAAGAGATCTCAAGGGAACGAACATCGCCAGTTCCAGTGATGTGTGATGTTGAAGACGGTTGCCTGTCAGGACCGGGATTTGGCTCAATGTCTCCATTTTGTAATAACTCAACCTGAAAGGTGGCATCACAGTTCGAGCTGTAGGAGACCCTTCTTTGTAGAAATTGCTTTCTAGTGTAAGGTTGCTGAACAAGAGGATGACCAGATGGCTTTCCATTGTAGTGCTTAGGTCCATTCAGGCAGATATGTAGACACACAGCAACAATCAGGCACAGATGAAAGAATCCCATTGTGTATGCTTCCAATATGTTCATTTGAACCAAATTCGTCACCCCATACCAAAACTTTGTAATACCTTTAAGAGAGGGAGAGCGGGAAATGAGAGAGAGAGAGAGAGAGATAGATAGAGAACGAGAGAGAGAGAGAAGGAGACAGGGGAGAAAAAAAGAAACTTGCAACTTTAAGTATTCGGGTTGGCAACGAATAAGATGGGATGGACCCCCCCCCCCCCCCCCCCTCCGCCGCCCCCGCTCCCACCGCAAGCTAGGCATAATACAGTGACGGATGCAGGTAGAGCCGAATAGGTTGCTGCTCCCTTTTGACGGCCTTATCAAATAGGGAGAGCGACAGGAGTAAAAGAAGTAAAGAAAGAGCGAATTAGTACAAGAGAAGAAGAGATGAAAAGTAGTGACACTTTTAATAAAAACAAGATTACTACCCTGAGTGACGGGTCGGCAAAGTATTGGATGGGATAGAAACGCCACCCCACCGCAAGCTTTGCGTAACGCGTGCATGAGATGTATAAATCGGTGGCGGGGGGTCGGTCGCGGCCCCCTCCCTCTTTTTCGTGCCAATAAAACGAAGAAAAGGGGAAAGGTGAGAGATAGAGAGCGACGGAAAAAAGGCCAAAAGAAAGAGAAGAGAAGATAATAAACGGGGAGAGGAAAGGAAGAGAGAGAGAGAGAGAGGAAAAAAGAACATGAAATTAAAAATGTGTACATACAAATAACATGGCCGATGAGTTACCCTACGAAGACTTGTGGACGAAAATATATTTTTTTCTTGAAATAGTCTTTAAGATAGAAAGAGAGATGATTCTTACGAAATAATATGATAGCCCTGTGCATGTCTTGTCGCCATCTTGAAGGGTAAAAAAACTCAGAATCTTGGACCCCCGGCTGCGATTTTTTTTTTCCCAAACAGGTTTACCTACGAGAGTATAATCCTGCCTCCTGATTGGTTCAGAGGTATACGCATCATGAATATTCATGACTGAGCTGAAAGATACTAGTAGTATTACGCATGCGCGTGACACCAGGCGAAGCTGCTCATGCAGCTCATCGAAATCCAAGTTTGAGTTCGTTGATGCAGCGCAGCTATAGTACGTAGGCTATACACTGCATGCATGGATATGCATGCGCAGTGATTGGCTCTAAGTTATAACTTTTACATGAGCTATAGTATTATGGCGGAGTCTACAAGTACAACTCTCTGCAATTTTGGTCGCTCTAAAGAAGAGAATACCGATTTCTTCTGCAAGAACCATACAAGTCTTTATGTAAGTACCACAATATTATTGTGAAATTGTAAATCGGCCCATCCCATTTTTATTTTAATGCTTTGAAATTGTCAGTATATAGTGTCAGTAGGTTATGTTATTATGTATTCTGAATTAGTCTCAAAAGCAGTGACACATGCATGCAATATAATTTATATGGAGTCTCAAATTTAGTTGACAGAGGCAGTGAAATAAATGTGTGTGGGGATTGTATCTTAATAACAGAAAATGTAAAATCATATCCTGTGCATGTCATATCAAGTTTAAATTCATGAAAGTAGGTCAAAGGTTATGAACCTGCTGTTTGTATTTATTGTTGAAAGCTCAAATTAATGCAATGAAATGGATGTCCTTTAAATATTGTTTTGATTCTGATTTAAGTAAGATAATCTTGAGAAAAGAAGTTTGAAGATATAAAGATTGAAAAGGACTTAGTCAGATATTCATGTTTAAATAAGAGATGAATCAGTGTAATGTGCACTTGGTATGCATATTAATAATAAAAGCTTGTCTTTGACATGTGTGTAGAGCCTGTATATATTACTTTATGTCCTTTGTTTTCTTTGGCCAGGTTCATCTGTCACAAAGGAACCAGAACCACTGATATGTTGTTTGTTTTGTTTTATTTCCACTTTTTCATATCAATACAAAGAAACATACAAATAAATATGATGAATAACATGTAAGTTTGACAAAATTTGTTTCTAGTTAAAATAAAAGTTTCATACAAAAGGAAAAAGCAGGAGACCACATGTCGTAAGCGTAAATGCTTGAACATGACCGTGGCCTCTGCCGAGTTAACAAAATAAAAGAACAACCCATGCAACTGCATTGTATTCAATGTTAAATAAGATATAAGTGAAGTGATTAAAAGTGAGCATGGCTGAATTAATTTGGAGTGAAAATAACAAAACAAATTTAGTGAAATATTTCATGTTGAGAAGTGCATTTGTGCAAGGTGCAAAAATTAGCTTGGTGGAACAAAAAAGAGACTAATACCGTGATATTAATTGTGTGTTGGTTTAAGTTACGGGTGATAATATTAAGTGTTTGTCAAGATATCATGCTCGGAGCAACACAGTGGCTTTGACCCACATCCAACCATCTCATGTCGGACCATCCTGATAAGATAATTCATACCCCTTGTGTGTGTCTATTGTGTATTCTTGACAGCTAGTGTGTGCATTTGTTGCTTATGTGTTTGTAAATACATGAGGGTGGGTGGGTGTGTGTGTTTATAGAGAGAGAGAGAGAGAGAGAGAGAGAGCGAGAGAAAGAGAGAGAGAGCGAGAGAGAGAAAGAGAGAGAGAGAAAGATAGTGTTTGTATGTAAAGCCTATTTGTGAAATTGGAATATTAGTGTGTGTACTGTAAGTGAACTCTTTGAGAAAAAAAATCCTCAGTGTAAAACTATATAAACCAAGCACCAGAATAACCAGTAATGTTCAAAAACAAACAGACCCCCCCCCCCTTCCCCCAATAAAAATCCCCTCGCACCACAGCTAGCTCACATACATTTTGTACACCTATATGGCCAGCAAAACTGAAGTCCACGCGCATGCGTAATACATATACTAGGTACTGCAGCTCAGCCACAGTGCTGTGAACTCAGCTCGTGAATATTCATGACGCGTATACCTCTGAACCAATCAGGAGGCAGGATTTTACTCTCATAGGTAAACCTGTTTGGGAAAAAAAAATTCGCCCCCCGGCTGGGAATCTGCTCCTACGATCCGATAAGGGTCCTAAGGCGGACCCCTGGACCCAAACCGTAAAGATATAAGATATGGTTCCCGAAACAACCCAAAACATATAGGCCCGAATTCACAAACGAGGCTTGTCGATAAACCTAGGTTTATGTGCGTCATATGACGCGTTTTGACGCGTTTCAGACCGAGGTTTGTCTGAACTTTGGTCTGAAACGCATCGAAACGTGTCGCATATAAACGTAGTTTTGTCGACATACCTCCTTTGTGAATTCGGACCTAGTGTTAGAGTTCATGATCAGTGGTACGTATATTAAGAATGAAAGGATTCTGTCACCGTTTAAGCGTTGAGAGTGTGTTATTTTCGCAGATGATTCGTCGCGTCGAAGAATATTAATATAGGGCATATTCTGGATTTTGTGGCATAACATACTTTAGCTTTCGATCGAAATGGCTTTGCGTAAATCAAAGATGGTTCTCTGTATGGCAGTATACATACTTGGGATGCTGTTATTTACAGATAATGTGAAAAGTGAAATTTTAGTTCCAATGCTGGAGAGAATATAACTTTACGTTGCAGTACGTATACGTACGTATGGGTTAAAGACAATCAGTATTCTATTGCAGCCGTCAGTGCGAATAACCCTCATGGCTTTTTTTTATAATGATAGTCCGTTTACGCAGTCGTATGAAATGGAAATATCTCCTAGACTATTTAATTTGTACATATATGATGCTAGAGCAGAATCGGCAACATATGATTGCCGGTATGACAGTGCACATCTTCAAGAATACGATGTCCGTGTTATCGGTTGTTCGGCTTGCTTTGTAAATTTATCATCGTCGCACGATTTGGAACAACCAAGAAAGGATGTGAATTGCTTACTTAACAATTTTCATACAGCCGAACGAATTCGACTAAATATTACAATGAACAGGAACATAATGAATACAGCCATCATCAAAGGTAATAGTTTAACCTTTAATATTCCGATTACGTATGGTACAATCCTAGTTGAGTTTAATCCGTTTACTGATATTCTGTCGACCATAACATGTATCGTACCAGCTCAGCTAACAACACCACAGAGTTATACTTCGGTTAATCTTTCTCCAAGTACCCGAACGATAACAATATCAGCAACGTCATCATCAGAAACATCGACAACAAAGTCAGAAACAACAGGAACAACAACAACAGGAACAAAACCATATGACTCGACGCCAAAGTCATCTTCGTCACCGATTATGGACACTTCTTATTTGACTTTTGGAACTTCAATGTCTAACCAGACGAGAACGAATATAAACCCAGGAACAGAAGACAATACTAAAATCAACGGTATAACAATTATCATAATTGCCATTCTTGGTGGAATCTTGACGATTGTTGTCATTGTGATAATTTTTGTTCTACGATTGAAGCAAAGACGAGACCGACGGCAAGGGAAACGTAATGAGGGTGAAATATATGACGAAGTTGATGACAAAGTTGCAACAGATCGTGAACATGATACACTTTACGAGTCGACCATCTGGAAAACGACGCGAATCGATGAATAATGATTTGTACGAGTCCAGTGATATATATATTCAGCGTTCGATTTTGAGATCAAGTGATGAACAACTAGACACCAAAATCGATACCATATCGGACAAGACAGGAACCGGTAAGCGTGTTTCAAAGTCAGAGATTGTGTCTGTCATGAAGAATTCAAGCAAGAGGACCAGTATAAGAATGTTGACATGCCACACCTCAGGAGCCGGAGATGACGATGATTCAAATATCCCCCTCTATGCAATGCAATGAAGACCGCACCAGGAACGCGAGATGAAGGTGGTGAGATCCCACTCTATGCTGTGCTTGAAAGACTTCATGCATGGCTGATTGTCAACGAAACGAAGTTAAGTCTGTTGTCAATTCTGCTAGTTGCTACGGCAGGCAGCCAGTGAAAACGAATTCGTTTAATAAAATTATGAAAATGCAAGCACTACTTTAAACAAACAGAACTTTGTCATTTCTTGCTCATTTTTCTTGATTAAGGTGTCATATAAAAGGGCAGAAACTCAACTTTCTAGAAATGTGATTTCTCTTTGAAATTCAGATATCGCCCGCCAAATAACTTAATTTTTGGTTTCCTCTCTTCAAATTGATTTTAATCACTCATGCGTGAAATATGCACTATATGAGTTGCAACAAATGAAAGAGGAGGATTTAAGCTTTTTAAATATGTGTCATTTATCAATTATAATTGTGATTAAGTTATGATAAAAAATCGATAATTCTCGGTTTCGTTTTTTCTGGGACGCACTGTATATTTGGAGTTGACTCAGGCAGTTGCCATGACACATGCATCAATCTTTGTGTGCGTTGAATTTAGTGCGATTTGATGCAAATTAAAAATATATGATCTAAGTTTCCAAGCCTTCGATTCTTTATTGAAGATAACTAAAGAGAATATTGAGTATAACATTTCACAAAAGAATGATAAGTTACACTTACCTTTTAAAGAATTGTCTTTTAATTTAGAAACCTAATTGTTTATCAACTCGATAACCCTTTTGTGTAGATATACATCTGGGCACCGTCTTACAAAGAGTTACGATCGATCCAAATCAATCGTAAGTCCTCCAATCAATCGCAAGTTTGCAGTCTCCTATCTCTTATGTACATAGTTACGATTGATATCAATCGCAAATAAGTTACGATTGATATCAACTCTTTGTAAGACGGGGCCCTGGAGAGACACTATTCATGATGTTACATGTAACTGGACTCTAACCATTGCATTATGTACATATATGTTAGTTATGTTTGTGTTTTATAAGTCTGTTTCTGGCTTTCAATGAAAATGTTTTAAAAAAATGAGTGTACACTATTTTCAGTATATATCGTTCATGTGGTACTCCAGATTACTTTGATAAAAACGATTAATAGATAGGAAATTTGTCTTTTGATCTAATCCAAAGTCGAATGAATTTTCTGTAAGGTTCATTTATGTTAAGCTATTCAATTCTTTCCGCATTACATACATTGGACAAAAATAATATTATTTGGAAACATGGACATTTTGAAGAAAAAAGGGTTCTTCGCTAAATTGCGTCGATACTTTATTCAACGGTTTCGATAAACTTAAAAAGATATAATAATAGAAACAAATCAACAGGATGAACAGCAAAGGGATTTACAAAATAATGTAAACGATTCACTAATTGTAAATCCTGTTTGTGACGTTACTTTATAGGTCATCAATATAAGATGATGAAATGAGAAATTTTCAATTTAAACTTATTCATTGAAAAATAGTAACACAACGTTTTCTTCATAAATTAGGTAAAATAAAGAATCTTTAATAAATACGTATTAAAGGGTTTATTAGGGTCAGACAGCCCAAAGGCTATCAATTTCCATTTTCCCTTAATATTTTTTAAATTTTCTTTACTCTTGGACCTTTTGTACCTTTCTTTTTTTCTATAATTATATGTTTTTCTTGGCTTTGTCCCTATTGTTATTCCTTCTCCTTGTATATATGTAATCATCGCAGTTTGTAAACCATTATTTTCACACCTGTCTCTTCCTTAAACTCAACTCACGCTAAAATAGTGGATCCTCTGTTTGACCCCGGCCCTCACCTCGATCCAAGGCATGGATACACCACCTTGAATAATACTTCATTGTCATTTAAGAGGTCCAGGTTTCTCATCGTTTTCCATAAAGAGAGTCTATATAATAGTCCTAGTTTAGTACTCAGAACTACTTCAAATGAGTATCGAAGATACTTACGACATCGAAAACAAAACAAATGATGTAGAGCTCTTCTTTTCTATATTTCTATGGTGTTTTTGTTTTGCTTTGTCCTTATTGTGATCTCTGTTCGTACCCCCCCCCCCCCCATCAAGCCGAGGCATGGATACGCCATTGTAAATAAGTACATTACTGCACTGTCATTTCAAAGATTCACGTTTGTTACAGTTTTCCATAACGAGAGTCTAAGAGGCCTTGTGTAGTACTCAAAACTACTTCAACTGGCTATCGAAGAAACTTGCGACATCGAAAATAAAACAAAGAAATGATATACAGTTCACTAAGCATTACCGGGTATTACTAAATATGTGTTTATTTATATATATATATATCGAATTACAATAGTTTATTCACAATTGGCATGTTTAATGTAGATCAAAAGATTTCTCCTCTATTCTTGTTGACGACCGAAGATTCTTATGACATCGAAAACATAACAAAGAAATGAAATACTCTTCAATAAGCCTTGATATTGCTAATGTAAAGTTCATCAATATTATTCTGAACATGCATCAATATCTATATTCATATGAAAGCAAACGATGTGTCCGCCATGTTTATACTTTAAAACTACTTAACATTGTATTGCTTAAATTAGTAGGCTAAGTTAGGCCTACATCATTAATTTTCTTTTATTTTGATGATTAATTTTGTGAACTCTTCTGATACTGAAGTAACTAGAATTCGACATTATAGGTTAGGCCTATTCTGCATGAGTTGTAAAATGTTTTATTTATTATTTACTTATATTTCACCAGGGTAGCCCATTGAACAAAAGTTGATCTTCCGTTAGGCCTTGAAAATAAATCAAACTTTATACAGTTGAAAGGATAGAATACAACAAAGTAGCATAATTCCAGCAAATATTATTACACATTGTGAACGAATTTGACCGAATTGCAAACAAGATTTAAAACATATATACTTATGTAGTTTCACACAACAAATAAAGAGTTTATACAAATAGAAAATTTAACGCAGAATCGCTAAATATTATATTGTACTTCTCTTCGTGATTTTATTCTAGCATGCGCACATACACATCGTGAATAATTTCCGTAATTCGTTCAAACTGATGGTTGTCAAGAAGTAGGGAACGCCCCCCTCCCCCTATTCTTACTCTCATGATCCTATGCCGAGGGCAAAGTTCTAGTTGAGGGCCGGGCCTGCAAACGGATCCGTGATATAAAAAGAAACGACCACCATGATAACGTTTGGTTTTTACTATATAGAACCATTGTTCAAATTCCGATATAAATTTTTGTTTTAAGTAAAAATTTGAAATCTAAGAAATACAAATTGAAATGTCCTTGACACGTCTTTTGATGTCCTCTGTCATTTGATCTTCAATTTCTATTTTCTCTTTACATAATAGTACACGCTAGATATAATCACTGCACGTTTGCTCTACACAACTTCCGTATAAAACGAATCTATTCCATCATCAACAACTCACAGTGGCGGATTCAGGGGGAAAGGGGGAAGGGGGAAAGAAAAAGAAAAAGGAGGGGAAAATTAAAAGGGGGAAAGAAAAAGGAGGGGAAAAAGAAAGAAAAGGGAAGAGAGAAAGATGAAGAATAGAGGGAGGAGAGAAAAGGGAGAGGAGAAAGAGGAGGGGAAAGGAAGAAAGGGGAGGAGAGAGGAGAGAAAAGGCGGAAAAGGAAGAAAAGGAGAAAGACGGTGGAGAGAAAAAAGGTAAAAGGAGAATAATGGAGAAGTGAATTCAAACAAGGTTTAAGAGTAATAATTTGATGAAACGTCAAAGCTTCCACGCGTCACGCGGGAGGGGCAACTGAATTAAGACTAGGATTAAGAGTCGAGAACGGTACAACGAATCGTCTTCTTTCTCTAATAATTTTAATGAAACGTCAAAGCTTCCGCACTTTGCGCGGGAGGAAGGGAAACTGAATTCAGACATGGATAAAGAGACGAAAAAAGTACAACGAATCGTCTTCTTTCTCTTATAATCAAATAATACGTCATAGCTTCTGCGCTTCGCGCGGGAGGGGCGAAACAAGAACTAAGAGTCGGGAACGGTACAACGATTCGTCTGCTTTCTCTAATAATTTAAAGAAGTGCAGAAAGCTTCCGCGCGGGAGGGGCAACTGAAAAATAACTTAGTTCCTGTCCCGGGTTTATAGGGTTAATTTGGTAGACATTGGGACATTAATTTGTCAGTAATTTGTGGCTAGTTTTGTTGGTAATCGGTGGGCTCAACACCCCCCCCCCCCCCCCCCACCGCTGAAAAAGGGTCTAGCTACGCCCCCGATAACAACACAATTTATACACTCGAGATAATTTTACTATAATTGTACAACTAGTGAAGTACCAGGGGGCCGTTTCTCGAAACCGTCATAATTACAAGATCAACGACATCTCGCCACTGTCACGCAACTTGTCAGCTAAGTGTTTCACAAAGCCGTCTTTGCCAAGATGAGCGACAACTTCCGCGACAAAGAGTTGTCACTGCTCCGAACCTGTCATATCTTTTTAATTGCTGTAAGGCGCCATCACAAGTCAGTTTGTTGCCATTCCATGGGCCGCGAAATTGACGATTAGTTTCACTATCATTTTGAGAAAAATAAAGACGAGTTCGGTCGTAATTCTCTGGGATGCGAAACGCAAATGTAAATGTGACCTCCTATTTGTGTACAGGACGTGTTTGAAATATAATTATAACGACTGAAATTAACTAATTGATTACAAGGTTCTACGAGAAGGCGGTAATAAAGGGAGAGTCTGGAATCTTTTGCTTTTACCTTTCAACTGAACAAAAAGTTCTTTTATTAACTATTCCGAAACTAGCACAAGACTCAAAAGTATATGAGTACAAAACAATGATAAATATAGTACGATCAAAGAAAACCAACACAGCATTGAGGTAGCCTACTCTGCATCTGTATGGTCCTAAACAAAAATAAAACAAAGTCATGAGCATAAAAGAAACAACAGTCATAAACAAAGCAGACTCTAGCAATCGTTAACATACAGTATATCCTACAGGTATCGACTATCATGCTATCTGTATTCGCAATCAAACTATGAGGGGGTTTTATACAAGTCAAAGTACCAGCAATGCATGCCTATTTATTTACACAAACAACAAACTGGATAAGAATACAAATGTATACTATTACTGGTCATCTTGATATGAGAATAAATGTGACCTGTACGATACATTTCTTACATTTAAGATACCACCGCTACCGCCAACATAATATATAACAAATATCTTATGGAGAGAGTCAAACAAAAATGTGTGATATGTAACCAAATTCTACATACAACCAAAGAAAAATGACTAATCACCTTGAATATGGAACTGCAACAGTCAGGGTCCTGTTTTCGAAGCTTACAAAGTAGGCGTTAAACTAGTAGATTCATCACCTATGAACATAACCCAAACAAGAGCATGTACCATCATAATGATTCGGATGGATTGACAAATCATACAAGAATACAAAATTAAAATACACAAGATATATCAATAAACTCAAATGACTTCTACAATACATATTCATGAGAGACGCTCAACCTTTATCAATATCGCCTCATGCAGCCTCATGATATATAACCCAATGACATAAACCTATACAACTATACTTCGAAAGTGATTCATCCCAATATAACAGTCAACTTTACCACCATTAGCTCAGTACATCAAATCTTCACTAACATCACATAACTGTATAACGGCATCCAACGTATATGTCACCAAACACACATAAAATACATGATTACAATTCCACAAAGTGATTAAAAGTACCTACTTTGATTCCAGCAATTCCTTGTTACATTCAGCTAAAGCAGCTCTCTATATCAACCGTTTAGGGACAGTGTTCTGAGTTTAATCTAATGAGTATCTTACAGTACAGATGCTTGTTTTTACCCTTTTTCCTAACAGAGGGGTGAATGGGGGAAACCACACGGTCACTGTTTATGTTACAGCTGCACAAGGACATAGGGCCTACTGTTTGGGGGATTATGAAGTTGCTGACCCGGGCGTAAACACAAGCTGATAAGGAGAATTATCAACTTATCTGGAAACTCTTTCCTCACTGCTCTGTATATAGAATACCAGGAGTCAAGGCAATAATGTTACATATATCATAAGAAATTATATACATGAAATAAATGTATATAATGGTACATAAATAATATAGAACAAGACACATAAATCAGTGTTATCCAGGTTTAGTTGGTTGTACAGAGTTATATCTAGAGATGGGGGGGGGGGGGGCTGGCAAGTAGGGTGTTGAGCAAATCACCATCTCACATAAAGAAGTGATAATACAAATTATACAGAAATTTTAAAAAGCTGAATATAAACATTAAATCACAAATCATCAAACTATAAGATATAAAAAAAAAAAAAAAGAGATAAGAATGTTACACACCGTTGTCCATACTCGATCCATAGTCTTTTCTTAGGATACCATCATACCTTTGGGGCCTATGTGCATTATTATTCCCTTTCTAATTACTTCTTCCAAATGATATTTTCAATATCAAATCAATTATATAACGAGTATTTATGAGACTCTAGAATAAAAACTGGCTGAATAAAGGTATTTTGCCTAAAATTCCTCGTCACAATAAACAAAAAAGTACGTATTGATAAACTGTTGTTGTTGTTGTTGTGTTTTGAGTTATTGGCGATTAGTCAGTGATTTGACTATTGTCGCCAAATTACTTTACGGCACGTGTTATATCTCTCAATTTTGGATTTTTTTAAAAATACATTTATTTCGTTTTATATTTATCTATCTTTTAAGATAGTATCGTAAAATAATATCGTAAGCAAAACATTCATGGGCTTTGTTAGTGTTTCTTAACAGTACGTGCAGATTATTTGTTATATCACATACACACCATACATAAATATGTATATAAGATAGCACCTACACAAGCTTCTATATTCAGTAATCTTATCATACCTTTTATCATTGTTGTTACTTTTTCTTATTTTATTTTCTTAATACATTATGTTATTATATTTTTAATGTACTGAGTGTAATTTAACATATTTATAATATCGTATTATGTTTTACTGTTCTTATTTTATTTTCTTATTACATTATGATTGTTATTATATTTTTAATGTACTGAGTGTAATTTAGCATATTATAATATTGTATAATGTTTTACTATTCTTATTTTATTTTCTTATTACATTATGTTATTATATTTTTAATGTACTGAGTGTAATTTAACATATTTATAATATTGTATTATGTTTTACTGTTCTTTTTTTTATTTTCTTATTACATTATGTTATTATATTTTTAATGTACTGAGTGTAATTTAGCATATTTATAATATTGTATTATATTTTACTGTTCATCAAGGGAGGTATTACTTCCTGATAGGGAACCGTTTCGTTCTGAGAAAGAACCGTACAATAGCTTTTTGTATACTGGACTCACTCTTTTTTAAGTATTCCATAATTTTTTCAGGTTGGGATTCGTTAATTTCTGTTAGAAACATAGCCCTTTCTATAATATAGTTAGGGCAATGTACTAAAAAATGTTTTACAGTCTCTATTTCACTGGGGCATCTATTACAGAAACCAGTAGCATGAATTCCCAATCTGAGGAGATCCTGGTTAAGTCCAAGGACTCCAAAGCGGAGTCGATGTATTATTGTTGAATGTTGTCTCTCTAATGAGCATATATATGGTTTATTAACATCTTTTTGATATGTTTTCAAATACGAGTTGGTTTTGTTCCACCTTTCTTGCCAAAGGAGTTTGGAACTTGTAGTAATTAAGCTTTTCATTTCTGACATATTTAGGTTATTATTGACTTCTATGTTCTTTACTAATGCGGCCTTTGCGTGGAAATCCGCCATCTCGTTCCCTTTTATTCCACAATGTCCAGGTATCCACTCTACATATATATCAACTCCTTTATTCTTTAAGTGAGTAGTCATGGTGAGAATTTCCAGAATAAAAGATTCGTCCTTCTGTTGTTGTAATGCAATAAGTGCACTCAGTGAATCACTAAAAATAACAACCCCCACATAAATGTCTAATTCATCTACCCATCTGAGAGCAAGAATGATGGCAGCCAATTCAGCCCTGTACGAAGAGGTGAAATTTGCTAACCTTTTGCTCCGATGTACAGAATAGTAAGGGACGTAAAAAGCAGCTGCAGAGGTCCCTCTTTCAGGTACTTTTGATCCATCGGTGTATATATGTAATTGAGTCGCCCATTTAGTATGTATGATTTCCAGGCTGCTTTGTTTTTGTTGTGTAGGATGATCTGTTTTCTTTATTCGAGTACTTAATTCCGTTGACACTGCCGGAGGGTAGAATAACCATGGTGGAAATGGGGAGTAGGTTATCGTTTCTATACGTTTTCCCAGCTTGCTTTGTATTCTATATCCAAAAGGTTTGTTTACGTTTTTCCCCTTCAAGTATTCAAAATGCCAACATGGTTCAATGTTTTTTAACAACGGATGATTCGCCCATCTTTCGATGTTTTGTCTATATTTACTTGAAAGCATTTGTCTTCTTATATCCAAAGGCATTTCCCCCATTTCCACCTGTAGTGATTCTAAGGAGGTTAATGGCAGCCCACCTGCGCATATCCTCAGTGCTTGGTATTGGACAGAGTCAATGGCTTTTTTGGTGGTAGCAGCTGCACTGTCATACGCCTCACATCCGTAATCAAAAAGAGACCTTATAATTGCTCTGTACACCATGATAAGTGATTTCGAGGAACTTCCCCAGTTTGTTCCAGTTAGACATCTTAAGATATTTAATTTTCTTTTACTTCTCGTGATTACATTTTCGATATGTGGTTGCCAAGTTAACCTTTTATCAAATATAACCCCTAAAAAGCGATGAGATTTTTCGTACATTAACACATTTCCATTCAGTTCTATATCAGGCGGTAGAACGGCATTCCAGCTTTTCGTAAAAAGTACGGGCACTGTTTTGACAGGTGAGAGTCGAAACCCCCACTCTTCAAACCAACGATTTAAAAGATTCAAATATTTCTGTATTTTTTCAGTAATATGTACAATGTTCCTGCCTGATATCCATATTGCGCAGTCATCTGCATACATAGATATGCTTACATCTTGGTCTGTAGGTATATCACCCATCATTATATTATATAAAAGAGGACTTAAAACACTCCCTTGTGGTAACCCGTTATGCGTTTTATAAGTTTTAGATTCTGTATTTCCAATTCGTACTTGAAAAGTTCGTGCTGTTAGATAATTTTCTATATATCTCAGCATGTTCCCTTCTATTCCATTTTTTGCTAATTTAAAAACCAGACCCTTTATCCAAACTGTATCGAAAGCCTTTTCGACATCCAAGAAAACCGCTATTACATGTTCATTACAATTTATACTCTTTTGGATGTCATTTTCTAATTGTACAATATTGTCCGTCACACTACGACCTTTCCGAAATCCACTTAAAAAATTGGGTAATAATTCATGCTTTTCAACATACCATTGTAATCTTTCTTTTATCATTCGTTCAATTATTTTGGCAAAACATGATGTTAAAGAGATTGGTCTATATGACGATGTATTTCTGGGATCTTTTCCATGTTTGAGAATAGGGATTATTATAGAATGCTTTAGTTGAATTGGAATTTCCCCGGTTTTCCATATTAAGTTAATAATGTTCAGCATGATTTCCTTGTTTGCTTTTGGCAGATTTTCATAAACAACGTAAGGTATATTATCTTTTCCTGGGGCAGTCTTTTTTCGCGATTGCACTGCCTTTTCAAATTCTGTTATAAAAAAGGGTTCATTTATAACATGATCTACATTTAAAATATGAATGTCATTATTTGGTGCCTTCGGTAATTCCTTATTAGTATCCCTGTCTTTTATTCCTATTTTTTGAAAGTAATTTCCAAAGGCATTTGCTTTCTCCTGATCGGAGACAATATCTTTACTATTTACAATCAATGTTGACATATTTTTTGTTTTTTTTATTAGTACACCATTCAGCCGTTTTATACAAGCCCAGATCTTAGATTCTGGCATATACTGATCAAGCTTTGTGCAAAATGCTCGCCAGTAATTTCGTTCTGCTTGGCGGAGCACACGCTGTGCTTCTGCTTTCTTTTTTAAGTACTCATCTACCTTTTCAAAAGTTATTTTCCGTGACATCTTATTACACATTCTATTTCTCTCTTTGATTTTCTCTGTACATTCTTTGGTCCACCAAGGCACCGGATTTTTAGAGACATTTCTCCTTTTCGGTACAGTTTCTTTTATACACAGTTTTAAATATTTCATGAAATTATCATATATTTCCTGTATATCATTATTTATAAGTATGAGATCATTTGTAATCATCTCTTCACATTTCTTAGCAAATTTTTTCAAATTTATATGTTTAAAGGAGATAAAATCATCTGCACTTCTTATTGAAGCATCTTTATATTCAGAGCTTTTCCCGTCTAAAGTTGTTTGGATATTTATTGGGAAGTGATCACTTCCAAAAAGGCTTTCCATGACTCTCCAAGTACTTCTACATGCCAGTGAAGGAGTGGTTATACATAAATCTAAGCATGACAGTTTTCCTGTTCGTGGATCCAGTCTGGTTCCTTCGCCATCATTCAAAACAGTTAGATTATGATGATTCACGAATTGTTCTATCACTTGTCCATTCTTGTCTGTTTTGTCACTTCCCCACATGGTACCATGAGCGTTAAAATCGCCTACTATAATAACTTTATCATTTTTATTAACGTCTTTTAATAGCACATTCATAATATATTCATTTAATTTCTTACAAGGATTATAAAAGTTCACAATTGATAACTTTTCATTTCCTGCGTGTATGTTTACTTGCTGCATTTCTAAATTTACATCATTCATTGGACCTTCATACTTGATTTTATTATGAACGTATATCGCACATCCTCCCCTCGCCTGATTTTCCCTATTTCTTGGGAGACATGTGTATTCAGGAATTTGAAGAACTCTATTTTCCTGAAACCATGTTTCTTGTATACATATCAAATCATAGCAATGTTTGTGTGTGTTCAAATACTTTATAAGTTCTTTTCCATGCCCTAGTAATCCCTGTGCATTCCATTGTAGTATGGAAAACAGTATCATCAATGTTTTAAGTATCGTTATCAACATTGTTAGCACTACTTATTTGCTGCAGCGATCTTTTCGCTGCGACCAGAACTAAATTATTTATTTCTTTAAGAGTTTTGCCCTCTGTGAGTGAGAGGATCAATTGACATATAAAGTCAATTATCTGATCATCATTTGCTGTAGCTATAAAGTTCGTGGTTACAGAAGGATTTTCTTTCTTTTCATTGTCTTTTTTTGAAGTGATTGTTGTGGAGTTTGTTGATGTTGTTGAAGGATTTTGTGGGATTTTTCGAGGGATTTTCGAAGGATGTTTTGAGGTTGTTCGAGGTGGTAAGACATTTTGAGTTTGTTGGGTGCTGGTGGTTACGGGAGGTACGTTTTGTGTGGTTGCAGCGATGGCATATGAGCCAGGTATCGTATCTCTTGTTTTAATTTGTGTGTTTTCTTGTTCCTCTTTCCTCATTTGGGAGGTTTGTGTGACAATGTTAGTTTGAGGGGTATTTTGTTTATTTGTCCATATTTGTGATGCTTGTGCATATGTGATTTTTTCTGTGATTTTGATGTGTTGTACTTGTTTAGCTTTTTTTGCTTGTGTGCAACCATTATATGCAGCAGAATGCTCGCCTCCGCAGTTTACACATTTCGGGGTGTCTTTTTTGGCGCACTCCTCAAACTTGTGGCTTTCGCCACATCTAACGCATCTCATGTTAGACCGGCACTCTGCTGCCCCATGCCCAAATCTTTGGCACTTGAAGCACCTGACTACTTTGGGAATGTATAATTTTACCAACTTTATTTGGTAGCACATCCTTATCGATGTTGGTAGAGTGGATGTACTAAAGGTCAGGATGACGCTTGTTAGAGGAATCTGCTTTGATTCGTTTGTTTCCATTTGATCTTTATCTTCTCCATTCTTCACCCTTTTTGTCATTCTTTTAACCGCTGTTACCTGTTGCGTTCTTAATTCAGACAAAATTTCTTCCTCAGTCATTTCTATTGGAATGGCGTAAATTACCCCTTTGGCGCCTCTTGCACCCTCGGTCACTTTGACGGGAATATTCCCTATATTATCCAACTGTAGGATTGCTCGAACTTGTTTTATGTTCTTACACTTAACTAGTAATCCAGAGCTAACAGGTTTTATGAATTCCACGGGACTAACACACACATCTTTAATCGCTCGTGCGATTTTTATGGGACTCATATTTTTTAAAGATTTATGTTTGTCTATTGGGGTAATGAACAGTTTGAAATCTGTTTGCTTTGGATCTTTGCCAGGAGAAGGGGTTTGATAAACCGTGGTGTTTGAGTCTGATTCTGATGTTTTAGTGTTTAAGTTTTCTACCGCTACACTTTCTTCTCGTCTTCTTTTTTGATTAGGTTCTCCTTTCCTAGGTCGATTATGAGTAACAACTCTGAACACGTCATCACTTTCACTTCTCACAGACAGTTCCGGCTCAGAGAGAGCCGAAGCCGTCGCCATGATTGGCCTCCCAGAAAAGGCGGGAAATTTGAATGCCGTCGCACGTGCTATACTGTTAGAAGGTGCAGGATTGTGTTAGAAGCCCACAAAATAATTGCTTACCTACAGAAATAATCCAAATTCATAAATCTTTCCAAATGCTACCATTTGAATTCCAAAGTACGTTTCAAAGATAATTCCAAATATTTCGGTATATTCCGAGAGAGAACCAAAGACACGTCCGTCACACGTGGCAAACGTGTAACCTCACTATCACATTACGGTATCCTTCAACTAACTTTTCATTCGACTGTCGAAAAAAAAACACTCACTGGTTTTTCGTCAATTTAAGAGTCTTTACAGATATATGCAATCGTTTGATGATCTACATTTGAGAATGACTCTATTTATTATTTATTTTAGGAGAATATATATGTATAATCCTTTTGAACAATTTTAGCCCCAAAACTTGTTTTGGGTTATTCCTGATAAATCAAATGGATCGTGAAAAAGACTATGCTCTTGAGCTGCTAGTATCGCAATATATTGCAATATATTGATATCATGTCTGTCATGGCTGAGTGAAACGGTTTATCCACTTCATGACATCTCCGTAGGTCCCTGACAAAGATATGAATGTCATGGAGTTGGTTTAGAGAAACGGCCCCCACCACCGTCTTTGTGCAGTGTGCAGCAACGAAGCATATACAACGTCTCCGACTTGACATATCACTTTTCTCAAACTTCTAACCAATCAGAAGGCCTCGTTTTTTCCAGGAAGTGCCGGTGGACATTAATGCGCCAAATGTGATTCTCAAATTGCAAAAGATCCCTACTCTTGGAGGGAGGGGGGGGGGGGGTAGGAGAATTCAATTTTACCGTATGAAACCGTTTTTCATCTATTTCACCCCATGCGATTCCCCCCCCCCCCCCCCGGTTAGAAATTAATGGATCCGCCAATGACTAATAGAATATTTTTTGTACAGAGAAATGGGACAGAACGTCAAAAGATATGTCACAGAGTTGAACATTTAAGTTTGATTGATTACAACTTCAAATTTTTCTTATTTCTTTTTAAACTAATTTTGCTCAAACTTTCACTGACCTGCTTCTTCTTTAACTGCTTTCATATCAGCCTGGATGAATGCGAATTTCCCGTAAACTTCACAGTAAATGATCATTACCTTGCGCTGTTATTTCCAATAATTTAGGGTCCTACATAATTATTGGTGTATAAAATATATCGATGTCCCAATATCGAATCTAAATCAGAGCTACTCTTAATCAAGATTTTCAATGGGAACGGTTAAAATTCTTTACTTGTGTTTTTATAAGCTTGTTTGCAAAGAGAGACGTTAGTTGGTGTAGTGGTCAGCTCTCTGTATTCACCTACAGCCGACTCGCATGGTTCCCAGTTCATGTCCATTGGCAAGACACTAATCTACATATGCCATACTCCATCCAGGTGATGGGTACCCGGTAGGAAGAAATTCCTTGAATGCTTGAGCACCTTTTCATGGCAGCTCGGCTAAAGCCGGGGTAATGATTGCAGGGTCTTCAGGGAGAACAGTATGGATACTGATGAGGCTACGCTGCATGGGTAAAAAAAACATTATTATTATTATTAAGAGAGGGGAGAGGAAAGGGAGAGAGAGAGGCAGGGGGAGAAGAATTTTTTTTGCAACTCTAAGTATTCGGGTTGGCAACAAATAAGATGGGATGGACCCCCCCCCCCCCCCGCCCCCTCCCACCGCAAGCTACGCATAATGCAGTGACGGATGCAGGTTGAGCCAAATATGTCGCAAACCCCTTGTGACGGACTTATAAAATAGGGTGAGCGACAGTTGGAAAAAGAAGAAAAGAAAGAGAAAAGTAGTAAAAGAAAAGAAAAGAGGAAAAGTAGTAACACTTTTAATAAAAACAAAATTACTACCCTGAGTAACGAGACGGCAAAGTATTGGATGGGGTGGATACCCAATCCCACTGCAAGCTATGCGTAATGCGTGCATAAAATGTATAAATGAGTGGCGGGGGTGGGGAAATCGGCGGCGGCCCCTCTCTCTTTTTTGTGCCCTTAAACGGGAAAAGATAAGAGAGAGCGACGGAAGAAAAAGGACAAAAGAAAGAGAAGAGAAGATAATAGAGGAGGAGAGGAAATGAAAAGGGGGAGATGGGGGGGGGGGGGAGGGAAGAACATAAAATTTAAATGTGTACATACAAATAACATGGCCGATGTAGACTTGTGGACGAAAATATATTTTTCCTTGAAATAGAGATGATTCTTACGAAATGATATGATAGCCCTGTGCTCGTGACGGCGCCATCTTGAAGGGTAAAAACTCAGAAGCGTCCGGGAGACTCTGCTCCTACGATCCGATAGGGGCGCCCTGGAGCCAATCCGTAAAGATCATGGAAATGGTTCCAGAAACAACCCAAAACGTACAGTGTTAGAGTTCAGTGGTACGTTAGAATAAAAAAGATCCTGTCTCTGTTTTAACGATGCGGTTGTGTTATTTCTCAGGTGATTGTGCACGCGACACGAAACTGTCCTTTGCGTCGAAGAATATAAATATATGGCATATTCTGGATTCATTGGCAAAACATACTTTAGCTTTCAATCGAAATGGCGTTGCATAAATCAAAGATGATTATCTTTACTGCAGTAGTATACGTTCTTGGAATGCTTTTATTCGCAGAGGCTCAAAATGATGTGATACGTGAAATCATTGTAGCCAATGCTGGAGAGAATATAATTATTCGTTGCAATACGAGATACACGAGCGATATCTATTGGATTATAGACCGGTATTTAATTGCAGCCGTCGATGTGGATTATCCTGAAGGTGTGGTGTATGATGATAGTCGTTTTATACAGTCGTATGAAATGGAAATATCTTCTGGATTATTTGAATTGTACATATATGATGCTAGAGCAGAATCGGCAATATATGCATGTCGGTATAGCAATAGTCATCACGTTCAAGAATACGACGTCCGTGTCATCGGATGTTCGACTTGCTTTGTAAACGCATCATCGCCGCACGGTTTGGAACAACCACGAAAGGATGTGAATTGCCATCTTAACAATTTTAATACAGATGAACGAATTCGACTTCATATTACAATGAACAGGAACCGAACAAATACAGCCGTCATCGAAGATAATATTTTAATCTTCAATATTTCGAATCCCATGATGTATGGTACAATCCAAGTTGAGTTTAATCCATTTAATGATACTCTGTCGAACGTAACTTGTATTGTACCAGCTCAGCTAACAACACCAGAAAGTGATTCTTTGTATAACCTGTTTCCAAGTACCTCACCGATAACAGTATCAGCAACGTTATCATCAAAAACATCGACAACAAAGTCAGAAACAACAGAAACAAAATCATATGACTCGACGTCAAAGTCATCTTCGTCACCTATTATGTACACTTCTTATTTGGATTTTGGAACTATAACGTCTCCAAGTACCCAACAGATAACAATTTCGGCAACGTCATTATCAAAAACATTAGCAAAAACATCGGCAACAAAGTCAGAAACAACAACAACAGAGACAACGACAGCAGCGATCGCAACAGCTCAGCTAACAACGCCACAACATTTTACTCCGGTTAAAGTTTCTCCAAATACCTCACTGATAACAAAATCAGCAAAATCATCGGCAACAAAGTCAGAAACCGCATCAGAGACAACGTCAGCAGTGATCACAACAGCAGGAACAAAATCATATGACTCGACGCCGAAGCCATCTTCGTCGCCGATTATGGAAACTTCCTTTTTTACCTTTGGAACTACAACGTCTCCAAGTACCCCACCGATAACAATATCAGTAACGTCATCTTCATCAACAACATCAGTAAAAACATCGGCAACTAAGTCAGAAACCACATCAGAGACAACGTCAGCAGCGATCACAACAGCAGGAACAAAATCAAATGACTCGACGCCAAAGTCAACTTCGTCACCGAATATTTTCACTTCTTATTTGACTTTTGGAACTACACCGTCTCCAAGTATCCGTCCGATAACAACGTCACCAACGTCACCATCAAAAACATCAGCAAAAACATCAGCGACAAAGTCAGAAACCACATCAGAGACAACGTCAGCATCGATCAAAACAGCAGAAACAAAATCGTATGACTCGACGCCAAAGTCAACCTCGTCACCGATTATGGACACTTCTTATTTGACTTTTGGAACTACAACGTCTAACCACACGAGAAAGAATATACACCCAGAAACAGAAACCAGTACTAAAAACAACAGTCTTACAATCATGGTAATCATGATTACCACTCTTGGTTGTATCTTGATAATTGCTGCTATTGTGATAATTGTTGTTCTACGGTTGAAGCAAAGACGAGACCGACAACAAGCTGAACGTGATGCGGTTGAAATAAATGACTCGATCGATGATGAAGTTGCAACAGATCGTAAACAGGATACAAGTTACCGGTCGTTTGGCAGATTGTCGGGAATTCGACAAGGTGAATTGATGAATAACGTTCTATGCGAGTTCAGTGATGGGATTATCCAGAATTCGATTTTGCGATCAAGGGATGATCAGTCAAACACCGATCTCTACACCATACCGGACAAGACAGGAATCATAAATCGTGTCGCAAAGACAGAGATCGTACCTGTCAGTTCCCATAGCAACAGCTCGATAAATCGTCATCAGCATGAGCAGAACGAATTCAAGCAAGAGGACCAGCATAAGAATATTGACATGCCAATCCTGGGAACCGGAGAGGACGACGATAGAAATATCCCCATCTATGCAATGCCTGAAAAAGGACCAAGATCCACAAGAAATACCATGAACACTAGTCCAGGATCGGTATCTACAGAGGATGATGCAAAAGAGACCAGGGTCTAAAGAAAACATGATGAAGGCCACACCTGGACCAGGAACGCGAAATAATAGTGGTGAGATCCCACTCTAAGCTGTGCTTGATAAAGGTCCAGGATCTATAAAGAGAAGCGGCCTACAGTGAAGCCAAAACCAAGCGGTCACTCCGCAACCCTGAACAAGGATGATGAAGATAAAGAGGCTTTGTACGCTAAGGTTGATAAATCTAAATGAATCAAAATGATCACTGGAAACATTTTAGTGTGGTACACTGCTTCCTATATATTTTTGCAGGGCTGTCAAGTTTGGGGAACTGCTTCGAGGGAGATCGTTTGTAATTTTCTTTTTGCTCAACGGAGGGAGGGGGGGGGGTAGTGAGCAATAAAAATAAAAAAGCGGGAGAAGGGCGTGGTGGCGGGAGTTTCCCGCTACGAGCTGGTGGGACGGCGGGAGAATCAGCATGGTGGCGGGAGTCTCCCTCCAAATACGTGAAGGTTGACAGCCCTGATTTTTGTCCCCTCTTTTTATGAAAGGATGTGACAATATGGTTTCTTCTTGATAGATTAAGTTTATATCTTCTCAGAACAATATTAATCAATCTCTATGACTCTTAAATTAATCAATAGAGTTCTAAGAACTTATTAACTTTATGTATCAAGAATAATCATACCTCCACAATCACTTCGTGAAAAGATGTTTAAAAAATGTCCTAAATTTATTCATATTCAAATTTATTGTCCAATGATTGGAAATTTTTGCTCAACGGAGGGGGGGGGGGCACAGTGTATTAAGACCCCATTCTCACTTATTTTTCTGTTACGTTAGACCGATCCATTACGGTTTGTCTTCACACTGAACATAAGAGCTTTCTGGAGCGGCACAGGAACGAACCGGTTCAGAGGTACGCTTCCTGGCACGGTTGTGTCTTCATCGTCACCGTTAGACCGGTCCAGGAAGTAGGTGAGAATGGGGTCTTTAATGACTTACCTTAGATTTTAGGTACAAGAGGTGGTTGGTTAACATAGGTTCATAGGTACAAGAAGATAACCTCTATATGACTTCTTTCATCCACCTATGCTCATCTGAAACTGGCCCATGCAGGGACCAGGAACTCGAACAAGATATGGAGACTGTGCCTTCAACGTAGCTGCTCCGAGGCTTTGGAACAGACTTTCTCTTGAGTTGCGGGATGCTCCTTCGTTGGACTCATTTAAATTCTCCCTAAAAACATTCATTTTTAATTCTCCCTGCTAGTCCGTAGCTTATATACTCTTGCCATTTACAGAACATGCAATGTAATTAACATGAATTTGTAATGTTTTTGGCCTAAAAATTAATTGTATTCTTATGAACGTTAATGTATCGACTTGATGTATCTGTGCTTATATATTTTGCACTAATGTAGGTTGATCAGTATATATTAATTTTAGTTTGTAGTTTGTAAATATGATATTGAATGTACTATTATCTGAGAATCGCAATTTTGTTGTAAAGCGCTTAGAAACGTATTGTATTAAGCGCTTTAGAAATACAATGTATTATTATTTATTATAATCATTTCATTTTTAAGAATTTACCTTTGGTTCTCACTGTCACTTTAAAATGCAAACAAAATATTAGTGTATCTCAACATGTTTGTAACATAATGCTCAATCTATGTTAAGATTGAATATCTCAATTCTTCAATATTGATTAGTGTTCAGTAAGGATTAGTAGAAGATAATACAAAATATGTGTAATAGACTACCCGTACGATGTATAGGCCTATTAATTAGGAGCTTAGAAAATCGAGATACGAAGTTATTCACAATGTCTGTGGTCTTGGAACCGTGAAAAGATTTTTATGAAATATTCCTCTTCTTAAATGTCAAGAAAAATAACATTTATCGAACAGAGCTTGTCATATTTTTTTATGTTCACTAATGCTTTAATGTTTTTAGAAGAAAAAAAATATTTTTACATAAATTCATTTCATACAAGCCATGGAAAGATTATGTTACTATTAATAAAGTTTTGGCAAAGGCATGAGGAACATCAGCATTATGATAACAAGGTTTAAATTCCGCAAAACAAACATAACACAAAAGAGACCAATTTCACGCTGTGGGACAATGGGAAATGATTTAATCCTTTTTGATTTACATTAGTAAAGAAAGTTTATAACGTCGATTTAGAGATTTAGGGAATATCACTATGAGAGGTATGCTTTTTTGACAATTACTTTCTGGAGCATATAATATCAAAAAGATGATTGTAAGGAACAAAACAGCTAGGATGAAACTTAGTTTTTCTATCCTTTTTAAAGAAACGAAAAACATGAAATACAGAATTAGTTTTAAAAATTTGACCAACAACAAAAAAGGCACATTGTCATATTGAGGTATTATTTACATCTGTGAAAGTTGGAAGGAAAATGATACCAGACTACTTCTTAAGTGTGCATAAGGTACTATTTCAACTTCATGATAGGGTTACTATTATGTCTCCAATTGGCAGCAACCTTCATTACAACATCCCCTATTATGCAATCTTTATTGCAACCCCCCCCCCCCCCCCCTCCCCACATGTTATCTCCAATAGGCAGCAACATTTAATGCAACACCACCCCCCCCCCCCATTACACAACCTTCATTGCATCGCCCCCTATTCTGTCTCCAATTGGCAGCAACCTTCATTGCAACACCCCCCACCCCCCCCCCCCCCCAATCCTCATGTCGATACAACATGATATTCCTCAAAGACTTCCAATCTCCTTCTCTCGTTTTATTTTCTGCGTTCAAATGAGCTTGTTCGGGAGTTGGAGTTGATCTTGCAGATGGTCTAAAAATTACTATGAAAATCAGTCAAACATAAAAATGAGGAACACGCAGGACATTTTATATCCGTGGGTATGACTCCAGAGAATCTATAAGCTCATGCTATTTGGGGGGAAAGGAAACACCATCCTCGCGGAAGGATATTGTCGTTTATTATAAAGACCCATAAAGAGGAAATTTCTAATCGGAAATTCAGTTCCTGGTGTAGTCAGGTTTCAAATTTGAAATAACAATTTGCAAAAATGTAATGATAAGGGGCTACTATTTCTGTTTTAAAGGCCTGTTTTTACCATGCAATTAAGTCAAAGGGTAGTGCTGCACTAAGATTGAAATTATCAAAATATGTGTATATTTACATACTTAGTCATTGTTAGATCATATGTACTCAAATACACTGATTTGATTTCTATATTTTATTCAGAATAAGCATGTTGAATTTAGAATAACAGATTTCTCCTTTATTGCCAATGTAGGTAGTATTGTTGAGCATTTTTTATTCATCTAAAAGGAGTATAAAATCGTATATAGCTAACATAATATTTCATAACTCACCTGTACGTAAAAACGACGTTTGATTTTATTTGATCAACTTTGGCCTGACCATATTCGTTTGAAAAAAACGTTGTAAAAAAGTAAACTACATTAATAAAATAGTTGTCGACTATGCGACGCTAAGGCAAATAAAATCATCACAGCGAACTAAACTTAAATCGTCTGATATATTCCGATGATTACACTTTGTACACAATATGAATTGTCAAGGATATACGCACATAATATTCGGACTAGAAATACTCTCTTTATTTATAGTCATTACTCAAATATCATATTTATCTTCATAAAATTTGTACGCCACATGTATCACGTTTATTGTTTAACATTAACAAGCTTACAGGTGCCAATAATAAATGTATAATGCAATCGACTGTTTATTCAAAGTCTAATTATGTATTTGGAGTTTACTCGGGCATTGAGTTACCAGGCCACATGCCACATTTTTGTTTATTCTTGTGCTTTGTATTTTTATGTGATTTTATCCTAATTCCAAAAATGCAATCTAAGTTTCTTAGCCTTCATGTCTTATTTGAAGGTAAAAAAGAATACGGAGTACACATTTTTGCACAAAAGAATGATAAGATACACTCACCTTTTAAAATTTGGAAACCTAATTGTTAATCATCTCGATAACCCTTTTGGGCACTAGCGTACGCAGGATCTTTTCAAATCGGGCCAAAGATTTCGCAACGTCTCAGTCAGCCGCTGAATAAGCGGGGGGATGGGGAGGGGGGAGGGGGGTAAGAGGACACTTTTCTTCTTCTTTTTTTGGTCTCGAAATTTGCAAATTTGGCATTTTGTTCCGTTGAGGGGGGGGGGGGTAAGGTCACCTTTCTTAGGTCAGCCATTGGCATAATTTAAACAAAGAAGAAAACAAATCACAAAGGGGGGTTGCTACAAAATACACACCTAAAAATAACTGAAGGGGGGTTAACCCCCAACCCCCCCCCCCCCCCCTGCGTACGCGCCTGCTTTTGGGTATATATAGACATGCGGGGAGACCCTATTCATGATGTTACATGTAACTGGACTCTAACCATTGTATTATCTGTACATTATAACTGTTATTTTTGTGTCTGATGTGTCTGTTCTTGGCTTTGAATGAAAACATTAGTATACAAGAATAAGTGTACATTATTTTTTAGTATATATCGTTCATTTTTGAAAGATTGTTCCCTTTCCGTCATAACCATGCATGCAGTACTAAAGATTACTTTGATGATTCCGATGAATAGATAGCAAATGAAGATAATTTTATATACACAGAAAAATAAAACTATAATAAAATAAACAAATTGTGACTCTCCTGTACATGATGCTCTATACGTCATAAAGATTTCCTAGTACATTATAATCTCTAAGTATACGTAATTTAATTAGAAAGAATCAATAAAACAAATAGTTTACTCGTAAAAATAAATGAAGGATAAAAAAGGCAAAATGAATCAATATTAATTACTCTAAAGATGAGTTGGCTCGAAGATTTATAGACGAACAAAACAGTTCAGTCTATGAAATTGTCTTTGAAAGAAAAATATAAGATGATTTTTAACGAAATGATAATTAGCCCTGTGCTCGTGACGGCCATCTTGAAGCTAACAAACTCAAAAGCGGACCACAAACAGGGGCTCTGCTCCTGGAATTTGACAGGGTCCTAAGGCGGGCCCCTGGACCCCATCCGTAGAGATAGAAGGGATTGCAAAGACAACCCTTCGTTCTATGGAATTGTCTTTAGAAGACAGTTTGTGTGTGAAAGAGAGAATCGATTTTCAATGAAATAAACCTATAGGGGCTTTCCCAATTTCAAGGAATAGATTAGAAATTCTATCGCTCAAGACGGCTATCTTAAAGGATCTGAATTACACACACGTTGGCCCGGCCCCTGTGCCCCCTCGAAAATCCTGCATCCGTCGTTCACAAGATCTAAATACAGGTAATTCTTTATGGGAGGGCATTTCGATTTCGTATGAAATTAAAACAACTTGCCCTAATTGGCATAAATTTCCTTTGGATTTGAATGTAAACTTAGATCTTAATATTAAGTTAATATTTTGGTTATCAAGTTTACGTTAACTTGGGTTCATACAACTTCAGCATACATGGCATCTACATTACATAGTTTATCTTTATTAGATCTTGGTCCTTTGTTGGGAAGGGCGTAGAGGGGGGTCGCATCAGAGCCATTTCCTGTCTGACCTTGTCCTAGTGTGACCTCCACATTATTCTCCGGTGAACCTGGTCCCTCTTCGAGTATGGCATAGAACGGGGTTTTCTCGCCATCATCATCTAGTAGTGTTTCTGGTCCTGGTGCAGTCTCCGCATTATTCCCTGTGGTTCCTGGTCCTGTATCAGGCATGGCATAGAGTGGGAACTCTCCGCTGTCATTCCCTCCTGGTGTGGCCTTCACGGCCTTCATTGTAGATTCTGGTCCTTTGTCGATCATAGCGTAACGCGGGTCCTCCGCACCATTAGCCTCTAGCGATTCTGTTCCTGCATTCTCTGAAGATCCCGATTCATTTTCTGGCTTGGCATAGAGCGGAATCTTCCCGCAATCATCTTCCCCCCGCGATCCTGGAATACCGACGTCCTCATACGGGTTCATCTGCTGAGGAAGGTCTCGTTCATACTCGTTGTCACTGGTGATCTTCTTGTTACCAGGGATATTGACGATGTCAGGAAATTCATCCACGATTAGCTTTGACTTAATTGCCACACGATTGATTATTCCCGATTTGTCTGGTAATGTGTACAGGACGGTGTCGAGCTCACCACTCGATCTCAATGACGAACTCTGAATCGTCGCATTTGAGGAATCTTGCAACACATGGCTCACACCAGGACGGCCCATTGACGACGTTCCTTTGATCGACTCATAACAGAAATCAGATGCCACCACTGTAGCCTTATCAATAGTTGAACCGTTGGTTGTAAGTCTGTCAGGTTTGGTCTGATTTCCGCTTCTTGTTTTCTTATATCGTAGAAGGAGAATTATTGCAAGGAGAATAATTAAGAAGATAGAACCAAGAAAGATAATAATGAGGATCGTCACATTCTTTTTCCTGTTCGCACTTTTATCAGATTCAGATGTTGTATAAACCGTCATAGATGAGGGCGTAGTTAGCGTGGCTGGTACGACACATGTTATGTAAGAAGAAGTATCACCAAACGGATTAAAATCAACCTTAAAATCGTTGTATATCATTGTTCTCGAGGTTGAAAAAGTTAAATTACTGCCATCGATAACTGCTGTATTCTCTGTTACGCCATTCAATGTTATATTTATTGGTTCTGGATCGGACTCAAAAAAATTATTTAAATGACAGTTGACTTCCGCTTCTTGAGGATTTGGCCCTTGTCTTGGATTTATGAGGCAAGTTGAACATTCTAGGACTCGTACATCATATTCCTCGCGATAAGCCGGTTCGTCTTGTACGCACGTGTATATTGCGGAATCTGTTATCCTGGAATCATAGATATAGAACGTAAACGATCGAAGATTGGTAGTACGATTCACTTCATACAACTGCGATAGACGCATATCTTGGTATTGAGTGTATATTCCACCTGAAGGAAAATTGGAATCGACTGCAGCAAAGTAATATTGATCATCTTGATTGTAGTATCTACGCCAAAAAAGATTCCCTGTAAATCCATCCGGATTGCAAGTCATAGTAATATTCTCACCAACATTTGACACAACTCTTACACCTTCGATAGTGATGACTGTCAAGAAGAAAAGCAGTACTGATAACACTGCAGGAGTGTAAGAAGACCACACCTTTGAAATACTCAAAGCCATCTTGAAGGTAAAACAGAAAGAATGGTATATTCCACGCCGGATCGATAAGACTACATGTAATGTTAATGTTTTATCGCCCACTTGACGAAATGTCTGTCATGTGAGCGCTGCCCGTATAGATTACCCTAATATACTTCAAGCTATCACAGACGATTGGTGGCTGGAAAAACTCAATGACATCCTGTTTTTGATTAACAACGGAAGTCACCTTTTGTTGAGGTCACAAAATAGAAAGTCGATTTTGAATTATGCATGCTCTTATACTTATAGATTGATAATCTCTGTGATTATAAGATAATGCATATTACGGCCTGATTGTAAGTGTATAGAGAACTTTCAGTTTTCTTTCACAATTGCATTTATGTTGCATTTCTTATCAACTTTTTGTACGTATGAGAGCTAGAATAATTGGGCGTAAAAAGGGTAATTTTTCGGGGATGTTCGCGACCATTAGAATGCGTTTGCATCTTTTATTTTGCATAAATAGTTACATTAATAATACCATTTCCCATAAGGCTGTCAATGAGTATTTTGACCGCAGTTATCGGGTGTAATATGGTAGGGTGTACTTTCTTTTCATCTCAATGTCAATTCGAACTATACGGTTTGGTAGTCTAACCAGCACTATAATTCATTCAAGAGGGCGTACAGTCGAGCTGTCGTTGTTCTATGTTTCATGATGCTCCACATGGTGAATGCTGAACGTGATTATGTCATTGTATCGCCGTTCATTGAGGAGATCAATACTGGGGAGAACACTTCCATGCATTGCCGTACCGATGTACCTTTTAGGCTTAGTTACCCTACCCGTTGGATTAAAGACAAGAAGTATGATGTCGCATTCATAAACTCAACTTATTATCCCGAAGGTTGGTTATATTCTGCATACCGAAACGGTCGCTATAGTCACCATATTGTCTAACCTAAATGATTCTCTCAAGCACTGTCATATGCATATGCATATTCATGTGCATATAAACAATTATCCTATATGGGCACAATAAAGAAATGAAATATAATTATAAGCTCTTCGGGAATTTCACCTATTGGATTCGGATTTAACCTTCTCTGCCTCCTGTCCCATATTAAACAATAGTAGATGTATCATAATTGAGTTTCATCCGTACGATAGCTATTATGGAATATCCTCGACTAGAACATGTATCGGCGTACCACTCCAGCCGTCTACATGCAATACCGACATATTTATATCATCAACGTCAACAGAGTCTAAGTTCGAAACAATGGAAAGCAACTATAAACACCTTTTTATGATCATTTTCTTCTATCTTCATGGCTGCCTCTGTATAGAATCACGTTCATTTTATGAGAGCAAAATAGTGGATTGAACAGGAGGTGAACCTAATTGAAACAATAAAGGCATGAATGATTTTTCCAGCTGCTACAATATTGCACCAACTTGGTTATCAAAGACCTTGGGGATACTTAAATAAAAAAATATTTTCTTTTCTTTTCCTGAAAAAAAACTGAATTGTAACTATTGAAATTTACCATTGAATTTGCAAGTTAACCAATAAACTGCTAAGTGCACTTTTGAGCATTATTTCGTTTTTCAATCACCAACATCCATACAGGATTTTTTATTTAAAAGAAATTTCGGCTTTCACCCCGCCCCTCCCCCCCCCCCCCCCACTCCGGGTTGTAACAAAAGACAAAGGTCTACCTGTATTGACTTTACACACCGGATTTATGCTGAAGGGGGGGGGGGGTGTGCTGAAAAGGCTCGTATAACAAAAGAAAAAAGTCTACCCGTATTGACTTTACACACCGGACTTTTGCTGAAAGGGGGGGGGTGTGCTGGGAACACGCATATGCGTACCCTATATAACACTGAGCGGGGGGGGGGGGGACCGGGGCTTGCACCCGTAAATAAAAAAAATCGCGTGCTCGTGCTATCAAGAAAGTCAGCAAAAGACTTGGAACCAGCGGTATTTGAATCTGCAATCTAGGCCTACTGCTTGCTTGGTAGTGACCCTACCGCCAGGCCATCACAATGCTGTATTGTTACCAAAATGTCTGAAAAATTATATCTTTACCGCCAAACTACACTAACACCTTACAAAATAATGTATCCCGTCTAAAACAAAAATGTGTTGCTCATTTCCTTTTTTATTTGGATTTGGCGGCCATTTTTTACACTCAGTCGGTTAATTTTTGTCTAGCTTTCCTGCCCACCATGCAGAACACATATTAGCTAGATCTTCTTAGAATATAAAACCCTGAAACAAAATTATTGTAAAGACAATTATATTGTATTAGGGATACCTAATATAAATTATTGTAAAGACACTTACATTATTATGAGGGATACCCAATGATTTGTGGCCATTAGTAGGTGTTGGCAGCCATTTTGAATGGCACAATGGCAGCCATCTTGGATACAATGTTCCATAAATTATGCTTGATAATACTTTTTTCGTTTATCAAAAAATACTCTTACCATTTTAAAGTACTTTTACACTTAAAAACTTTCTGCTGTAAATAGTAGTCCGAATCAGATTATGTTACAAACTGCATGGCTACCATTTAGAACGCCTTCTTAAATTTAAACCCTATAGTAACTCACTTCCGTTAATAATATTTTCGGGAGACTGGCGGCCATTTTGGACATCTCGGGTTCGTTCTGCTGGCAATCAGAGGCGGATCTAGGGGGCACAGGGGGCACGTGCCCCCGCCCCCCAAAAAAATAGTGCTCACTACCCCCCCCCCCCCCCCCCCCCCCCCCCCACTGATCGAATTTTCGGCCGGCGATTTTCATATTTTCGGGAGAAAAAAAGAAGAAAAAAATTAGTGCTCACTACTTCTTTTTGATAAATGTTATTTTTCATCATTCAAAAAATATCATCGTTAAAACAATGGACGAGAAACGCATTATTTATCTGTTTGTAACATTTGTAAATTTGGAACTATAAACAAATTCATCAACTTTTTTGCCATAATGAAAGTGCACATTTTTTCGCTCGTTCGCAATATTTCAGCTCCGTTTAGCATATGTATGGGCAAGACGCCCACGAATGTGCCTGTATGTTTATGTTTACGAGGGATGGAAAACAAATCCTTTTGATAGATTTTAGTTTAATGTGACGCGAAACTTTAGACCCCCAAAAGGGTGCCGTGACAAGAAAGGGGGTTTAAAAACGCTGATTTATAGTAGATTAAAGAATGGTGCCCCCCCCCCTTCCCCAATGACTGAACCCACGCCACTGTTGTGTTATGTGGACTTTTCACATTTTCCACATATTTTCAACTAATAAAGGTACAAAATACGTAAAATTATATAGATTTGGAGTCTCAAAATTCAGTTGGGTGAATTACAGCATCCCATAACAAAGATAACCTACTGAAATCACATCTTAATATCTGAAGAAATTCTTAATTATGTGTATGCTGAATCGGAGACAAACTTTTTGGGGGAGAATGTTGTACCTCGTGTTGACGCATAATCAATAGGCCTACATTCTAATCATATGATAATTGAAAAACAATGTTCATAACAACCTGGGAATTAGTTGTGAGATAGAAGGGTAGAATGAGAGAGCGCAGGAAGTGAGAAAGGTACGTGAAATAGAAAAGGATTAAGGGGTGTAGAAATACGTACAAACGGGGACTTCAGACAAAGTGAAAACAACTGTTATATAGACATGTGCATCATGTCGAGCAATAAAGGCCAGCAGTCCAGCACTGTTATTTGGTAGTGGCTTTATTGAGCTCATGATGTGTATTTTCTTTGCTGAATTTAAATTACCAGTTTATTCATAATACCATAACGAAGTATGACTGAAAGGAATCATCATTGATACATTTAAATTTGAGATATAGAACACAACTAGAATGATAGAGAGTACTTCAAAGGAGAGTGTGCGCCTTTGTATGTGATTTTTAGCCAAGGCAGCCTTTTTTTAAAGAGAGTATTTGTATTTGTTTGTATTTTATTTATTTAATCACGGTTAAAAAGCCTGCTATCAGCTAGAAGCTGCTTTCCAGCAAGGCCGTGAACAACAATTGAACACAACAAGTAAACGAATACAACAATTATATAAAAAAAGAAATCACAAAAAATGATCATAACAACATAATAAGATGAAAACAAACAAAATTAATTAAAAATGTACTTGGATAACAGGAACAATGGAGGGGGTGTATTATTTAAGAGAGGAATATAAGACGTGCGAATGTTATGCTATGTTCTAATTGGATGTTTGCCTGTAGGTTATTGAAAAATTTGAGATTGAATAGAGAGGGCTCTGTCTGAGGTAAGTTGTATGTGGTCGTGGCAGTTGAATTTGGCAATTGATATTGCGCAACAGGTAGTTGTGTGATTTAAGATGGATCCGTGAGCATAGTGAGAGTGGGGCTATATTATTAACTAATTTGAATACAAGTAAAATTGACTGCTTATTCCATCTTTCGTCGATAGATCGACATGTAGGGTGTTATACAAAGTGGCTCTATTGAAACGATTATTTACCTCTAAAACGGACCTTAACGCTCTTTTCTGTAAAACTTGGAGACGATTTAGCTGGCTTTCATTGCCATTTCTCCAGACTGTACAACAATAGTCAAAGATTGGTTGGATTAACGATTTATACAAAAGGAGAGCAGTACTTCTCGGTACATAAAATCTGATGCGCTTTAAAGAGTAAAAATGTTTTTAAAACCTTTTTCCTAACATTATCAGTTTGGGAAGTCCATGTTAGACAACTATTTATTATCACGCCAAGATATTTACAATGTGTTACTCTCTGTAATTTAGAATTTAGAATTTTTATTTTTTACATTTTCAAATAACCGGAGTTTTGCTTTAGAGCCTAGTAGCATGAATTGACATTTATCGAGATTGATCGGCAATTCATTATTTGAAAACCCTCTAAAATCAACTTTAAGTCTCTGTTTATAGTTGTTTCTAAATCTGCTGACTCTTTTGATGCAAAATAAATGCACGTATCATCTGCATTATAAGGAAAGAGAACATTTTTCGACGGATTTTACCAAAATATTCAGTGTAAGGATAAGGATGTTATACTCATTGTGTTCGATATGTATTATATTATTTAAGAATTAATCTATTAGTATTGCATTAAGTATGTGTGTATGTGTGTGTGTGTGTGTGTGTGTGTGTGTGTAGGGGGGGGGGTGGACTGCTCAACCAGTATAAATTTATTTTATGACAGTACCTTTAATGTTCGAAAGTGCACTTGATGTCCAAATTTATCAACATTTGTTTCGTATCAAGTAGTCGGTACTTGGTAAATGACGATTGTGGTTAATGCAAATAATGATATTCATCACATAGTCATTGATGCAATTTTAGAGACAACCCGAGTCCGCCTCTGGAATACCTCACTGAAGAAATCATCGCTGAATACAATACTTCAACAACGAGGACATATCTGCTTAAACGATTCGTATGATTTGTTAACTATTTAGCCTAGTTTTGAAAGTGCAAACACCTTATCATAGAAAAAGTATTGCGGAGCTAACCTGTCAGCATGTTTGGATTTCTTCTTTTCATATTTGCCCTAAATTTAAGTGTAAATGATATTTTAGGTGATGAAAACGCCACATTTGCTGCAGACGAATTACATGAGAGATCTGCTAAAGGTATGTGTTACATTGCTCAAGCCAATATTAGCTACCTGAATTTCAAATATTATCTTATACATGTGTTAGCAATATGCTATTTCACGGCACGACACTCTACAAAGTGGATTATATTGTTTTATGCTTACTTAAAAACTAAAACATTATATGACGTTCATAAAGTGTATTCCATAGTTTACTATCGTCAAATTTGAGGAGTTGAATCTTTAAAGAACGTCGGAGGAATCAGTGAACAATAAAGATTCTAGGCTACATAGGATCAGTGGATAATATAGATTTAAACTAAATTATGTTTCTTTAAAAAAAAAAAACATTTCCAAGGCTACTAAAGGATGACTTTTGCTTCCAACCTGCTTTATAGAAATGTTAGCAATACTATACAATATATAGGAACGATACACTATTAAACAGAAATGAATCTTACTGTTTATGTTTTGCAAATAAAACTGTAACTATTATATTTGTCCACCGCCAATATTTTCTTCTTAAAAGCTAACAAATTTATAGCTTCTATTAACGTGCCATGTGATATAATGCTTTACTCACAAATGAATATATCACGAACTAGAGAGTATCATTTTCTGAAATAATGAAGTGCGAAGCAAATATTTTTATACTCAAGTATTACTCGTTTCAGAATGATAAATACCCCTTTTTATTTTACAGATGGTGATTACCTCGGTTGCTTTCCTCAGGGATGCTTACACTTCGATTACGTCGTCAATATATCAGAGTCCAACACACTCGACTCCTGCACAGCAACATGTAAAGAAAATGGACTTACAGTGGCAGGTGTTTACAATCGCTCTAAATGTTCTTGCTCCTGTAAACAGACCTGTTTGAACACGATGCAACTGGATGACAGGAACTGCGGCTTGCCCTGTAAAGGGGACTTGACAAAATTGTGTGGCGGCTATACTGCAATGAGTGTGTATACCGGTGAGCCATCATGGTCCTAATTTGTATTCAATAGTTTCCATTAGAAATCTGATTATTATTTAAAACATGACTTGTGCAGGATAAACGCATATCATAAAATTAAGATATAAATTATTAGTAATTCAAAAGTTTGATTAAGTCATCTGTGTATTCAATAATTTCCATAAGAAATCTGATTATTATCTTAAACATGACATGTGCAGGATAAACGCATATCATAAAATTAAAATATAGATCATTAATAATTCAAATGTTTGATTAAGTCATCTGTGTATTCAATAATTTTCATTAGAAATCTGATTATTATTTTAAACATGAGTTGTGCAGGATAAACGCATATCATAAAATTAAAATATAAATTATTAGTAATTCAAAGCAGAAGCCTTTTCCTCCCCTATTCAATGTATTTGCTGATAACGAATCTTAACAATCAGCCGCATGGTTGTGTACAACATTTAAGAGATGATACATCATTTCTCAGTAATGTCATTCCTTCATTCTGATCCTGTATTTCAATTTATAGGATTCCATCATGTAACAACATTTATCACTTCAAGTATTTGATTCAAGATAACATTGTCCTGTACACTTTCAGTCATGTCTATGCTATCCTATCAAATGTAAAAGTATACTCTTTAGAATAGTAATACAGGTTGGATATGAATGTCTCCTTCGCTTATTTTCTTTCTCAACTTAAAGGAAATTAATTTGTGGGTTTTGAGCGACATTGATCTGTCAACAAACACCAATATGATTTCAGTCATGTGACACTGTTAACATGCATGTATTTGCTGAAGGTATTTTGTTTTAATTTGATAGGTTATATTCAAGCAAGAAATTGTGATTACCATGATATAACATGTTTTCTGTTTTCTTTTTGCGATCCAGTTCACCCTTCTGTAACACCGAGCAACACATCATGTGACACAGAAAGAGAGAAAGATAGTACAACGCCCGATGGTAAGTGAGAATGAGTATAAATATTTATTCTTTTCCACGCCTGTTTTCACAATTTTTTTCACATTAGGTTAGTTTTATTATATGACTATTATCTGACACTTGACGTTTTTGAGATGCTATTCGATTCATGAATAAAGGGATACAAAGTTATACATTGTGTGATATCGTTTTGTTTTCAGGTTACAGGCCTTGTCAGAAAGGGCACATTAATTACGCAAGACAATAAAACAAACATCGCCAAGAATACCACATTACAATGTTTATAGAATATGATTAATTCACTTTTAAATTAATAGTGCTACTCTGATAATATCTTTAAAATTAAATTTAAATCCTTAAAAAAAACCTTTGTGTGGTCTTTAAAAGTTTGAGCTATAATACTTATCATCTCTTCTTCTTTTATCTCTACAGATCTGTTGGTTCCTTTTACCGGCCCAATCTCAATTGTAGTAGCCATTGTCATAATATTAGTTGTTGCAGGCGTATTGGTAACAGTTATAACTACAAAATACAGAAAAAGAATTAACACGCAGCGTCACCGGATGAGCGTTCACGATAAACGTGTTCAAGACAGAGATGTTCCAGTGGCAACAGTAACGCAATACCAGCCACTAAAGGGAATACCAAAGCTTTCAGATATTCCTCAAGCAGATGCAACAGCAACGGCGTCATCAGGTACAGACGTAAAATATGGCATCTACGAAGAGCCTGACCTTGGCGAAAGTTCTGTACCTACAACAGGTACCGTACTAGCCCACGAGTACCTGGTCTTGGGCCAGGATGTTCCTTTAAGGAGCAGATCATCTGAAGAGTACCACGAGTACAACTACCCTGAGATGATCCAACGTAAACCCATTGATCCATTTATAGCGAGCAGAGTAGGTGACGATGGGTACCTCACTGCGGAACCTGATATACAAGGCTTGCCAATTCCTGGATCAAATGTGAATTACTCTTCGCGTTTACCGATATCGCAATCCAAGTGGAAAACTGAGACTTCACCGACCCCTTCGAGTAAAATTTATTATTCTTCCCGTATACCTATCTCAGTTCACCGGGGTGGAAGTGGGTCTTCAAGAAGATCTGACACCAAACCTTTCTCTGCACACATATCCGGACCTGTTCATCGAGATGAATTGGTGCTTTCAACGGACTCTACAGCCCCCAAAGTGTACTATTCAACGCGTTTACACCGTTCGGGAAATAAAAGTTCAGAAATATCCTCCCAAAAGGATAACAGGGAGGATGAGGGTTACATTAAGGGGGAGGAGAACTGATTTGTTTAATATCATACATAGCTGCATTTATCAATACGCTAAATTATTTATGTTTAAATAATTATGTTGCATCATGTCATGTGGCATAAAAAGGACTCTCTCAAATCGTACAATGACAATTGTGCATGTACTTATCTAAAGCAAGAGTGAATCGGATTTTACATTGTAAAATATGGACTACTCGAGCTTATCCGCATAAAACATAAATAACTGATGTCGAAAGATGGATGTCTTTTTTAAATAATTTTATCAAATATGGAGAAAAACAATATCCATCACTAGTTACAGTATTATTTTCATATTCAGTTTACGTCAATGAAATTTATCACCAAAGAATCAGAAATATAAAAAAAAACATTATGCACTTCATCTTTAGCTTTGCAATGTCTTCAAAAATGTATAAATAAAACAAGAATGCGACTACCCCCTCCTAAACAAATGGGCCTTTTCCTCTAAAACAATACTTTATTCCAACATGTGCCACCGCTAAAGCTACTATTATAATAGATTGCCAATTTTTCATTTTTGTGTTTTCTTGTCATACTTGTTGACTGTGGTGCACGTCACTGTGACTTTGCTACCTGGTGTGATAATGTTATACAATTTAGAATGTATATCAATAAATCAATAGCTTGTTATAAATATGATTCCCAAATCAACACTGACCTTGTTGTTGATCTATGTCATTGTTATTATGTATGAAATGTATTCAATTATTCGCATACGTTTTGATATAAGCACGGGGAAGCACTATATAGGAAAATATACAAAGTGTAATATAAGAGAGAAGTAGGACGTCTGGGCATAGTGCAATATCAGGTTTAGGGGGGAAATGCAGAAAAAATGGAAATGTGAACAAAAGAGCTACTGCAAGATACGGTTATATCTATTTTTATTGAAAGGTCGTCAACTTAAACCAAAATGACAGATCCGAAATACAAAACCCAAAGACAAATAAAAAATTCAACCAGTTAATATGTTGATAAATGTCATGTAGCGTCATTATGGACCTCGAGCATGTCGAGTTTGTGGAACTAATTTATAATACTTAATTGTGATTGTCAGGGTCCTCTCGACAAGTTAAACAAATTATTAGTATCATTTTCACTGCCCATTTTCCTCTCTATGCCAGCCACGTTATGCATGTTGTATGAATACCTTTTCCGAGAAAGATACATTATTGGCCAGCCATAGAAATGTTATTATATCTTTGTAACACCCATAAAGTGTGACTATATAGTATGGCCATCACTGATTCATTTAACTACAGTTGCCCCTCTCTCTCTCTCATCTCTCTCCGATTCCTTTCCCCTCTCTCTACTGTGTGGGGATATACACCTGTTATGCACATAACCCTATAGGCTTCTCTATCCTCCACTCTCTTTTCTCTGACCACCTCCCTCCTTGGAATGTTATCTTTAGTCCGCTTATCTGGACATTGCAAACATGTGGTCATTCTCTTTTGCTTCTGAACATTGTGAGGGGAAGACGTATACTGGTGCTGGCTCCCTTTTATAGGTAAGAGAATGATATTCTCACTACTAATTCTCACATTCTCATTCTTAATCTAGAGTGATGTATATATATATATGTATGTATTTGTATATTGCTAGATAAATGTATTTCACTTCTTAAAACTTGGTTATATCATCTAAATTCCCATTCTCTGTCAGATGATTTGTCAATGTAGGGAACTTGTGATTCACTACATAGTCTTAGCACATTCTCTGAAGACCTGTTTATTACCTTGTTTATAGTCTCTTGAGTGAGAGTTATGTCGGTCAATGCATGGGCATAATAGTACATCTCCTGTGGAGTATAGTTGTATTATACGTACATAATTGTTTGTTAAGAGCAGCCCTTGTTAATACAGTATTAGATATAATTATCCTGATTTGGAGAAGCTAGGCATACAGGGTCTGAATGACCTAGACTAGATGCCAGTTGGTCAGTAGGACACAGAAGGAAAAGTCTGTGTAAAGAAAGGATCTGATTGTTTTAGTACATGTACATGTACTATACTACATGCTTCTGCTTGAGAGGAATTTTATACTCTTCATATATTGCTTTCTCTTATATCTTTGACTATGTTTATTAACTATGTTTCGCCTTATTATGCGATTGCCTTTGAACAATTAATGCATTGTTTGCCACTCTTGTGAAACACTGAATTGGAAAGAGATTAGTTTATGTTTTGTTGTTACATTATTATGTCTCTTTTACATATTGTTATTATCCAAACTAATATGTGAATTCTGGCGTTGGTCTGGTCAAATCGGTAGTCAGCCTGCTACTGAGGGCGTCAACGTCATAAAAGGGTATCTCTGTCCAGTTCAGTTGTTATGTGGTTTTGTTATATTAATGTATGCCCAGTATACTTGCTTTGTTTTATTAACCTCCCTTTTATAGCCCTTCACTGCGGAGAAACGAATCTTCGGCTTTCTTGAAGAGATCACGCAACTCCATCCCATATCAACCCTGTCCATTGGATAACAGCCTCCATATTTAAATCGACTTATATGAACGCTATGCAGCAATGATCATATAGGGAACGCTATCCTGAATTAATTATTGTTCTCTAATAATACGCGTTTGATAGCAACGTACCATATTCGTTGATGAGCGGACAATCTTCTTCTTCTTTATAAACGACCGGTCTTATTAATATAAATCGTAGTGGGCCCTTAAGTATATTATGTTTGTTTATTTGATTATCTGTAAAAGTATATCTCATGCCTTAGCTTTATCCACCCTTCGGATAAGCAGATTAAAGGCGAAACAGTAAATCAATTACTATTGTCTTTATATTCCTTTGTTGACTGTATGCATGATATTGAAGCACGAACCTGGTGTTACAAATGGCGACCTTGCCAGGACTTATGCTTTGAATAATACAGTTACTCAATGTTTATAAGCTAAATTATTTTTTTCGTTCAATTTTACATGCAATTTTTTATTTCACTTGTTTTCGGGAGCCAGTACCAGTGAAGGTTATTTTGTAGTATATAATGGCCGAATATAAAGCAAACTTGTTAGAGCCAGCTAGGGCCCTATGCAAGAAAGAGGATATTGCCTTAGATATGGCAGTCCTCCTCATTGGGGATGAGGTGGATGATACTACTGTTGATGTTGATGAGTTATTATGTGCTATTTCTGAAGTAGTGAACTGTGTGCAGAGTGCAGCGGTGCTAGAACGACAGCCTCACTGCAAGTCACCCTCTATCGCCCTACTTCTGGAGCTGGACCAGAAGGTTTCACTGGTCACCCTACGCGACCAAGACATACATGTGCCCATAAGAGGAACCCTCACGCCCTTTCATCTAGTGTTGCTAGCTCATCAAACAAAACAGACAAGGCGAAGAGTAACACTAGTAGAAGCTAGAGAAAAGAGGAGTGCAACTCGATCGCGAGTCCCAGAGTTCTCCCACCAGCCAGGAACAATGCCTCGGGAAGGGCAAGATCATCGCCTGATGAAAGACTTTTTCAACATGAGCCTCCACTCAAATTACAGAAAGCTGAGGCCTTTCTCAGGATCTCTCTCGCCATCGCGTGACGAAGATGGTTTCGACCTGTGGGTTGATCAGGCAGAAGGGCAGCTGCAGGAGTGGACAGCAGCCGGCCTTGAAGAGGTAGAAAAGCGGCGGCGAATTAGCGAAGCCCTCAGACCCCCTGCATCAACCATTGTGAGGGATCTGAAGCTAAGCAAGCTGCAGGCATCCGCAGAGGACTATATATCAGCCCTTGAAGCTGCATTCGGCACCACCGAGAGCGGGGAGGAGATACTCCTTAAGTTTCACGACATGGCGCAGCATGATCAGGAGAAACCCTCAGAGTTCATCATGCGGTTGAACTTTACCCTGAGACGGGCAGTACGAAAGGGAGGAGCGCCTCCGGACAGGGCAGACTACCTCCGGCTGCAGAAGTTCATCCGGAGTCTCTATGATGAGATGCTCCTAGTGAGTTTAAGGCTTAGGGATCTCTTACATGACCCACCCTCCTTCATCACCCTTCTAAGCCAGGTGAGGCGATATGAAGTGGAGGTCGCAGAGAAGAGACAGAGGAGACCCGTCAAAGGGAGAAGTCTCCAAGCGGTAGTGGAAAGCCCTACAGAACCATCAAATGCCATGGAGGTGCGGCTTGCAAGGCTGGAGCAACAGATGAGGGACAGGGGGGCGACATCTCAGGACCCGGTAGTTGTGAATGCCTTCCAAACCCCAGACACAAACAAACATCCTAACTTCTGCTACAAGTGTGGGGAAGACGGGCATTTTCGCAGGAAGTGTCCAAACCCCCCTAACCTGGCTGCAGTCAACCGGAAGCTGATCGGTTGTCTCAGTCAGGGAAACGCCTTTGGGTACCAGAGACGGAGCCGTCTGGGGCCCGAGTCCACTCAAGCTCCAAACAAGACATACCCGCCACGTCAATGAGCAGCCAACATGAGCCTGCAAGGGAGGATACAGGAAATGACATTCCGAGTGGTCTGGTTGGGGAAAGTGCTTCCTACCCCTGTTTTGTGGACAACCACCCTTTACAATGCTTGCTAGACAGTGGATCGCAAGTCACCCTCATACCAGAAAGCCTGTGTAAGAAGTTGGAGAAGTACATTCACCCTCTCAAGGACCTGGTCTTGTGGCACGGTGGTGGAGGCCAAATACCGTATATTGGGTATACTCAAATAGATATCAGTTTTGAGTTAGAATTCACCGGCACCGACAAGCCATTCTCTACACTAGCTCTAGTCATCCCAGATAATCGGAACACCAAAGACCATCCTGTTGTTGTGGGAACCAACTCTGGAGTGTTCCGCCAATGCTACCATACATACAAGAGGAAACCAACTGACTCGATAAATCCCATCTGTTCAGCCATATACAATAAAATCGCCAAAAATGATGTTGATGTGGCAAGCTTGCCTTTGACATGGGGTCCCATATCTCCAGAGGATAAGCAGCAGCTCCTGAACATATTACAAGACAAGTCTGCAGTGTTCTGTCATGATCCCCTAAACATGGGTAAGACAGACAAGATCTACCATGAGATACGAATGACCGATGAGACGCCATTTAGGGAGAGATCCAGAAGAGTGTCCCCTGCCGACCTTGAAGACCTGAGGGAGCATCTTCAAGAACTCTTAGAAGCTGGCATCATAAAAGAGTCTCGTAGTCGTTACGCATCCCCAATTGTCCTTGTCAGGAAAAAGACGGGGAAGTTGCGCCTCTGCATAGACTACCGGAAACTGAATGCGAGAACCGTACCCGACCAATACGTTGTACCACTCATCCAAGAAGCAATAGATGCCTTGAGTGGTAATAAGTGGTTTTCCGTGCTTGATTTGAAGTCAGGGTACTACCAGATTCCTATGGCTGACCAAGACAAGGAGAAAACTGCCTTCATCTGCCCGGTAGGCTTCTATCAATTTGAACGGATGCCACAAGGAGTCAAGGGAGCACCAGCCACATTCCAGAGACTCATGGAGCAGTGCATGACTGGAATACACCTCAAGGAAGCCCTGGTATACATGGATGATATCATCGTATTCGGAAAGACACTAGAGGAGATGACTACACGCCTCATGAAAGTCCTAGACCGTCTCATTTCATATGGACTCAAAGTATCTCCAGAGAAGTGTCAGCTTTGCTGTAACTCAGTCAAGTACTTGGGACATGTCGTCTCTGATGAGGGTGTCAAGACAGACACAAGCAAAACAGCGGCACTCAAAGATTGGCCAACTCCAACTACTGTGAAGGAACTGCGATCTTTCCTCGGCTTTACAGGCTATTACCGGAGATTTGTCAAGGGCTATTCCAAGATTGCTCGACCACTGCATTCCTTGACTGCAGGAGTTGCAAAGAAGGGCCAGCCGACGAAAGGGAAATTCAGACCATCAGAGCCATTAGGAGATAAGTGGACAACAGAGTGTACCAGTGCCTTCAATCAGTTGAAAGATTCCTTATCAAGCGCCCCAGTGCTGGCATTTGCAGACTTGCAGAAGCCATTCGTCCTGCAGTTGGATGCAAGTGGAGACGGACTTGGGGCAGTCCTTTGCCAAGACTGTGATGGTCAACTGCGTCCTGTAGCATATGCTAGTCGAGGTCTCTCCAAATCTGAGCGGAACTACCCGGCCCACAAGTTAGAATTCCTCGCACTGAAGTGGGCGGTAACTGAACAATTCAACGATTACTTGTACATGGCCAAGGGAACCAAGGTGTTTACAGACAACAATCCGCTGACCTACGTCCTTACGTCAGCCAAACTTGACGCCACTGGACACCGCTGGGTATCACAACTAGCAAATTTTGATATCAGCATCCACTACCGCCCAGGCCGAGCAAACGCCAATGCTGATGCCTTATCTCGACTACCTGAACCCAGACAACCTAAAGAATATCCAGACCTGAGATATCTGACAGCACGACTCAAAGAGGATCTAGGTGAACCAGACCAAATCATTGATCTCGAAGCTACCAACTCAGTCTTGATGTCAGTGTCTGCAGCCACGAAATCAAGAGTTTCCCATTCAAGTCCTGAAGCCTTGGTATCTTGCCTGTCCATGAGCGCAGAAGCAGTGCCAGATGAATATGAATTCCCAAAGGTTAGCAGTATGGCAAACCAGGTTAACTGGACCGGTGCACAAGACGCTGACCCAGCAATCAAAGCAGCAAAATATTGGGTTCAGAGTGGTAGAAAGCCGAATAGACGCACCCCCAAATCATCCGATGAGAGAATTCTTGTTCGAGAGTTCCCAAAGCTCAAACTCATTCGGGGCGTGCTGCACAGAGTGTCGAAAGCCCGGGACGGGAGGACGATATTTCAACTCGTCTTACCAACGTCTCATCGACAAGATGCACTACGGAGCCTGCATGACCAACATGGACACCTTGGAAGTGACAAAACATCCTCCCTCGTTCGTGCCAGATTTTTTTGGCCTAAGATGGCACAAGATATTGAACGATGGGTTGGGAACTGCAGGAGATGTCAAGCCCGCAAGACCCTCCCCACACGGAGCGCCCCACTTCACAGCATACAAACCACCCAACCTATGGAGCTGGTGTGTATGGATTTTCTTGGACTGGAGATAGACGCCAGGGGTTTCAAATCTATTCTAGTGGTCACCGACCATTTTACGAGGTACGCCCAGGCATTCCCAACCAAGGATCAGACAGCGCGAACAGTCGCTCGAGTGCTATGGGAAAAGTATTTCGTCCACTATGGCCTGCCGCAAAGACTCCATTCTGATCAAGGACGAGAGTTCGAGGGAAAAGTGATTAAAGAGCTGACCAAGCTTCTCAACATCAAGAAATCCCGCACTACTCCGTATCACCCCCAAGGAGACCCCCAGCCAGAACGCTTTAACCGGACATTACTGAATATGCTTGGCACACTCAAGCATGAAGAAAAGGTAAACTGGAGCCAACATGTGGCATCATTGGTCCATGCATATAACTCCACCAAGACGGACAGCACTGGTTACAGCCCATACTACCTGATGTTTGGAAGGGAGGCTCGGTTGGCGATAGATGTGGAGTTTGATACTCGCCCAGATGGCTGTCACGCCATAGATCATGTCAAATATGTATCAAAGTTGAGGGCAGGACTTAAGCAGGCTTTCCAAGCCGCCAAGACAGCGTCACAGAAGGCAGCAACCACAAATAAGCAGCGGTATGACTTGAAAGTGCGGGGCAGAGAACTCTACACTGGTGACCGGGTGCTCGTGAAGAATTTCGGATTGAAAGGCACCCACAAACTTGCGGATCGGTGGAAGGCTGAACCATATATGGTGGTAGGCCAAAACGACATCTCTCTTCCAGTGTATAACGTCAAATCAGAATCTGGTGGTAGAGTCTCGACGCTGCACCGTAATCTACTCCTCCCCATAGGACGACCTGATCCACAGGTGGAAGAACAACATATTGATCCTCTACCACCCCGATCAGTCCCTAAGCGCTTGAGAAAGAAAGGCCGGCCCATTCGGAAAGGTTCACAAACCTCTAGCTATGTGACCAGTGATTCCGATAGTGATGGTTTTTCTGTTCTCCATTATCTGCCAGAACCCTCTCGTCAGGACCAGACACCTTTGGATCCACAACCTGTAGCTGAAGTAGACACTATCCACGATGTATTGACTGGCAGTACAGAGCAGTTAGCGAATAACCTCAGGCCTGAAGCACAGGAATTCACGCCTAGTAATCAGGTACAGAACGATGAGATTGAGAACACTACTGTTCCCCATATAGAGAATTTTAGACAGCTGCACCTTGATGGTCCACAGGAAATCGATGAAGCATCTGTTGAGAGGGATATTGATGTGGATAACATGCCAGCTGTAGAGGTAGAAGAGACAGCTCCTGAGATTATCAGCTCTCCGGACTCCCAGCCTTCTCAAGAAGAGGTAGAAGCTTCTCCCTCCACTGAAGCTTCTGAATATATTGAATCCTTTTCTTCAGATCGAGTACCTGAAGAGGCAAATTCTTCTACTTTTGGAGAAGCTCCAAACACACCCGACTCTCCAGTTTCTAACGAAACAGCTGAACAGACGAACTCTGTTGTCCCCGACCCAGCCTCACGTGACCACCACGCAGAGGGTAATCCGAGCCATGAAGACATCAGTGAGAACCTTGACTCTCCTTCACCAACGCACTCTGTACATAGTGACTTGAGAAAGTCAACTAGGCCTTCCATAGCACCAACGAGGCTGAATTACTATAACCCGGGTGAACCGTTTAATCTATCCGTTGATGCTAAGCCGAAACGTAAAGGGATTTTCAGTTATGTTAGGCAGAGGTTATTAGGACATTGATAACTGTATATAAAGGAAGAGTAAGAAAAAACTACAACAATAGTTTGTTGAACTAAATTCTTGTTTTTCTTTGGTCTATATCTCACCGGGACGGTGAAAGGTTGGAGGGGGAGAGTGTAACACCCATAAAGTGTGACTATATAGTATGGCCATCACTGATTCATTTAACTACAGTTGCCCCTCTCTCTCTCTCATCTCTCTCCGATTCCTTTCCCCTCTCTCTACTGTGTGGGGATATACACCTGTTATGCACATAACCCTATAGGCTTCTCTATCCTCCACTCTCTTTTCTCTGACCACCTCCCTCCTTGGAATGTTATCTTTAGTCCGCTTATCTGGACATTGCAAACATGTGGTCATTCTCTTTTGCTTCTGAACATTGTGAGGGGAAGACGTATACTGGTGCTGGCTCCCTTTTATAGGTAAGAGAATGATATTCTCACTACTAATTCTCACATTCTCATTCTTAATCTAGAGTGATGTATATATATATATGTATGTATTTGTATATTGCTAGATAAATGTATTTCACTTCTTAAAACTTGGTTATATCATCTAAATTCCCATTCTCTGTCAGATGATTTGTCAATGTAGGGAACTTGTGATTCACTACATAGTCTTAGCACATTCTCTGAAGACCTGTTTATTACCTTGTTTATAGTCTCTTGAGTGAGAGTTATGTCGGTCAATGCATGGGCATAATAGTACATCTCCTGTGGAGTATAGTTGTATTATACGTACATAATTGTTTGTTAAGAGCAGCCCTTGTTAATACAGTATTAGATATAATTATCCTGATTTGGAGAAGCTAGGCATACAGGGTCTGAATGACCTAGACTAGATGCCAGTTGGTCAGTAGGACACAGAAGGAAAAGTCTGTGTAAAGAAAGGATCTGATTGTTTTAGTACATGTACATGTACTATACTACATGCTTCTGCTTGAGAGGAATTTTATACTCTTCATATATTGCTTTCTCTTATATCTTTGACTATGTTTATTAACTATGTTTCGCCTTATTATGCGATTGCCTTTGAACAATTAATGCATTGTTTGCCACTCTTGTGAAACACTGAATTGGAAAGAGATTAGTTTATGTTTTGTTGTTACATTATTATGTCTCTTTTACATATTGTTATTATCCAAACTAATATGTGAATTCTGGCGTTGGTCTGGTCAAATCGGTAGTCAGCCTGCTACTGAGGGCGTCAACGTCATAAAAGGGTATCTCTGTCCAGTTCAGTTGTTATGTGGTTTTGTTATATTAATGTATGCCCAGTATACTTGCTTTGTTTTATTAACCTCCCTTTTATAGCCCTTCACTGCGGAGAAACGAATCTTCGGCTTTCTTGAAGAGATCACGCAACTCCATCCCATATCAACCCTGTCCATTGGATAACAGCCTCCATATTTAAATCGACTTATATGAACGCTATGCAGCAATGATCATATAGGGAACGCTATCCTGAATTAATTATTGTTCTCTAATAATACGCGTTTGATAGCAACGTACCATATTCGTTGATGAGCGGACAATCTTCTTCTTCTTTATAAACGACCGGTCTTATTAATATAAATCGTAGTGGGCCCTTAAGTATATTATGTTTGTTTATTTGATTATCTGTAAAAGTATATCTCATGCCTTAGCTTTATCCACCCTTCGGATAAGCAGATTAAAGGCGAAACAGTAAATCAATTACTATTGTCTTTATATTCCTTTGTTGACTGTATGCATGATATTGAAGCACGAACCTGGTGTTACATCTTAAACAGATTAAAAACACATTTTAAGACATTTGGTTTGTTTTGTGTCATTTAGTTCATGTTTCTTTCCCACCATAACCCGTATCTTCAGAATAAACTCAATTTTGTTTCAACTCAATTCATATTGAATTCACATGGAGTATATAATAGAATAGAAATTATAGTATTGGATTCTCACAAGTAATGTGATGATTGTAACCGTGTAGAAAAGGATTTAAAAAAGGAATAATAAGTATTCTCGGACAAAAAGAAACATGGCGAAAGGCAATTCAGGTTGTAAAAATAAAAGAGTGAAAAATGTCATATCCCCATGCGATTGGATGAATGTCTAACGGAAGATGTATCTCGTTCTAAAAGAAAAAAAAGCCTATATCATATTCGTGACGTGAATCACGAACAGTAATCAGGCTAAATGTTTTCTGCCAATGTTAGGATCACGTGATATCGAAGCAATTGGTTATAATTGCTATTCAAAACCTCATTATATAGCAGCGGCGGATCCAGGGGGGCATAGGGGGCACGTGCCCCCCCCCCGGCCAAAAAAGTGTTGAAATCAGCCCTAAATTCGCCAAAAATGTACTGGCTAACAGGGACGTTCCCCCGGTACAAAAAAAATTGTACCCCCCCCCCCCCCCCCCCCCGAGCGAACTTGCGGCCGACGCGATTTTCAAATATTCGGGAGCCCAAAACAAAAATGCCCTTACTTCGAGTACCAAAACCTTACATTAGCATCATCTTACAAATGAGATTTAGGAATCTATACTGTTTGCTACGATTCATCGGGGGGGGGGGGCTGGGATTGAATTGAGCCTATTAAATTCAGTCCCGCGGGAACACAATCATACCGCCCCACTTGGATCGTCGCGCGCCAGTCACAGAACTGAATGGATTATTTAATTCGCTGAACCATTGATACTGCACATCGACGCATGTTATCAATGTGTATTTAGAAGCGAAGTGCGGAGCAGCGTCCCCTTGATTCTACGTTGTTCTTCATTGTTCTGAGTTCTCCGCTGCTTGTGTGTGTGGGACTAAAGCAGTGTTTTGTCGGCTGTAGAAGAATCAACCGGCATGGCGTCTACGGGTACAAAGAAAAGGGTCTGCTATTATTATGATGGTAAGCTTAGTTTGGAATTTCTAACCTAAACTTTACAAAATTATTGATGAGAATGATGCATAGAATTATTGGATGTGTGCTTTTTTCCTCTTAGAATTTGTTGAAACTTGAAATTTACCTAATATTTCGGCTTTGAATTGAGAGGATCGTCCGTGGCCTTAGCCATTGACAAATTGTACACAAGCATAATTGAAGCAGAGTTCATAAGCGCGGTAGCGTAGCGTAGCGTAGCGGGTTTCGTAGGCGGAATTAGGAAACGATCAAGATGAGGTGCCTGGGCCTTGGTCCCGTTTCTCCAATCGAGACAATCATAACTCTGTCAGCCAACTACAGAGATGTCTCTGATCTTCACCACATGAAAATATTGTACAAAATCGAGGATTAACTGGAGGTATCTGTACGGGACTTTCCGCGTCCACAGCTCAGTGCATCGATTTGGCACTGAGCTCTTAATTCACGATCAAATTCGAGTGCATTGACAGGGCTCTATTCAAATTGCTATAGTGCTGCTATTTTTAGCGCTTACATCATGAATATGGTATCGATTGACACGTGGGGAAATTCCACTATGTATCATTCTTCAATTATTTTCGTGCGATGATCAGAACCTGAGCTACGAGCAACCGAACATTGACTAAATATTCCCAGCGTCGAATTTCAACGAAGGAACTTAGGTTTCGTGCAGTTTTAATATGACAGACATCCAAAGCCTCCTTTCCTTACTTCATCCATGGAGAGCAGCTACATGTAACAGAAACTGCAAAGTACTTGGGGGTCCACATCCAGAGCAACCTGAAATGGAATCACCATGTAAACGTCACCACCAAAAAAGCCAACTCTGTACGGTGCTTTCTGCAAAGAAACATGGGGGCCTGCCCACAGAAGACCAAGGAGTTGCTGTGCAAGACATTAGTACGCCCTGTGATGGAGTATGCTGCAATAGTGTGGGACCCGTCCACCCAGGAGAACATCAGAAAGGTGGAAATGGTGCAACGCCGTTGTGCACGCTTCGTCCTGGGTGACTATCGGCGCAGAAGCAGCGTCTCAGCCATGCTGAATCAACTTAAATGGGTAAGTCTGCAGGAAAGAAGGGCTCAGCAGAAAGTAGGCATGGTTTACAGCATACTCCATGGCCTGGTTGATCTTCCAGTCACCTACTTCATACCCGTTGTTGGTCCCAGCACCCGTGGAAATCCACAGAAATTCCATGTCCCCTTTGCCCGAACTCTGCTATTCCAAACCACATTCTACCCAGATACTATCCGACTGTGGAACTCCTTACCATCTGCTGTCGTCGATTGCACCTCTTTGGAACTTTTCAAGCAGAAGGTGCAACACATCAAGCTCCGTTAAGCTTCAGACTGTTTTTTAGCTGCACATAGAATTCTTGTAGAGCCTTTTTACTTGCACTGTACACTCGGCACTTGACAAACACAAGGTACGATAATACGCCAACGGCGGACTGTACTATACTGGAAGAAGGAAGAAGAAGAATTACCCATACCAGACAGGTTATTTCTGTCTACCACTAAGACCTAGGTATACTTTCGCACCATCTTTTTTTCCCCTCCAGTTTTGCAAATCTTACCAAATTATTATTGTGCGAACGAATCGAAATATATTTCGAAGCAAAGATATATTGGTCTTCCTATTTTTAAACTGTTTCACAGAGAACTACTAGAGCTAGCTAGTGATCTCATGATATTAAAGTGACTCAGTAACATTGTTGAAGGTTGATGAAAAAAAATGCATAATTTTTTAAAGACATGTTTATTTATTATATTCCTTCTAGATCTACTGTACTAACCGTAACCCTTAAACATGCAAAAAATCCTGAAAATATTCTCAAAACACAAAGATATTTATGGTTTTCTTTAAAGGCATCACTTTGTGACACCCTCTAATAGTAAAGTCTCCCAACCATCTTTATTTTGAATTTTCCCAACCGTTTTTCCAGGTAAATAAGACATATGACAGGATTTTAAAAATATTTCAACACTTAAATATCTGGAATGATATACATGTAGATTTAGAACCAATTTATTGCTTTGTGACAATTAACATTCTCCTAAAATGTAATTAAATTGTAATAATATAGTTAGGAGAATTAAGGAATCGTTCAGATCAGTTTTTCCTAATTGTTATCATTAATAATGGTCTGTTTTCACTCAAACTTTCAGTGTTTCTTTATTTGTACATCTAGCATTGAAGTCATTACCTTAGCACCATTTTCTCTCACTTGAACAATGTTACAAAGTCCCTTTAAGGCACTGCCACTAAGTATATTATGGCACCATCATTTGTTTTTCCTTCCAGTTTTGCAAATCTTACCAAATTATTGTGTGAGCGACTAACATATTTCAAAGAAAAGATATGAGGTCTTTCTCGTCAGAAATTCAACTGATGTGTGACTGTTAATTTTATAACCAACTCCCCTCCCCCAAAAAATATATATATTCACACATTTTCACAAGGTAAAGCATCCTTTGGCTAGATATGATTAATCCATATTTGCCACTCCAGTCTCCACCCAGATGTACATGTAGGTGGGCACCTGGCAATTACTAGGGTAATAATTGCTGGGCCCTCAAGAACAACTGCACTGATCCTGATGAGGCTTAGCTGAATAAATTTTATTATCATTATTTAAACTCTGAAAGCTACCCAAATGACTGCATTTTTTATTGACTTCATGCAAAAGAGATGTTGTGGTCCGGTGGATAAGTTCTTGACTGTAAACCACAAGGTACGTGGTTCAAAATCATGTTGTAGCACTGCTGCTCTTTGGCAAGACATTAATCTACACTCCACCGAGGTGAGGCAAATAGTTACCTGGCAGGAATTAATTCCATAAAACGCTTGAGTGCTGTAATGGTAGCCGTGCCAGAGCCCGGAGTGGGAATGTGACACTATACAAGACTCTTCTATCATTGATAGTATTAGTAAAAGATATGAAACGATAATTATATTTCATGTTTTATAATTTCTCAGGTGATGTTGGGAACTATTACTATGGGCAAGGGCATCCCATGAAACCACATAGAATACGCATGACTCACAACCTCATCCTTAACTATGGACTCTACAGAAAGATGGAAATCTATGTAAGTACACTCCCATTCATTGGATCGTATCACTACTAGGATATCATTTATCAGGCTTTTGCCTGATTTAAGGAATTAAGGCCATGCCAACTCTACGATTTACCCTTTTAAGGTACCTTATTGTACAGACGGAATAAGTTGTTGTTGTTAGTAGTACTCTATACCTAAAGAATTTATAATTTTATGGCAGAGCTAAAAATGCCACTTTTGTAAGAGAACTTGTTCCCTGGTCCCCCATGTTTGTTTAAATAAACATGCACATTTCTCTGTTTGTTTTGCTTATTTTTTATGCCACCTATGAAAGTGATTGATTGTGCATCATTATACGTGTGAAATAACCTTCTGTAACCGTCTTTATCATGTGCCATTATATTTAGAAGTTTCATTGTGTGTAATTTGTTAATCACAGAGACCTCATAAGGCTGTGATGGAGGAGATGACAAAATATCACAGCGATGACTACGTCAAGTTCCTGAGGACCATCAGACCTGATAACATGTCAGAATACACCAAACAGATGCAAAGATGTAAGTTCATCTACATGTACATGTATTTACTTTTGTTTTAAGCCACACTGTACTACTTGTAGCTACTTGCTTCCTCTATATAGAAAACTTCCCAATCAGTTCCTGTTGGTCCCCGATGATCCTCTTTTTCTTATGTTAATTGAGAGCTGAGTTGATGAGATAACCGCCTGTCAGTGATTTTGCATGGTGGTCTCATCCCTCCTATAAATTAGTAAAGATACACTTTAAGTTGTATCATGCACAGCCACAAGGTCGCTAAGTGGTATAAATATGTTCAGTCAGACCTGCCCTAAGAGCCATCGAAGACAAACAGACAAATTGGCCACTATAGGCAGGGTCTGCAACTTAATTTTATACACGTGTATGTAGGTAACCTTTATAGAGAGGTAGTCACTATGTCGGGGTTGACTGTATTTAGTTGGTATAATGTAGTCATGATTATATTAGTTTTTTTTTTATGTTCAGAAATATCTGTTCTTCCAGAAGGACATAATCCAAGACTTGAAGATGATGGTAGCAAGATAATAACAAAGTGATTTACTTTCCCAACAGTCAACGTAGGTGAAGATTGTCCGGTGTTTGACGGTCTCTATGAGTTCTGTCAGCTGTCATCGGGTGGCTCTGTAGCTGGAGCGGTTAAACTCAACAAGCAACAGACAGATATAGCAATCAACTGGGCTGGAGGGCTTCATCATGCTAAGAAATCAGAGGCCTCAGGGTTCTGCTATGTGAATGACATTGTCCTGGCTATCCTGGAATTACTCAAGTGAGTTTGCTTTTTCATATTGAAAATCCATGTACAATAAAGAGATTTTGGATACTACAATATTTTTTTCAGTGATTCTTCAATGTTGCATTTTGTAAATGGTGTTAAGTATAAAGATACTATGTCCCTTTGGCAGCCAACAGCGAATTCTGTAGAACTTTTTAGGAATTATGAATATGTCATGTATGTCTTATCTGTGAAATTTAAACGTTAGCAGTGTCCTCATATTCAAATTATGCAAGGAAACCTGTTTACTTGCTAGACTTCACTGTCAGACACTATTGAGGGACTGACTGACATCTTTGTTAATAACATACATAAAATGAGATGTAACAGGTACATGAGCATTTTCCTACATCAATAATCTGCTACTTGTAAATGTAAAAATTTAAGTGATTGAATCATTGTAACTTGGCAGGAATTAATTCCTTGAAATGCTAGAGCGCTGTAAGTGCAGCTAGGCTAAAGCTGGGGTAAACATAAATCCGCCTCGGAATAGAATTTCTAGATAGGTGGCGCTATAGAAATGCCTATTGTTATTATTGTGCAGCACAAAACGTACGACTATTCGGTAAAAGGGTCTGAAAATCAGACCATTTTGGTGAATAGTGAAATGATATCTGACCACACCTTTTCTCTTTGCAGATACCATCAGAGAGTTTTGTACATAGACATTGATATACACCATGGTGACGGAGTGGAAGAAGCCTTCTATACTACAGACCGGGTTATGACTGTATCCTTTCACAAGTATGGTGAATACTTCCCTGGTACAGGAGATCTCAGGGTAAGTCCACGCTATTGGTTTAAAATCCCACTGTACTACTTGTAGCTACTTGCGCCCTCTGTATAGAAAACAATGCCTAATCGGTGCCTCTTGGTTAAACTAAGTAAACTAAGTAAAACAATTGAACTATTCCACAAGCATCTAAAGACCTACCTTATGAAGGAAAAATATGATTAACTCTCATAAACATTTCAATGTCTTACTGAATCTGTAATTTGCATTTGTTTTTTGATTTGTTGATTTATTATTAGTTTGTTAATTTCAATTTGTTTATTGTTTGTATTTGAAATATTAATAGCGAATCTTTTTTGTGCGCCTTGAGTGCCATTATAGGCAGATATGTGCGCTATACAAATCTTAAATTATTATTATTATTATTATTGGTCTCCCATGATCCATTTTTCTTACATTAATTGAGAGCTGAGTTGATGAGATAACCACCTGTCCAGTGACCACCCCGGGTGGTCTAATCCCTCCTGGCCAAACTAGTACAGACAGGCTTTAAAGTGCATTGACTCTGATTGAATAAAAATACCAGAGGCACATTTCTCTTTTATTTCACACAATTTCAATATTATTTCCTTCTTCTTTCTTTGACCTTGCAGGATATTGGTGCAGGCAAAGGGAAGTACTACGCAGTCAACTTTCCTCTGAGAGACGGCATTGATGATGAATCCTATGACAAGATCTTCAAACCTGTAAGTCTGCCATCTACACATGTTTCTTAATAATAATGATAATAATATGGATATTTATATAGCACCGGTATTCGCCAGGCTCTGACGCTCATGGCGCTTAACACATATTACCCTGGTTATTGCCGAGCTGCCAAAGAAACTAGAGCTCAGGCATATCAGGTACCCATTTACACGTGGGTAAGGGTTGATGCTCTTCTGATTGTCAGAATAATTGAATTTTTTGTTAAAGGGAAACTATAAGAAGATTCATTATATTATGCTTTTATTCAAAGTTTAATCTGATTACCTGGTAAATGCAATGATTGGGGGGGGGGGGGGCTGTATCCTCAGTAGAATTAAGGAAAGGAGTTTTTGTAATCTGCAAATGCAAATGCAGATTAATGTCTTGTGAAATGATGTTAGTATCTTGGTAGGGAAGTAAAAGCTCACAAATTATTTGTAACCTTTCCGTGAACACAACCTTCTCTTTAGCCTCTTCCATGCTGTAGTCAGCAAATCTATCAAGGTATCTTCTCCCAGCTCCGTGGTTGATTGCAACATTTGCTCACACATCTCTCTTGCAAGTGATGAAAATATCTTGAAAGACCTTCAATGTGGTTATTCAAATATACGCTCTGATGCACACATCAAATGTACATGCTTTGTCAGGTTTTTTTCTAAGCCATCTCATAGTGATGGGTTTCCAGATAATTTAAAAAAAAATAATTTAGTTGTATTAAACAATGATAATGTTTGATAACATCTTATGAGATGTCTTGTTTTGTATCACGCTTATCACAAGATATAATGTCTTTGTGCACTTCGAAAGAGCGAATATTATTACACTGGTATTTTACCTCCGGCAACTGTACTGCTCAGTGCATTCAAGGAATAAATCCTACCAGGTACCCACTTACTGGATCTCGGTCGAGTGTGGCAAATGTAGATTAACGTCTTGCCAAATGATGTTAGCGTCTTCGTAGGGAATTGAACCCTGTACCTTGTGAAGTAACCACTTCATGTACTCCCCAATACCTCTACATTATTCGTGTTTTTGATTTGTCTATAGATCATGTGTAAAGTAATGGAGATGTATCAACCCAGTGCTATCTGTCTTCAGTGTGGAGCGGATTCATTATCAGGAGACAGGCTTGGATGCTTCAATCTTACACTCAAAGGTATAACGCTCAATCATCTTCTTCCATTTGAGTACATCCCTCTTTACAGAGTATTGTCTTACTATACTGGGGTGTGTGCAGGTGGACCACTACACCGGGGTTTCCCCTACTCTTATACGAATAGTGCAGTGGGTTCTTAACGTGCAAAGGTAGTGACTCTTCTCTACACGGGGCCTCCATTTAACGTCCTATCCGAGGGACAGATGAGTTAAAGTTGAGGTTTGGTCATGCGGATTGCATTGTGAAAGAAACTGTGCGGAAGCGATGGGCAAAGGTTGATCATGGAGCAAATAAGTATTGTTGTACACTGAGGTTTTGGAATCATCAAAATGATAAGTAATTGGCCCAGTCTAGCTGTTAGTCACATCCAGTACACACAGAAATGTGTATGTGGTACTATACAAATATGTGTGATTCAATTCAATTCGTTTTATTCATTTCCATTTTCAATAAAAACAATACAAAGGTATATACAATGATAAGCATTTGCAATATATAAGAAAATGAAAAAGATTTACATATACAAACTAAACTAAAAAAGAAACATACATGACAAAACATGACAGGGACATTGTTCATGGCAGGTAATACACATGGAAATAATCATTACAAAATCATAAGTTTGAAAACAAATGTGGTATTGGATTGGGGTCCAGGACCTTTAGCTGTTGCTTGTCATATTTCAAATATGAGGGCATTTGAAATAGCCATCCTGATACTCTTCCACGCTATCATGAAAAGACGTAAACTTGAACTCTACCTTCTCTTTAGCCTCTTCTTTGCTGTAGTCAGCAAATCTATCCATCTATCAAGGTATCCCAGCCTCTGTGGTTGCTTGCAACACTTTCCCACCCATCTCTCTTGCAAGTGATGAAAATATCTTGAAAGACCTTCAATGTGGTTATTCCAATATACGCTCTGATGCACACATCAAATATACATGCTTTGTCAGTTTATTCTAAGCCATATCATACTCATGGAGTTTTAAGATAATATTTTTTAAATAAATTGAATTGTATTAAAAAGGAAGATATTTAAAAACATCTTATACAAGATACAAGATATTTTATTTGGTCTTTGCAAACAAGTTGCATAGAAATTTGGTTTCAACTGGCATTACAGTAATATTCAAGAAAATACATAATTACAAGAAATAAATACATTACGTTTATAAAAAATTAGGATGAAATAAGGAAAAAATACATGCAAAAGATAATGAAGCGGCAGAAATGGTTTTTGGTATTTCAAATCATAATAGTTTCAGTGTTAATTAATTTTTGATGCAGAAGATCAACGTTTAACCTGTGAGTTGAATTTATGAGATATAATATATGTACAAATTTTGAACATATTTATTTATATTTTCTTCATGCAGGTCATGCTAAATGTGTGGAGTTCATGAAGCAGTATAACCTGCCCCTACTGCTAATGGGTGGAGGTGGTTACACGATACGGAATGTGGCAAGATGCTGGACCTACGAGACATCCACAGCCTTGGGAGTAGAGATCGCTAATGGTGAGTTAGATACTTGAAGGAAACACTTTTAACCCAGTTATTTCATTTTCGTTTGATCTTGCACGTGATGAAAATATCTTGAAAGACCTTCAATGTGGTTTTTAATATACGCTCTGATGCACACCTCATATATACATGCTTTGTCAGGTGGTAGAATATTCTTCCTAACCAAAAAATTCAAGATACTTCAAAACATCCCGTTAGTGTTAGTGAATTTTCTTGTATCCGAATTTTGGAGTCATCAGATAAAAAAAAAAAATCTTAATTGGACTCTTATCAGGACTCCATGATTTACCCTGTTTTCTTTGTAATGCAGAATTCAAATATTTGTATGTAGTATGTTTGTAGTATCCCATAAACAACCTAGCTCACATTTGATGTAGGGGTCCAGAGTGCAAATTTGGTATATATTTTTTATTTTGTTGTGGGGGGGGGGGGGGGGGGGGGGGGGGTCTGTATTTAACTTACCCCTGTTTGTCCAAGCATTGCATTTATACTTTTGTGTATCCCTCTTTTTAGAGTTACCATACACTGATTACTTTGGGGGAGTGGCGCCTGTATTTAACTTAGCCCTGTTCGTTTCAAGCAATGCATTTATACTTTGTGTATCCCTCTTTTCAGAGTTACTATACAATGATTACTTGGTGGGGGGGGGGGGGTGCTGTATTTAACTTACCCCTGTTTGTTTCAAGCATTGCATTTATACTTTTGTGTATCCCTCTTTTGAGAGTTATCATACACTGATTACTTTGGGGGAGGGGCGCCTGTATTTAACTTAGCCCTGTTCGTTTCAAGCATTGCATTTATACTTCTGTGTATCCCTCTTTTCAGAGTTGCCATACAATGATTACTTTGAATACTTTGGACCTGACTTCAAGCTTCACATTAGTCCATCTAACATGACCAATCAGAACACAGGAGAATACCTCGACAAAATCAAGTGAGTGCAGTTAGATTGATTGAAGGAAAAGGGGCTCTCATAGATGGATGTGGGGATTTGTTGTTGTATCTTGATTTTTTGTTTCTTTGATTTTAATTGCATTTACAGGGAGATGGTCATCAGTTTCCATGTGCAGAAAGTAAATACCATTTATGGGTATACAAGTCTGGACACAGCATACCAGTAGTCCCATCAAGAAATTCCCCCTAGTCTCTCAGAGAGTTATACAGAATGAGATGGTCTGGGTTCCTTAGCTTACATGAAACTCAGAAAGTTAGAACCCAAACACTGTAATGCTTTAAAGTCCTACTGCACTACTTATAGCTACTTGCGCCCTCTATCGCATCTTTTGAAAGAAATTTTTCGAAAATCGGACCAACCATTACAAAGTCAGGTGTCCTTTTGTCTTTGCATGTCAGCCCGAAAATCGCTCATTTTTGTGATTTGTGTACAAAACATATGGAAATCTCATTTTTCAAATAAAGAGATAAAACATTGGTTATTTGGTCTTGTTTATAGTTTAGGTGTTTATTATGGGGTCAAAATAGTTGAATTATAGTTGGAAATGAAATAAAACAACAAAAACAATAAAATACATACGTTAAAAAAACAAAGAAATACATAAGAAATTATCAAAACAATAGATAACATAAGAAATAACCCTGGTTTTTCAATTTGTTGTGTTGTATTATTATTCCAAATGGTCTAACAAATATATGTAGTGAGAAAGAATGCTTAAATATGAATAATGTCTGATTTATGGGCAAAAATGTGAATTTTATGACCTTATTTGCATAAATTACCATAAATATGCAAATGAGTGAATTTTTCAAAAAATTGAAATTACCATAGTATTCTATACACTTCACTTTACATGTATGCAAATTTTCGCAGCGATCGGGCGTTTCACGGCCGAGATCATAGGGGGGGGCCTTAGAAGCCCCCCCCCCCCCCCCCCCCCCCCCCCCCTATGATCTTTATTCAGATAAAATCACGGATAACATCATACATAAGTGTTCATAACAAGCACTTAATCAAATGTTTTTTATGATGCATATCCAGATGTGCAAGTGATGAAAATATCTTGGAAGACCTTCAATGTGGTTATTCAAATATACGCTCTGATACACACATCAAATACACATGATTTGTCAAGCTTTTTCTAAGCCATCTCATAGTCTTTGAGTTGTAAGATACTACACAAAACATCAAGCAATAGTCTCTAGTCTCTCTGAGAGTCCTCGGGTGATGCCAATGTCAGATATATATAAGAAATAGCTATTATGTCATTTATTTGTAAATCCTTTTTTGTGTACCGGGCCTCTCACAAAAACAGTCTTAATAGTGAGAGTTACCCTGTTAAAATAAAAACGAATAAATAAATAAATAAAATTGTGTCTAGGACTCGTCTGTATGAGAACATGCGGATGATCCCCCACGCCCCGGGCGTCCAGATGCAACCCATCCCAGAGGATGCCATCCCGGATGATAGCGACGCCGAAGACGAGGCGGAGAACCCTGACAAACGCATCTCCATCATGGCTCAGGACAAGCGCATCCAACGTGATGATGAGTTCTCGGATAGCGAGGATGAGGGCGAGACGAGGCTTCCGGGCGAGGGCGGTAGACGTGATCATAGATCGCACAAAGCCAAGAGATCCAAGATTGATGACAGCCCAGGCAAAGAGGCGGATAAAGGTGAGGAAACTGGTAGCACTGGGTCATTAATGATTTACTAAATGCCTCTCACACCTTTGCGTATTGCTGCGTATGTATGGCAAGCCGTTTTAACATTTATTCCTTTTTCTTGATAGCAAGAAATAACTTTCTGTTGTAAATGGTAATTCTTGATATAAAGGATTCAATTCTTGATATCAAGAAATAGGAATAAATGTTAAAACGGCTCGCCATAAATAGGCAGCCATACGCAGGCCAAATACGCAAAGGTGTAACTGAGGCATCAAGGCAAAGAGGCGGAAAAAGGTGGGGAAATTGATACCGTTTGGGTCATTAATGATTTAGTCAAAGTAACCAATTTGATACTACTCCATGCTAACATTAAAAGAAGTAAAGCTCACAAATTATTTGTCACCTTTCCGTGAACTTGACCTTCTCTTTAGCCTCTTCCATGCTGTAGTCAGCAAATCTATCCATCTATCAAGGTATCTTCTCCCAGCTCCGTGGTTGATTACAATATTTTCCCACAAATCTCTCTTGCAAGTGATGAAAATACCTTGAAAGACCTTCAATGTGGTTATTCAAATATACGCTCTGATGCACACATCAAATATACATGCTTTGTCAGTTTTTTTCTAAGCCATCTCATAGTCATGGAGTTTTAAGATAACATTCTGATTTCAATCAACACATGAATGAATATTTTATTAACGTTTTCGTAATATTTTCAATTTAATGTCTTTATATTCCCCATCAATGGAAATTTAATTTGTTTCCTTACAAATTATATCCAAAAAATGATTCTTGATAAACAGTCAACATATTTGTAAAGGCACAAAAACTGTAAATATTAACAAATTAATAAAGCAATATGCTAGAGGGAGATGATGTAAAGTGAGGCTTGTTGTAATTTATACATTAATTAAATAAGTAGTTGAGTATTTGGAAGAATGAAATTTGAGTTTAATTTCATTTTGCATAGGGTAAACACTGCCAGAATTGTGTTATGTTATTTTAGTGAGATACTGTGAATTTTGCGATTGCTTTAATCATCAAGCCTGTGTTCTTCTTCAAAGGGAACCTTAATCAGAAGCATAATGCTTTTAAGGTTTCCTCCTCATTACTGTAGATTATTGTTAGCATCATTTGTATTTAATGACTTGCATAAAATTGTTTTCACTGTTGTAATACCACCTATCCATGGAATATATGTACATGTTTTGTTACCTTGTATATGCGTTACTTTGTAAATTCCTTTCATATGCAGTTAATGTGGAAATAAAACTTAAATAAACGAATTAAAAAATAATCATACTTTATATCTTTATTTCCTATCATAGAAGCAAAGTCAAGTGATGCGTCAAAGGAAGCCAAACCTGCTGCTGAGCCACAAGCCGTTCCCATGGATACAACTCCTGCACCTCCACCTAAAAAGAGGTAGGATATTTGTAATTCCCCCCTCTTGAAAGATTCTAGATTTTTAAGAAGTGGTAATTAAGTTGAGGGAAGTGGATTATCAGTTTGTGAAGTGACATCTAGGTCTATAAGGCCTTTAAAAAAAAGATGTTGTATTGCCCTTTGCGACTGACCCAAAAATCTTGAAAACATTTTTATGCCTCCGCCACCGAAGGTGGTGCCGGAGGCATCATGTTTTCGGGTTGTCCGTCCGTACGTCCGTCCCGTTTGACCGTTATCACAATATCTCAAGAACCATTTAAGATTTAAACTTAAGACTCGGGAATAGTATTTATCACCATAGGAAGACGATCTGATTAGATTTTGGAGTACGTAGGTCAAAGGTCACAGGTCACAGAGGTCAACTTATGAAATTCCTTGTATTGAGTTTGTTAGCGCGATATCTCAAGAACCATTTGAGATTTAAACTTCAAACTTAAGGATAGTATGTATCACCATAGGAAGACGATCTGATTAGATTTTGGAGCACGTATGTCAAATGTCAAGGGTCACAGAGGTCAACTTATGAAATTCCATACATTGAGATTGTTATCATGATATCTCAAGAACCACTGGAGATTTAAACTTCAAACTTAGTGATAGTGTGTATCACTATAGGAAAACAATCTGATTACATTTTGGAGCACATAGGTCAAAGGTCAAGGGTCATAGAGGTCAACTTATGAAATTCCATACATTGAGATTGTTATCATGATATCTAAAGAACAACTGGAGATGTAAAATCTTCAAACTTAAGGATAGTATGTATCACCATAGGAAGACGATCTGATTAGATTTTGGAGCACGTAGGTCAAAGGTCAAGGGTCACAGAGGTCAACTTATGAAATTCCATACATTGAGATTATTATCATAATATCTCAAGAACCACTGGAGATTTAAACTTCAAACTTAATGATAGTGTGTATCACCATAGGAAGACAATCTGATTAGATTTTGGAGCACGTAGGTCAAAGGTCAAGGGTCACAGAGGTCAACTTATGAAATTCCATACATTGAGATCGTTATCGCGATATCTCAAGAACCACTGGAGAATTTTCACTTCAAACTTAATGATAGTATGTATCACCATATCATAATATCTCAAGAACCACTGGAGATTTAAACTTCAAACTTAATGATAGTGTGTATCACCATAGGAAGACAATCTGATTAGATTTTGGAGCACGTAGGTCAAAGGTCAAGGGTCACAGAGGTCAACTTATGAAATTCCATACATTGAGATTGTTATCATGATATCTCAAGAACCACTGGAGATTTAAACTCCAAACTTGTTTAAATTGCTCTATGGCGGAGGCATCATTTTCGACTGCGCGCAGTCAAAATTCCATCTATTTTTTTAAAGTTTTGTTTTCCGCCTTTTTAGAGAAAACAAATATTAAAGCATTCAAAACTGAGAAATATCAGCCCAAAGAGGGAGAAAAAAATTGGAGCTGATCCATTGCCAAACTGTGCCTGTGGAGATATCCAAACTATGGATTTTGTCATCGATGCTTGTCCTACAAATCTCCTCAAGGTGCTTCTGGACTTCAAGAGCTCGATGACGAGACCATCAGTTGGCTAAATAAGGATCTTCCTATTTAGATGATGTACTCCTTGATATTCTTTGTAAGAACGAACGAACTGTATATATGCAATATGGACTGTCAATGATTGAATGTTCTCTTTGTGTTTGTTTACCTTACAGTGAAGACAAACCAGAAGCCAGCAAACCAACAGAGGTAAAGGCAAAGCCAGCTGAGAAAGAACCAGGTAAGTGTTGCCTCCATCATGTATGGTTCTTGTGTATCCCCAATCAAATTATTTCTGTCTTTTTACTCAGCAAAATAAATATTAGATTATGTTCGCGGAAATCATACCAATATTGAATTTCCCAAGTGATTTTATCTTTCTTCGGGCCGAGGGCCGAGGTTTGAAAAAAATTGCATTCTGAATTCTGAATTTGGGGATGACTATACGTTGTATTGAACAATGAAATGCATTTAATATTTATTATATAAAATTAGGGGTATTTACGATCTAATGCTTTATTTTTCCTCAGGTCATCAGCCTTTTCCCCCCAATTTTGAAAATTCAGTCATTAATTCAATAATTTAGTGAGTGATTCAATTCAGAACAATTATCACATCACTAAAGACAAAAATGATTGGGAGGAGTCCCGACAATGCCTCTGTTGTAGTAATAATAATAATAATAATAACAATACTTATAAAGCGCAACATATCCATCTCTAGAGATGCTCAAGGCGCATACAAATAAATTAAATTGATATTCAACATACTTAAGATTAAAGAAATATTAAACATTAACTTACATTAGATCACACAACTTCATGGTGCCATGGAACATACAATGGAGCACAGTGTGATTATTTGTTTGGCATGCATTGTATGAAAAGAACATTGAAATTTAACAATATACACAATTTTATCCCTTCTATGACCTTTGACCTCTGTAGGTGAAGGTGAAGCTTCTCCAGCCGACCTTGTTGTACCTGTCCCCAAAGTGAGTGCCCCAAGTGAGGGTGCCACTCTGCCGGCAGTCACCATCCCCCCATCATCAGGAACCAGCCAGCCCCCTGCAGACCCCCCTGTCTCTGCTCCTACCCCTACCCCTGCCTCCGCTCCAGCTGAGAAGCAAGATTGATGATGACAACCATCCCAGGATAATAAACTTGAGAGAAACCCCACCTATCTTGTGTGATATGTTTGGACTAGAATCCCCCTCATTCTTCAAATCTTGAATTTTGAAGATAGTATGTCGTGAATAATGCCAAGTCCAAGAAGAACTGTACAAACCCATGCCATCTTGCGTGAAGTAAGATCATTCAAAGTAAACAATGCAATCCCTCTGATCTCCTTGATCTCCCTGACATAGCTTTGAAGGTGTGCTTCAATGTGCTCTAGAAGTCATGTTATTAGTACAACCCATCTGAACTTTCCTGTAGTAAAAGTTGTTCAGGTAGTAAAGCTTGTTCAGAAATAAAGTTGTAAACCTCTGCATATTTTAGGTTTTTTGTAACAAAGGTGTTTCACTGAGAAATGTGTAGTGTATTTACACTTACATCATGATATTTAAAAAAAAACGCTGCTGTGTTACCTGAAGTATTGAATACATACTTTGTTATTTCAATTTCTTTGAAAGTAGGTGAATAGAAGAAAGCTATATTGTTGATGTGAATATTCATATATTTACATCATCTAAAAATGAAACTTTTTTTTGTTAAGTAGAAGGATGGGCATAATTGTTCAAAAATATTCAACTCTTGTTTATAACATGAAGTGTGACACTTGAACACAGTACATTAGAAACATGGTGGTTATCTCAGAATTATGCCAAAATTCTCTAAAGTAGTGTCTGTATGGTTTGAGCATGGTATATCTGATCTGTTTGGTGATTTGTTATCCTCTATTTATTTAAACTCTTGGAAAGTTCTTGATAGTTGATAACACCTCGTATCCAAGTGCCTGAACCCTATTCAGGACACACATTTCAGGACGCACATTTCACAAGAGCATGCAGCGTTATGAGAAACTCTGATTTTACTACCATCACTCGAGGGACCAAAATTCTCTATCAGCCTGTTCATGATTTAGGAAGTTTACATAAAAACTCATATAAAGAAATGTATAAAGTATTAGTGTATAGCGGAAGAAGCGTACAGACTACAAAACAAGATCTTGTAAAGAAACGTTGTTCTGTCAGACCTGTCTATAGCGACCGCCCAAGGGAAACATAAAAAATGGTCTTTGTAGACAGGTTCCTTTAGTACATGTTTCAATGAGAAACCATTATCAAGGGAAACAAAAGATGTGGTCTTTGTAGACAGGTAGGTGGTCACTAAAGCAGGTTTGACTGTATAAAGAAACTTATTTTGATCAGGTCACTTGAGAAGACAGGTGGCCAACCATCAATGCACACTGATAACAAGCCCAGCACAGTTATACTATATTATATGATATGACGTTCAGATTGGGCGGGGACCCTTATTCTTTGATGAGTTTCGTTGGAGACGATGCTCAAACATGCATTTTATTATATGATGTTTCTTTATAAGAAATTCAGACTAGAAAATGACTGATCTAGGTGGTCACTTTTCAATATAGCTGCTATATGGCAAATTCTGGTAATCTGAACATGGCTTTGATGTCTGGGTTGCTGTTAACTAAACAAATTAATTGGACCATGCATTCACTATGAGATTGAAGAAAGAAGAAGAATTGGTATAATATGCCATCAAGTGACCTTGGAATGAATGTAAATAAGTACCTCAAAGTAAGGTCCTAGCTGAAGGGAATGTATTATAGGACAGACTAGTTATAGAATTCCGTAATCTTAGAGCATATTCTATCCAACAACAAATGTATTTCTAGTCCCCCCCCCCCAACATGACGACAAAAATAATTAACTGGGGAGATCATTTTTCAAATTATCTCTTGTTTAAGTTGAATTATGACAGCAGTTACAAGGGCCTGTGTATATTTTCCGAGGGAATTATGAGTGATCAACTGACTTATTTTTTTATCTGGCTTCAAAAGAATGATGATTTCAAATGTTTCCTCATTCTAAAATGTTAACGTTATCCATGGAACTGCAAGAAATGCAGTGAAGGTTGTCTTTAAGAGGGGGTGCAAGGGGAAAAGGTGTACACAAGTAGCTTTTTTTAACTGGTTGTACAACACAGGGATGCCAGTTTTCAGGCCATAGTTAAGGTTTTTTTGTGTACAAAATAGCCCATTCTAGGTGATTTTCAGGCCCTCAATTCTAACTGGCATCCCTAACAAGACATATTTCTTCTTCCTAGATTTGTGACAATGAGTGAGATGGCCATTGGAGACAGATATGACGATATCGTCTGTTTAGTGCCGGAAGGCTGTTACTTCAACACAGAGTTAACGCCCTTACGGCCCTGAGCAAACAATATCATATTCCTGTATATGAATATAATGCATCTGGAAAATTGATGAAGAAATTTTGGAGTACATCAGATGAATCTATCATTCCTATATATTCTTACACCCATGTAAATAACAAACCTTGAAGGAGTGAGTGATGAATGGAAGTGTTAAATTATGATGTAGAAATGTAGGCTGTAAAACATTATGTAATTAGGAATATTTGGGATTTTTTTATATGGTGCATGTACAAGTAGTAAGTTGGTCAGGTATTGGTATTTTCTTTTCTTTTCTTTTCTTTGTAATATTGCTTCACCTATTGTTAAGGATTTTTCTCCATCTCTCTCTCTCTCTCTCTATTTTTGAATAAATGGCATTTTTTACTGAGACAAACAATGAATAGAAAAATGCAAATCAGGCATAATGAAAAAGAGGTTATATTCACAAGCGACACATACAAAAGAATTTAATTAAACATTTCTATTTATCAAAAGAAAAAAAAATGAAATTACACTTGTACAAATGTCAATATTGCAGAATTCAGAAGTTATCATTCCCGGCTTTGCATTTGTATCAAATATATTTTCTAAATATCTAGAAATCTGAGACAATCGATACATATTAAAACTTATCAGGTCAGTACATTTGCATGATAAACTTGCAATTCCTTTCAGGATTAATTTACACTTTGGGAATTGTCTTGTAAATTATGTATGGGACTTGTTTCCTACCAACATGCAACAGACCTACATAGAGGTAGTCAAGTATGGCTGGAGAATATCAAACTGTTACTAAAGTAAATACTCTATTCATAGACACAAGATAAGATCAGTGCTGTATGTATACATGTATTTATAAATTCATCATTATGCCTGAATAAGGACTCTGTACAGCACGCAAGATTTACATTTGTAAAGATAAGTTGTTTCTTACGATTTGTTTTCTACCTGCTACAATATATCAAACTTTTTTTTTCTATTCAGAATTTGACCATTTTTGTACATTTCATATTGCCTGTATTATTTTGTAGTTAGTAAGTATGTGGTCTTTTGTTTCTTGTTTTGACACTGTACATTTTACATGATCTCAACTACAAAAGAATAAACAGAAAGGACAAGTTCTTGTTCTCTGAAAAAAACTTGTGATTGTATTGATATGTGTTTGATGCTCTACTTGTATTAATAGGGACTTTTAGATTTGCACAACGAGAACGTGGACTGCGACATGTGCCATTCTTTTAAGGCAATGTGACGTCCTTTTAAGGGACTGGGAGTGACGTCACATTGTCTTAAAAGGATGTCACACGAGCAGTCCATGTTCTCGTCGGGCAAATATAAAAGTCCCTAATGAGTGTATTTGACTGCGAGTCTGCCAGAGGTGAACTCTTCATGGGCGGCCTTTAGAAACAGGTTCAAGAGTAGGACAAATTCTTGTTCTCTGAAGTAGACTTGTGATTGTATCGATGAGTGTTTTTGACTAGGAGTCTGCCAAAGATGGACACTTTCTTTTGATCGTGGGCGGCCAATAAAAACAGGTTCAAACTTTTCCAGGGCCCGTTGCATAAAACGTACCATTGATGGTAACTTTGCCGTTAATGGCGACTTCCATTGAAACATTGATTTGATTGGCTGTAGAGGGATGTTGCCATGGTAGATAATATTGATGGTACTGTTGCAATCACTAAGTTTTATGCAACGGGCCCAGGTAATCACTTTCCTGATTAGCTTTTATTTGTACTTTTGTAGGTCCTTTTCTTCTAGTGTTTTTTTTAGTCAATAGTTTTTGGACGATTGCATCTCCCGTTAATCCATTTTCAAGACCTCCAACACATGCTTCCTCTTATTCTTACTCACTTCCCTGCCTTCTTTCTCTTAATTCTCCCCTTCTTTCTCAATCTTTCTATCTACATCTCTTCTCCTCCCTCTCTCTCCTTCTATCCTCCCCCTCTACTATCTCTCTCTCTTTATCTTTCTATCTATATATCTCTTCCCCTCCCACCCTCCCTCTTTACCTCATTTCCCTCTCTCTTAACATTCTTTCCCTCCCTTTCTTCTCTCTCTCTCTTAATTCTCTCACCCTTTCTCTCACTCTTCACTTTCCTAATACATACAAACTTTAACCTACTCATCTCTCACATATAACGTGTACATACTGTATACATTTGTATAATCCTCTTGTCATTTCATCCTTCTGTTCTACAAAATCAGTCTTCAGTTATCGTTTCTCGATCACTATTTACTTTCTGTCGCACTCAAGTATGCCAGCATTTCTCCCTTTCATCTTTCTATTGCTCTCTTGCATCTCTTTATTTCTGTGACATTCCCATTCTTTAAAGGTTTTTTCCGCGTCATCCTCTCTGCATCTTATCTCGTTTTTTTCACAATCCATTCAGCCAAAATCACAAACAAACAGGAAAGCTCTTTCTGTATTAAAAGCTTAAATGTGACAACTGTATTGATGTTATAACATAGCAGGATTTGTTTTTATTAGTTTAATATTATTTATCATTACTTGCAATTACTTTCAAAGACACTGATGAGCATGAAGTCATGAACTCCATCAACTGTATGCATACAGGGTTAAAGGTATCCCTTTGTTGATGCACTCGATTGCATTTACTAAAGGAAAATCCAACCTAAATAAATAACTGCTCTAAAATAAAGCAGAAAAATGAGAGAAGCAGAAAGTTTGAATAAAATCATTCCCTAAAACAGAAAGTTATAAATATGCCAGTTATCATCACTGTATGTATAGGCACTTCAAATTGGCTCTATCTGTAATGTCACTGTGATGTAGTGCCCGAAGACTCTCCCATTTTTTTTTAATACACATAATGACTGACTTTAAAAAAAAAATATTTCAAATAATTTTTTTATTCAAAATGTTTTACTGTGGAGGATCTTTTCTTTTCAGAGGACTTATAATACTATGCTATCCATCATCAATTTTGAGTAGTGCCCCAAGGGAGAAGGCACTTGGGAGAAAATCAGAAATTACAGATAGTTTTGTACATGACTCATTTTTAAAACATACCGTATATAACTCTCACATTATTGGTCCAATTTTTTTCAAACTATCGTCATTCTCTTTTTGCGTAATTCTGCTGATTTATGCAAATGAACTTATGACAAAGGTTGGACTGCTCTTTAATGAACTTTACTATGGTCATCTCCACCAGAAACTGACGGAGAAGCTGAGAGAGAGTGACCTGACATAATGCCAACATTGAGGGGGTATGTAGAGCATCTCTCCTTCAGATAAGATACATTCCTGGTACGGTGCTTGCTTGAACAGAGGGAAAGCCTCGTCATCTATGTTTTCAACGTCCACCTGGAAAGAGAAAAGGAAACATCAGTCATCTTTCAAATGAATGAATACTTAAATTGTTGTTTTATTTGTTTTATTTTTCATAATTTGTGTCACCTTGAGTTCTCTTTTTGGTTATTCTACCTATTTGTAATACGGTAGTTTTTATGTTTTTCAAATACCAGGACCAAGATGTAAGTAGTCCTACATTTGATCTTGCTTTTGTAAATCAATATGTTATAACAACAAAATGATTTCATCTCCCAGTAGAGACATGGTGGTACCAGGTTCAAAATAAATTCCTAAAATGACAATGACATCACCAAACAAAACACCAAAGAACACCTTGATATAATTGTATTTCAAATGTTTCAACTATCTTTCAGTGGCATGTAAAAAAAATTAAATCATTTTATAAAAACCCCACACACGCAATGCAAGTCTTTTGTTCCGATTGGGCCACATTCTATACAGGCGCATCAACTAGTCAAGCCACAAGTCCCTATTATGTTAACTGCAAGTGAACTTAAAGCACCACTGCACTACTTATAGCTACTTGTGCCCTCTATATAGCAAACAATGCCTAAGTGGTGACCATTGGTCCCCCATGATCTGCTTTTTCTTATGTTAATTGAGAGCTTATTTGATGAGATAACCACCTGTCAGTGATGATGCAGGGAGGTCTAATCCCTCCTGGCCAAACTAGTGCAGTGGGGCTGAAGACTTGCAGTTGCAGCAACTGCGTAATATTTAAAGCTCCTATTTTAAATAAAGTACAGAGATTTGGAACCCCTAAAATCCAGGGGTTTTTTTTGTTGGGGGGGGGGGGGGGGGATAGTACATTTTAACAATAAAGAAAATAACTAAAATCCAGGGACCCGTTTCACAAAGCCTTTTTTAATGACAAATTACAAAAATCAGTGACAAATCTTTTGATAACCAATCAGAAGCAAGGATATCAGTAGCCTATAACAAAAACTGTAATTTGTCACTGATGACAAGTTTTGTGAAACGCCCCCCTGATTGTACCTGACTGGTGTTTGAGAGTAGTCCCTCGTGCTGGTAGAGGAGTGGAGTAGAATCCTTGGAGTATAAGCGGATGTATTTCTTACCAACAACCTGGGATTGTATCAAGCAAAGAAAGGATTCAATGGCACAAGAAAATTGAAGAAGTTCATCATGCATGTATATACGCACATTATACTAGGTGGATTTGCACACCACATCATAATTAATTAATTAATTAATTAATAAATGAAGAAAAAAAATTCTGCTTGAAAATTCCTCAAAACACAACCAGAATCAAGATGACTTTTACACGGGTTAAAGATGATGGGAACAGAACTTATTTGGAGTAATTTTCATGACATTTCATACATAGGGACTTTTAGGTTTGCGTGGACTGATACGTGTGACGTCCATTCAAGGCAGTGCATTAAAAGGAAGTCGATCGTAGCAATCCGCGTTGTCGTTGTGCAAATCTAAAAGTCCCTCATATCATTTATAAACTTGAGTTTTTAGTACGATTTCAACTTATTGAAAAATGAAGAAGATGAAAAGTGTGTGTAACAGTGGTCCCTTAAAATCATTCAGAACACAACAATATCGTTCTACATTCCCTTGCTGCCAAGTTTGGTTAAAAACTCATGATAGACTTAATACGGGTTATAAGAATTTCACATTCCTTTTTTTCTTCCCGGCAACTTCGGGAGGTGCAGCAGGGGAAGCCAATTTTATTTTTTCATACTTTGTATCCTATGTGCCATTCTATTGTACCTTCTATTGTATGTTTGAAATGCCAAATACATAAAAAAAATAATAAAAATAGCAGTTATTCTGCATAGGTAATTGACTCACCTGACAAAGAAGGTTGTGTTTGGGGTCAAAGTGTAGAGGTGAGACTGTGCCAGCAGGCCCAAACCAAGCATTGATATCAATGTCCTCCTCCTCCTCCCCCTCCTCCTCCCCCTCCTCCTCCTCCTCCTCCTTCTCTCCCTCCTCCTCCTCCTCCTCCTCTCTGTTCTCCTTCTCCTCCTCCACCTCTTTGTTCTCCTTCTCTCCCTCCTCCTCCTTATAATCATCTTTTCCTTGTCCTAATAACGTTCTCTTCATGCCTTGTTCCTTCCATCTATCTTCTCCTTGTTCTTTCACGTTATTCTCTCCTTCTTTTTTTCTTCTCTCCTTTCTTTGCTCCTCTGCCATCACTCCATCTTTCACACCAATGTCCACCTGATTCCCCTCTTCGTGGTCTGTCACAGTCTTGCTTGTATTACTTTCAGATGGCCACCTTCCTTTAGTGCCAAACCTTCTCTCACCTTCTCCGTCTGTCTCTCTTGCATCATCACTTTCAGATGGATTTATCCTCTTTCTTGGAACCTTAGATGTGCGATCTGCTAGATGCAGGCAACAGTAATCTGGAATACAAATGTCCGCTTTCAATTCTGGAATCTGTTTGAGAAGAAACAGACCATTTGTAAAACCACCAAGTATCAGATTTTAAATCTGCATTTGAATTTACAATGTATGTTATATGAAAACAATGTACAGACCATTTAAAAAAACAGAAACTCTCTTAGTTGATTTTTTTTTAATACATAAATACACCACTGTACTAGTGTACATACCAGGGGGGCGTTTCACAAAACTTGACATCAGTGACAAATGAAACAAATGAACTTATAATGTACATATCATGTTCGTGAGGAGGTAAGACGTGCTTTCTCGAGCCTCTCCCATCATGACTTCTCAAAGAGGAAAGGCCACATCGAAACGGGCTAGGGCGGCAACGCCGCCTAGCCCCGACGTGATACCATCCATACGTATACTCCTTAATGATCAGTGGGATAGAATAGAGAGCAGATTGGACCTTCTGGAAGAAACTTTTGGACAGAGGATGAGAAATTTAGAAGTAACGATAAATGGATTAAAGGAAGCTGCTGAATTTCAAAGCAAAGAAGTACAGGAAGAAAAGGGAAAAGTGGACCGCGTAGAGAAGGAGCTAAGTTTAAAGGAAAAATTACTTCAAGATGAGATTGACAAGTTAAGTGCTTATGTAGCCAGGGAGAACTTGATTTATACTGGAATCCCAGAGGTGCAGAATGAGAATGTTAAGCAGGTCCTTCGGGATCTGCATGTTGAACAGCTTCAGATTCCCGTCGAACTTGCCGACAAGATAGAATACCAGCGAGTACATCGCCTTTTCGGGAATGCTGGGGCGAGAGGGAGACCAAGAGCCATCAAAGCCCGTTTCGTCAGGTACGCGGATAGAGTGTTAGTGCAGCAACATGCTAAAAACTTAAAAGGAACAACCATGTATATATCCGAAGATATGCCAAAGAGAGTACGAGAGGTGCGGCAACCTCAAATTGCTGCTTTGAAAGCCGCGAGACGAGTCGGGAAGTAAGCCTTTTTCTCGCGGGCTGTTCCCGCAAAAAATGTTATCGACAAAGTGTGTATGCCTCCAAATTAGCAAGAAGCCTTTGTCCGGGAGATGCAAGGGAATTTCGAACGCCAGCAAGGGGCTATTAGAAGGAAGCTACCGTTAACGAAGATCCCGATATTGAGTGCTATGGCGGGAGCTACAGCGGGAGTCACCGTGTCAGCCATAGCGAGTTTCACTAAGGGAGCTACAGCGGGAGCCTTAAAGGGAGATACAGAGGTGGCGGGAGAGACCGGTGCCATGGAGTTATAATTTGATGATTTAATGGAATTGTGAATAACGACAAAATCATAAAGGATCATCATGAAAGTGCAGCGTTAATGTTACGACACCATTCAAGCCGAAAACATTCGGAGAAAGTAGGTCTTTCATGGAATCAATAATTTGTTATTGCTGCGTTTGATAGTATACAAAACCATGGAAAGCGCGGATTTTAATTTGTCTGGTTTGTTAGGTATCCAGTTTTCCCAGATCATCGTATACAGCTGATGCTTGAACGAGTGGAAAAACGAGCTATTCAAGCTCTGCTTTAATTTCGTGGGAAATCATAAGGTGAAGCTCTATAAAGTGTGCTTGAATTTGCAAACATAGGAGCCATGTGTATGATTTTCATCCAGTCCTGTGATTGGGACAAGGTGAGGCAAACATCATGAGCGGTAATCTTTAAAGAAGGGACATAACTCCAGCTGTTGAGGACTGTATGGTTCGTCAATAACCAAGAGGAGGAGCAGGGAATAGATACTACAAACGATAAGAGTAACACCGCTGGATGAGAAACGATGGAGGTAAATGTATACCAGAAAAAAATATTTAAAAAAATAAGAATAAGCATGATAAAGAACTGTAAGAAAATAAAACTTTAAAGAGACAAGTGACTAAGAAAACACGATGAGGTATTGCCATGACTTTAACATGTTTAAAGGAAGTGTTTTTTTGTTTTATTCAAGCTATGCTTTAATTTCATGGGAAATCACAAGGAAAAATGAGCTATTCAATTAGCTCTGCTTTAATTTCATGGGAAATCATAAGGTGAAGCTTTATAAAGTAGGGTGGAATTTGCAAACATAGGAGCCGAGTGAAGGAAAATGAAAGAAAAGAGGGATCTTTCTTTCCTTTTTTTGCCAAATATGCTATTTTGTTTACATGTAAGGTATTGACCCTTCCTCTGCACTCAGTATGTTTTTACTGGGTAAACTGATACTAGCATGTTTCTGAGTCTTTATTTATTTTTTTTATCTTGGAAATTCTTGTGTCAATTGTCCATCTGGGGTAAAAGGAGAAAATGAAAAGCAAGTTTTTTTATGTTTTTTTTTTTTTTTTATATCTGCCGGTATATAGTTTGTTTGGTAATTTCAATTTAGGGAATGTCAACTTCTCATAAAAATCTATTATATTCCTTATTTCTTTTCATATAAAAATACGCATTCACATTTTAAAACGTTGAAAATATTGTGGTACCATTATTTACTGGGGCTAAGATTGGGAAGGAAAATTCACTTTGCTATTGAGAAAGGGGCGTTGACATTCCCTTGATGTTGTGAGAAGTGTGTTTATTGAACGTTGAAAGAAAATGGTAATTATAATGGATTATGTAACAGATAATGAAAATGAGAATTTGAACACACCTGTGACCCTAAGATGAAAATGTCTCTTTTGAACTGTGTATACAATTTAAAGCTATGGGTGAGTAGGAATACCTCATCAACAAATGAGCTATAGGGATCTGAGAATGAAGTCGGGGTAAAGTAAGAGGTCATTACTTCCCCTTAGTCTACATCACTGAGTGGAAATCATATGCAACATGGGGGTGTTTAGAGATGTACTTAACTCCTGCTGGAAGTATGTAGTACAAAAACTGTAATTATATTAAAAGTACCATCCCTGGAAATGTTTATTTTGGAAAAGAACTGTTGTGAGAACTTTTGTTTTGCATAAATACATTTTCCAAACGGTAAAATATTCAGGAATGTAAAGTGAAAACATTTCCCGCCATATTGTATTTGTATGTATAGATTTTACGAATCAAGAATTTAAGCCTTCATTGTGACATTCCATGAGATGTAATCTGGTTGAAAGTACATGTACCGTAATTTAAAGCACCAGTCACATAAATGAAAAACATATAGTGACGTCAGGGGCAGCATTTTTGAGGGACAAAAGGCCGTGTCTAACAGTTCATGCAATTTGAGGGATTATCAACTCCTTACGAAGATGGATTGTACTCCTTATTTCTTGATATATAAAAATACGCATTATTATTTGACATAGTTGAAAATATTGTGGTGCCTTTAACTTACTGGGGCTACGTTTGGGAAGGAAAATTCACTTTGATATTGAGAAAGGGGTGTTGACATTCCCTTGATGTTGTGAGAAGTGTGTTTATTGAACGTTGAAAGAAAATGGTAATTATAATGGATTATGTAACAGATAATGAAAAGAAGATCTGAACACACCTGTGAACCTAAGATGAAAATGTCTCTTTTGAACTGCGTATACATTTTAAAGCTATGGGGGAGTAGGAACGCCTCATCAACAATTGAGCTATGGATCTGAGAATGTAGTCAGGGTTAACGGAAGGAAGAGGTTATTACTCCCCCTTAGTCTCCATCATTGAGTGAAAATCTATGCAACCTTGGTGGGTTTAGAGATGTATTTTACTCCAGCTGGAAATATACTTACAAAAACTGTAATTATATTATATTAAAGTTCAATCCCTGAATATGTGTATTTTGGAAAAGAACTGTTGTGAGAACTTTTGTTTTTGCATTAACGAATTCTCCAAACGTCGAAAATTCAGGAATGTAAAGTGAAAAAAAAAAAAATTCCCCGCCATATCGTACTTGGAGGTATAGATTTTAAGACTCAAGAATGTAAGCCTTGCGACATTCCATGAGATGTAATCTGGTTGGAAGTACCATGCAATTTAAAGCACCAGTCAAAACTCATGAATGTAAAGAGAAAATAGTACCCGCCAATTTGTACTAATATAGGCATAGGTTTGCCTTATTGCATTCCATGAGATGTCTAGCTTGTTACTTAATCTTTAAAATGTGTTATTAGAGGAATGTGAACACTGTACAACGCAAATTATAGAACAGGTTCCTTTTAAAGATATTTACAAATGGAGAGGGGGAGTGGTTTGGTGTGCATGTGTGTGTGTGTGTATAACTTACATACATACATGTACATCGCATTTCTCTTTCCTTTTCCATTTGGTAAGCAAAGTAATCCAACTAATCAATAGCCATGAACACGTGAGTGGCTTCCTCAGCTATGATTGGTCAGCGAGAGCTGGAGGGCGAAAGTGTTATTTTGTTTTTTTCGTCACCGGCTTCTCGTGGTCACCAACGCCGGACATGCTGATTGGCTGAATGGTCTTTGCGACGGCAGGAGGGCGGGACGTGTTTTGAGACAAGTCTCGTCCCCAGCTGGTCCTAGACACTTCAGTTGATCGAGACATATGGCACCTGAAATATACAACATAATCGTCGATTTGTTTCTGCTCTCCCCCCTTTAATAGTAAATATCCATGTAATCTTACAATCTTAGCAGGAGGATTAACGTTAATGCCTGGTGAAGCACAGCTGATGAATAGAAATATTTTTGGAAAGCATAAATGATTTGGACGAGTGAGATACTTTTTCATCTATGATTGACCTGCGAGAGCTGGAGGACGAGAGTGGCTCTTTAGATCTCGTCACCGGCTGCTTGTGGCCACTGTCTATGACGGCAGGTGGGTGGGACGTTGTTCTTTTATTTAGAAAAGTCTCGTCCCCAGCCGGTCTTAGACACCAGCGAGGTCTTTAAATTAACTATACATTTTATATCTAGACTCTGTTTTGAGAGAAATTAAAAGGGGAAAATAAATAATGCCCTTTTACGATTACCTTAAGCCGGTCGTTAACAGTAAAAAAAGAAAAAAAGAAGAGGAATAGTTCAGAAGTTAATTAATTCGTTTTCTTAAAATAAAAATAAAATAAAAAGATGGGAGGGGAAGAAACTCCTTATATACTGTAAAGTTTATAATGGTATCAAAAGCCATTTGGTTGGGTACAAGCTGTTGAAGCTTAAAGTGTGCATGGGGTTTATTTATTACGTTCGTTTATTACGTTTTTTATTTTAAAATATTATATATAGCCGTTTGAGCCTGGGGCGAAAGTATCATTAGTTACACATTATCTGAATCCGTTAATTATGAGGTCAAGTTATATCGTCTGGAGTTGTGATAAATTGCTCTGTTTTATTTTCGGTGTTGGTTTTTTTTTTGTCACAGTAAGAAGACTGTATTAATACTTTGTTTAAAAGGCTGCCACGCCATGATTTAGAATAAGTGATGGGAGGGGTTTCGAACATGACAGCATATATTATGCTTATGTGTATGAATGTGGTTGATAGTGTTGAAGGGTTGGGTGATGGTATGTGTGGTATGTTTTCCGGTTACGATGTCTGCCTGTACTTGTTTAATTTGCAATCTAACTTGAAAGTGTTTGTTTTTCCTAGAGTTGGAAATGCATCAAGCTTCCCATCTACTGTGAAACTGTCACCACTATGTACATTTCTAAAGGTTCTTTGTTACTGGTATAGATTACTCTCAGTTAATGTCAGAGGACTGGGAGATTTTTCAGTGGTGCAAAATGTCGGCAAATATGATATTCTTGTAGGAAACCTTTAGCACAGAAGACATTGAATACAGTTGGAAGGGTGATTGGGAAGGCTCAATGTTTTTTAGCCACAGGAGTAACCACAGTAGGGGGGTTATTGTAATGTTTAAACCAGGTATTACTTTTGTTGTGGAAAAAACCTTAATTGACGAAGGGGGAAGATACGTCATCATTAAAGGCAAATGTCAAGGCGAAAAGCTAATATTAGGAAGTGTGTACTTTCCCACAAGGAATAAAGAAAACGCCCAATGTGATTTTCTGTCTGATCTAAATAAAATAATTTGTTCTGTATTTAGTCAAGAATATTCCTTGATAATTGGAGGAGACTTCAATGTTATTATGAATCATAATTTGGATTACATGGGTGCAAGTAATATTTCGAAAAGCAAATATAGGGACTCATTATTAGACTTTCTAGATAAGCTTGATTTAATTGACGTGTGGCGTAAGCGTCATCCTAATAAGAAAGAATTCACTTTCAGACAGAAGCAGCCATTAGTTCAGAGAAGATTGGATTATATCTTCATTTCTTCGAAAGTAGACAAGTTGATAAGAAAGTCTGAAATTTTGCCTTCTATTACACCTGACCATGCTGGAGTTAGAATAGAATTTAACAATTTAGTCGATAATTTTGTTTATGGGAAATCGTATTGGAAGTTTAATAGTAGTCTATGTAATGAAAAAGATTTTGTAGATGGGGTAAAAAAGAAAATTTCTGAAATAGAGGAAACTTGGCGGAATCAAATAACGAGCAAAATTAAATTTTGGGATTTTATGAAATTGAAATTAAGAGAATATATAATGAAATTCTCCCGTGAAAGAGCAAAAATCAGAAGAGAGTCCACATGGAAAAATTGGAAAAAGAAATTAAAGACCTGGAATATCGATTGAAGATCAACATTAATTGTCATAAAAGTATTCAGGATGAAATTGACATGAAAAAAATGGAATTAGAGAAGCTTTTCGACTATTCACGTCAAGGGTTAAAAGTCCGTTCAAGGGCAGAATGGTCTGAAGAAGGAGAAAAAAATTCAAATTTTTTTGAACAATTACTAAAGTCAAATAAAAGGAAAAGTGTGATTAAGGAGATATATAATGAAAATAAGGAAACTGTGAGGGATGGCAAAGGGATTTTGAAGATTATTAGGGAGTTTTACGAGAATTTATATGCATGTAAAAATGGTGAAATTACAGAGGATATTGAAAATATGTTCTTAAATGAATTACCCAAATTAAGTAAAGAAAATAAAGAGTATTGTGAAGGCAAAATAACACTGGCAGAATGCTATCAGGCAGTAAAGGAAATGAAATGGAACAAATCACCAGGCAATGACGGCTTCTCGACTGAGTTTTATTTCACGTTCTGGCCGATTTTAGGGAAAACAATAGTGGAGGCTTTTAATGAAGATTTTGAAACAAAAATGTTATCTAACTCAGAGACAGGGGGTAATTACACTAATTGAGAAAGAAGGCAAAGACCCTTTGTTCATGAAAAACTATATAGGCCAATTACTCTCTTAAATGTAGATTATAAAATATTGTCGAAAGTATTAGCTACAAGGGTAAAGGAGGTATTGGAGGATATTATTCATTACGATCAGGTGGGCTATGTTAAAGATCGGAATATTGGGGAAGCGGTTCGGTTAATTGATGATACATTCTTTCAGTCCTTGTATCAACCTGTAGGCTTTTTAATTGCCGTAGATTTTGAAAAGGCTTTCGATTGCATTTCCCATAAACTTTTATTTAAAGCTTTGGAACAGTTTGGGTTTGGTAAAGTTTTGTGTTCTTGGGTTAAAACCCTCTACACTAATGTTAGCAGTTGCGTGATGAACGGGGGACACTCAACAGGATATTTTGGAATTAATAGAGGGGTAAGACAAGGCGACCCCCTATCTCCATATTTATTTGTAATAGTTATCGAATTACTAGCTCGTTATATTAGGAAAGATGAGAGCATTAAAGGGGTAGGATTCGGGAATAAAGAAATAAAGCAAGTTTTGTATGCAGATGATATTACATTGTTTTTAAAAGATATGGATTCAATTAATAAAGTGAAGAAAGTTTTCAAAAACTTTGAAAAAATAAGTGGATTGAAGATAAATATGGATAAGACAAATTTTATGTGGTTAGGAGAGGAAAGTGATAGGCCGGGTTTACCTTTTTTTGGACATAGGGTACAACATATAAAGATCCTAGGGGTATATTTCACACGTCATTCCAAAATAAAAGATGATTTGAACTATAAGGAAATTTTGAGCAAAATCAAAAGACTAATCGGTTGGTGGAAGCAACGAGATTTAACGATGTTTGGCAAAATTAAATTGTTGAAGATATATGTATTTTCAAAACTAAATTATGTTTCGTCTCTTATGACAGTCCCACAAAACATTTTTGAAGAAATCGAAAAGATTTCTTTTAATTTTATTTGGGGAGGGAGAGACAGAATAAAACGGAAAATTTTATATCAAGATTACTGCGCTGGGGGACTCAGAGTAACGAATTTTAAGATATTTATCAAGACTCAGAGAATAATGTGGATCAAACGGTTGCTCTATGGAGAAAAGTATTCAGGTTGGAAAGTAACCTTTGACCACTTTTTCAGATCACTGGGGGGTCGAATTATATTTCTTTGTAATTATGATATAAATAAAATGGACTTGAAGGGTATACCATCTTTTTATAAAGACATGTTGAAGGCATGGCAAGAATTAGATAAATGCAGACACTTTGGAGAAAATAAGAATAATCCGATTATATTTAGCAATAAGTGTATATGTCTCAGCAATAAAACATTTTTTTTTTCAATTGTCAGAGGTCATTTAAAACCGATCTTACATTTTTTAAATTTGGGTTTGCAACTAAAAGCTTGCTTAGAATTCAAAAGATCTTTTCAGCAATCAGAAACGAATGGATACAAAGTGATTTTATGGAAGTGGACATTGAAAATTTTGAAATATTGAGAATTGATGATATTTGGACGTTTACAGAAACTATGTGATATAAAATCTAGGCGGTTATATGATTACTTCATTGAAGACCTTCAAAAAGAGTATACATTACATGTTACAGATGGCAACTGTCAATTTGATCTTGGAATGACAGAGTTGAAAGAAACATTCACAAGGATGAAAGGTGCAATGCTTTGTAATAAACATAGAGAGTTTCAATACAAACAATTACAAGGGGCTGTATATACGAAAAGAGAGCTCTTTAAATTTGGTTTTGAGTCAGACCATTTTTGTTCCTTTTGTAGACTAGAAGTAGAGATATACCAACCTTTATTTTTAGATTGTCTTAAAGTTAAAAGATTATTTTCAATTCAAAAGACTTTATTTCCGTTAAAAAACATACAAATATATACATGTGATAAAGTACAAACAGTTTAAAATATACAAATCATGAGCATTAAATTAAATTAATTTAAACAAACTGTGAAAATGAGTAAAAGGAAAAGGGAGCACCTGTAGGAAGCTTATGTTAGCTTGTTGATTCAGGCGTCCAAATGAATAAAATAATTACACAGATATAATAACATAATAATGAGTATTGCGCATGTATTTGTTCTACCCCCCCCCCCCTCCCTCCCTCCCTCCCTCCCATCCCCCACCCCCACCACCACCTCCCCCCTCCCCCTTCTTTCTCTCTTATGGTTATTTACAAATTATATTTTATTTTAAGATAGGTGTTAAACTAAAACAAATTATAGGGATAATAGATATATTTTAAGTTTTTTCTTGAATGAGTTTAAGTAAACATATTGAGTAAGAGAGGATGGAAGAGAATTCCATACTATGGGCCCTGTATACCTTACCGATTGTTGCATGTACTGTTTATCAATATTCCAAATGTGTAACTTTAGACTATTTCGAGTATTATATTTATGAATTTTAGAGTTAGTTTGGAACATAGTGGCAAAAGATGATGGTGCATTACCTTTAATACATTTGAATACAAACACAGCATTTTTATATTTATTTAGGCTATAAATATTGAGGGTATTTAACTGTCTAAATAAAGGTTTATGGCAGGAGGTAATTCAAAAGTTACATTTAATCGAAATTGACATTGATGATTGGAAACCCATATTTATGGGAATATCCGGCAATACTACTAGAATATTTGTAATAAATTGTATCATATTTTTAGTAAAGTATATCATTTTTATTTCTAGAAAAGAAGGAACTTTGCCATCTGTACAGAAAACAGTACATATGCTTAAAAATTACAGAGACGAGGAATACAAAATAGCCTTCAAAAAGGGGAAACTGGGGATGCACTTACAGAAATGGGAACAAATCGATGCATTTTTACCTTAATGGACGTGGGTATTATGTGGGTATTATTATTATTATTAGTATTATTAATTCTCTCTCGTGTACAGGTGGACAAACCGGAACAGGTGCATGCAGCATGTGTGTCGGCGTGAAGGGGGTGTGAGATGGGTGGGCTAGGGGGGGGGGGGGGGGGGGGGGGGGGGGGGGGGGGGGGAAGGGGGTGAAGTTTGTGTTTGTATGGTTGTTAATGTGTGTGAAAGGGGGTGTGGTGATCAAGAGTCATACATTTATAAGTAAAATCTTCACAAAGCATAGAGAATAACATACTTAATAGAACATCCATGAATCCTTAGAAAATCAAAACAAAATTGATTATACCTGTACATTTGTACATTACAATACCCTATTTCCTTTTCAAGAAAAAAAAGAAGTAAACTACGTCCCATATACTTGAGCATTATTTTTTCTCTCATTTCAGTCAATTTATTTTCCTAAACAACAAAAGCATAAGAAAGTGTAGAAACATTTAAAAAGGAAGGCATAAAACACATGCAAATGATTGTACATGGAATGAAAGCTTTACCTGATCAAACAGCTGATGTTGTGCGAGGTATCCCACCCTAGGGCTAAACCCTGAATCCTGTGACACAGAAGAGATGGGAGGTGGAGAGGGAGGTAACGACATGAGGATAATTGTTAATGTGACTAGGTAACATTGCCTCAGATTCTGAAACAAAATCCTGGATTTAGCTCATGCTGCAATCATAATTATAAACCTTTAGGTCAGTCAGGAATCCAATGACTTTTAAAAGCTGATCGCCTGTCTGATTATCTAGATATTTATGATTGGAAATTGAAATTTCATTATTTTGTTTTCCTAATGGTTTTTATTACACTACAGTCTATTGGGGAAAATGAGAGTGGTAAAACTGGTCACTCAAAGATTTTTAATCTTTTGAGGCACTTCATGATCATTTTGTAGAGCAATTTTTTTAGAGCTTCAATATTACATCATATTATAGACACTGATAACACGTAGAGCCATGCATCTCAGATTTAACATTGGTAAAAGATGCCTTTAATGTGTTCTTGTAAAGCGCTCATTTCTGTCACATGCACAACATTCCTGGTGCTCCAGCAATTCTACCCTGGCTTCAGCACAGCTGCTATCAAGATGCTCTAACATTGTGAGGAATTGATTCCCGCCATTTACTACACCTGGGTGGAGAGCGGCAAATGTGAATTAGTGTCTTGCCAAAGGGCCTTTGTGCCAGGTTTTTGGAAATCAAAACCCTGACCTCTTGATTAATAAAAGTCACATGAATGAACCACTACCCTAAGACGAGTAGGGACAGGTTTGACTATTCTGAAACAATTTAAATTGGTTGGCAGATTTGTACATTATAGATTTCCCTCCATACCTTCTCAATGTCAATGTGGTGATCGATGAATCCCCCCTCCCACCCCCTTACCTTCTCAATGTCAATGTGGTGATCGATGAATCCCCCCCCCCCCCCACCCCCTTACCTTCTCAATGTCAATGTGGTGATCGATGAATCCCCCCCCTCCCCCCACCCCCTTACCTTCTCAATGTCAATGTGGTGATCGATGAAGTCCTGAAGCGTCATCATAGACTGTGACCAACTATCATCCGTGTACTTGGATCCCAGCTCAACCGGTACTGTACGCTTCCCTGCTATCGCACGCAGGTAAGACAGGCTACAATTAATATCAAACATACAGACAATACAGATTAATCATCTCAGCATGGTCAAATTTGTAAATACAGTGATTTTAAAAATTTGATCCAGGATATAGTTTCATCAAAGATGTAGGGATAAGGTTTGGGTTGCTGTTGGGTTGAATCTTAGGTCTACAGTTAGGGTTCTTGAGAGGATTATGTAAAATATAGTGTTCTGTCGGCAGAATAGATGTTGCTGGAGTTTATGTCATGCAATTTTTCATCTTATTTAATGTACCCGGTAAGTCAATTCATACTTGAAAGATAAAACATAGTCTGTTTATAATACAGGAAAAAGAAAGTAAGCAATAAGTCTATAATGACATACATACATGTACCGGTAATGCTAATTAAAGCCACATGGTACTACTTGTAGCTACTTGCTTCCTCTTTATAGAAAACAATGCATAATCGGTGACCATTGGTCCCTCATGATCCTCTTTCTCTTATGTTAATTGAGAGCTGGGTTGATGAGATTGCCACATGTCAGTGACCTCCCTGTGTGGTCTAATCCCTCCTAGCCAAACTAGTACAGACGGCCTTTAAAATACTTCAATTGGGTATCATCTTGCTTCATTCATCCATCAAAGGTAAGCAAAGGTCATGACCTCTGACATACCTCCAACGTCTGTGACTTCTAGCAGGCCAGTGGTTCATTGCCTCCTCTATGAGGACTGGTGATCCTTTCTCCATATTATCAAGCAGGAAAGCATGAAGAGAAGGGGACACCACTCTGGGTATTTCATGGTCTGCATGGATAGTGGGCTCAGGGTGATGATCCAATTTCATTCTTTTGTGTTTCTGTGAAAAGATTGAAAGTACCGATAATAATATTTAAATAATAATAATATTTCTGCTTACGGTATATAGCGCTTAATACATTGGGAATATATCTGAGTTTTTAAGTGCTTTACATTATTACCCCGTTCATCATATTTTGGCTTGCCTGCACACAATGTATGCACTTTTCCCACTCCCTGGGGAGTATTCCAACAAGAGCTACTAGGCTCAAATTGCTAAGCATACCACACTGGCTTTCAAATCCTACCGGGTACCCATTTAACACCTGGGTTGAGTGTGGCAAACGAAGATCAATGTGTGTCAAAGAACATTAGTACCGTGGCATGACTAAAACCGGGGACACGACGTTTCCACTCGACCACAACACCTCCACCAGACAGCTAAAGGTTACTCCTCTGTCCCATGGCCAACAATAAATCAATTGTTGTGAGGCTGGCAAAAGGCATTCTATTCAGCAAATTTCTGGTAACTTGCTTCTACGGTTTTGATTGCTCTACATTATGTTGTACCCTGTTTTTATGAATGACAGGGATATCTCAAATTTTAGACTTAAGTAAATATTGATGATAGCTATTTAGTTTGCGAAGTGCCTAATAAGAACCTATTTTTTAAAGTTACAAACGTTTATATGTTAACGGCCTTCTGCTTAACACAATAGTGCAGTTCCGCATTTAGCAGAATATTGCAACGCGCTTTTGCCACCTACACAAACGGAATCATATAAGTTCATCAAAGAAGATACAGTTTGATTACTGGTAGAAACTAAAAAGAATCTCTATTCCTCACAAACCTGTCCTTTGAGCCCTATACCATCTGCATCATCTTCTCTGCATTCCATAGCAACCCCTCCTGCTGCATGTAGACACGATGCAAGCTGTGTTAGGATCCCGTTCATGATAGGAGCACCCATCAGCAATCCTCGATCACAGGCCGATAGTGCGTCCTGATCAAATACAAATAATAATTTTAAAAATAAAAAAAAAATTAATGTGCTTCCCAGTGATGTTATCAAATAGAATAAGTGAGTTTCTAGATGGTCAAGATTTTGAGGGATTGCTGGTTACAGAGAATTCCGGATAGCTTTTTCCAATGTGTGGAAAAAACAAATGACTTGTATGATAATGCAACAAGTAATAATCAAGGAAGCGGGCACAAAGTGACAATCTTACAGTTAGTCTTTGATTATATTTTCAATATCATACATCATGATCGAATTGCAAATGAGAAATTCCCAGTGTCTTCTTTGGAGATCTCAAATTCAAAAAATGGTGGTCTTTCTTTGCAATTAATGAATGTTCAAAAGAAGGGTGTTATACCTGTACGATCTCTGGTGTTTGAGGCATCTTGCTCGAGATACACAGCACCTTGAGAAGAGAGGCAAAGGAGAATACATGTCTCCAGGCAATCTGAACATCCTTCCAGTGACCTGCAGTATGTAGAAGAACAACAATGAAATTGAAAATAATTATAAAATATTGGATGGCTTTGAGTGTGATACAAGAATATTTTGATTGAGCTATGGAAATATTAGACGAGTCAAAGTAGCTTTAAGGAGTTAAGGACAAGATGAAAATGTTTGGGCCTCCAAATCAACGAGAGAGAAAGTATATCCAACCTGTGTTGAGCTTCTCCCACGTCACATCCAGAAGTTCTTCCGACTGCTGCTCGGCAAGACGTCTGTCGCCATGGAAACATTGCCAAGCACATTCTTTCAGGAGACATTTGATGGCATCGGATCCAGGAAGAGAGCTCCAATCGATTCCCGTCTCTAGGTCTAAACATTCCAGGGATGCTGGGACAATGCCCTCTATTGAACACGGCTTCCTATGCATGTTTATCATCTGAGGGCAAGACAAGAGCAAAATTAAGGCCATCACATACCCCTACAACCAGATTTGCTTCAAGATTATAAAAGAAATTAAAGTGTGATCAGAAATTAATTTTCATTTTACTTCTTCCTCATTGAGAAAGCACATCTTATATGATTCATCATTTTTGGTCTTCATCATACTGACAAATTGATAAAGGAATAATCTATCCTTGAGCACGATATCATATACACTCTTTGATGAATTTGTCATTTTAGTCATTAAAGATACAAAGAATCGCTGAAGAAAAGCCAAAGCAAAACTAATAGTAATATTAAGTAGTCTAAGCCAAGGCATGGGAATATGAATGAGCTCAGAAAAAAAAATTATTAAAAAGAGAAAATGAATTTGAAAGACGACGTGTGAACAGTAACTTTAATAAAAATCACAATGCTTAATATATCAAAATTTTCTCACAAGTTACCATTTCATTATCAATTTTAACAGAGAGAAAAAAAGGACAAATGAAAAATGAGCAAGTTAAAAGAATAGTAAGCCCTAGGCTAGACAGCAATAACCATCTGATTTGGGTCATTTCTTTAATAAAACTGACATTTGTTGTCATTCCCCAATACAGATGGCAACCCAGAGATCTCGTACCGCGGGGGTAGCTATAGCCCACAATGGCAGCTTTTTGTGTCAAAACATTTTCTCCCCGATTTTCTTTATTTAGATCTAATTTTCTGATTTCTAAATCAGATGTAAATTAGGTCGGTATGTCATTTGTCCTAATTACAGTTATCAAAATTTGATAACTTAATATTAAATACGTAATTTATGGACTTACTTATATGAATTATCCAATTTGTATCTCAGATCCGCGAAGCAGTACGTTCATGCATTCGAAATATTACCCGGCGGCCGATATATTTCCGGGTCCACCTACCAAAACATAGCCAAATGGCCAATCAGAGCACTCGTTTCGTGGGAGTTCGTTGGTCAAGCTGGGCCGACTCGTACGTAGCTACGGTAGCTATTGGACGTTCGAAAAGAAAAAATGAATATTCATCAACTAAAACCAAGACGGATAATGTTGACGACGAGACTTTCTCGGATTAATCATTAATTTAGGATCTAAATGAGCAAGCTATCGTAAGTCAAATAAGCTATATATATGTTATTTTTAATTTGTGTTGTAATTGCAGCAGTTATGAGGATGTAAAGAGTGAAAATCTCGTTGCATATCTCATTCATCGCGGTCCGGTCGAACCGAACCATTTGTTCCGTACAGTGCCTCACAGAAAGAGGTCCCCAGACTTCAGTCTCTATAATCGGAGGTCTAGTGGAGCCAGACGTAGTCTCAGTGGAACAACCGACGATTAGAGAGACTGAAGTTTTCGGTCTAGCCCTAGGCCTACATCGATATAGGTATGTGGGGCATGATGAAAGACAAAATTTCCCAGAGACGCAAAATCTGAACAAAACATCATGGTTTTATGAACTAATGAAACCTTCTTGTTTTTGTTTCACTTCTTTCTTATTTTCTATATATCTTGATACTTACATAATTGAGTTTAACCATTCAACGTCTGCCTGTTTAGTGTCAGTGTCAGTGTTTCTAGAAGCAGAAACTTTTTCAGTCACCGTATTTAGTCTTTTGTCAAGACATCATCTCTTATTTACTTCCAGCGGAGCATGCATAAAACCGACCAAATACGTTAGTATTTTTTTTTTGAGGGGGGGGGGGGGAGGGGGTGTGTAGCCCCAAAACGAATCGTACCCCTTCCCCTTTAAAATGTCAGTGGTTCATCTTTAATAAACAAACCCAATAACGGGCCCCCTGTCTTTGAAGCTATATGACCTTTTATTCATTGTTCTGGGGGGGGGGGGGGGGGGGGGTGAGAATTCGGGAATAGGGATTATAATTAAAAAGACACCAACATATTATGACAATTTATATGTTTGTTTATTTCATAGGTGGTAGTTATTGTTTGTTTGTTAGCGATTTAATGACAAAAAAATCTGGATAAATTTCGTAGGCCTATATATTGCCTATTGAATTTCTTTTCTATACTTTGATCTGTTATATAAGCCCCCTTTTCAAAATTAAGGGCACTTTTCTGCTTTTTCAGAGGAGTGTTTAACCTTCTACCCAATGGACAAAGTCAATATATTCCATTACCTAGCTGTAATCCAATTAAGTTGCTGGTACTTTTTTCTGTTCCTTTGATATAATTGTGACTTTTTTTTTATTGTTACTTTTGATAATTAACGTTAAAAAGTTTGTATCAGCAGGCTGGAAGATGGTGCCCCGGCCCCCCATTCCGAGAACGGACGGACCCCATGCGTGTTACCAAAATGTCCGATAAAGGGGTACTATATTCGTGCGACAAAGTCCGGCCCAAGAATCGTAAAAAAAGGGGTGTATTAACTTTTCACCCGGAGATTTCTTTAAAAAGGGGGTTTTTTTTCTTTTTTATCTCGTCTCTTTGGACTCCTGAGAAATTATTCCGAATTTAGGGGGGTACATTGAGCATTTTTCATGATTTAGGGGGTCTCCAAGGCAGGAAAATCCCGCAAAAAGCCCGCGAAAGGGGGTTTCGGAAATGTTGGGAGTCCTCAGATATAGGGGGTGCTTTCAAAAAAAGGGAACGAGCATATGCGTACCCTAAATAACACCGAGTGGGGGGGGGGGGGGGGGGGGGGGGCTTGTGGCGCATTTTAGACATCAAATTTGGATAGAACAAAACGAATACCGGTACATGTATAGAATACATAGGAATAAATTAGCTTGCATAAAATCTGCACTTTCAAATTGGTTAAATTGATTTGCAATTAGCTTTGACCTTGGTTTTTATCTCAAAACAGAATTGATCTCAAATATTCCAAGCAACTGACCATAAGGTAGAAGAAAGATAATCACTGTGGTTTATGGTGCACAGTGATTATAATTGCTTTATTGCCTGGCCCTAGGCAAATTCAGGGGGCGTTTCACAAAGCCTTTTTTTCAATGACAAGTGACAAAAATCAGTGATAAATCTGATGATAACCAATCAGAAGCAAGAATTTGAGTAGCTTATAACAAAAACTGTCATTTGTCACTGATGACAAGTTTTGTGAAACACTCCCCAGGAAGCAAGGTCTGTAACAAAGATGCAATTATGTTTTTTGTCTTGTCTATTTTTTTTTTACCAAGGTTATACAGTTTTGTTTTCATGTAAGAGGAATTGTGTTTTTGGTATGCTGTTTTGCTGAATAACATGATAATAATAACTTTAATCTACTACATTTTGGTTGATAAACACTTATTTAATCTATTGTTTTCTGTTATTGGAAGCATAAACAATATTCAGTGATTGTTGTCGCAGTTGAAATCGAGTCTAAAGTGATGAAATGGTAAATAATAAAGTCTTTATGTTATATAGCTCCCTCTCAAGGTCAAGATATCAATGTTTCTTGACTAAAATCGACCGATTGGCTATTCCCTATTCTGAGATTTTCATGGTCGCAGCTACCATTTGATGGCCTATAAGCTATTTGAAATTCATCAAAATTTACTCGAAAGCAGAAGAGTTTTAGGGGTTAATTTTTCTAGTGCTTATATAATACATCCTCAGGGGCATCCAAATATATCACCCTTTTAAAGAATCACTATCTGGCCATTTGAAAAATTTCCCAAAACTTTGTATTACCGTACCTTTAAGTAACTGCTACGGGTTATGAAGTTAGTTTTCTTACCCTCAATATACAATGCAGGATACACTCAAAGCCACACACTGCATACAGTATTCTATACAACACAATTTCCTCTCAGTTATAAAAGCACTTCACAATTTGGAGTACAGAAAAGAAAGACGTCAAAGAAAATAACGCAAACATTATTCTGATATATTTCACTCAGCTGTACTTTATTAACTTAGTTGCACTGTACAATTACATTGCACAGACAGCGTAACCCAATAAAACATCAATTCAACTAGTGTTTGCATGAAAGTAAACACAGAATGAAACAAAGGAAACGCCCCAGACCAGAGTACATTCATCAAACCATACCACTACACTATCAAATTACATTAATGATATGCTAAGCAAATAAGGCAACTGCTTTAAAGTGGGTAAAATTGATATGCTGACAATTCCACATACATGTATTTCACTGGTTAATTCCAAAAATATATATCCTGTGCTTAGTGGTTTGTTTATCTCTAATCCAAATAAAACATCAATTTAGCTGATACATCTGGATTTATATCGTGCTTAATACAAAATACTGTCTCTAAGTCATCATTATTACCAAAGTCATCAGAATTATTCATGAACAGTGTTCACCATCTCCACTCCATGAGGAGTATTCTTACCATATTGGCATCGGGAGGGAAATTGCATTTTAATTTTTGTTGATTCATGCCTACAGTGGTTAGAAAGGGCCAATATTCTAAACACAGAATAAGCGTCCTTATTCTGAACATGGAAGTTGGGAGTGTTCAATATCTTGAAAAATAGGGAATACTTAGGTTTAAATATTTTGAGAATTTTGTTCCATGTCAATAAGACCAAGTTCACAAGTTTATAACTCAGTATTCTGGACGTAACAAAAGTGCAAACTATAGAGCTATGACTGATTAATATGAGACTATGCCATATGGTTATTTGACATTTCAAGGATACTGGTGTTAATAACGTAACATAAGACGCCTCCTAGAACACAATCATTATTCTTATTGAGATCACAGATATATCCTGGTTGTTTCCTACTTCAGGTACTGTACAGGAAAGAGAAACCATATTACTGACCACATACCGGTATGGAAGAAAACATGTTTATTATTCAAAGGGTATTTTTCACTCGACCAACTCCCAAGCATTGCACTGAATACCCAATGAAGCTCAGCTAACTATTATTGAATGCGGTCAATTAATACGCTTGGTAGATTAGTCTGCCTGTCCAAAAATAGTCAATTATTTATCCACAGATGTTTACTATACAGATACAATGACCATCTCAATTTAATAAATCTTGGATGACTGGAGTCCCTGAATCCTCAAAGATTATCAACATTGATAAATAGTGAAGAAGATGAAATAAACTATTTTGGTAAAATGCAAATCTACTCAGCATTACATACAAGGACAGGGGGGCAAATGTATCCCTGGTGTAGAAATTGATTAAATAGAATGGTGTCAATTAATTAAATAAAATGATGTCAATCAATTAATAGAATGGTGTCAATCAATTAATAGAATGATGTCAATCAATTAATAAAATGATGTCAATCAATTAATAGAATGATGTCAATCAATTAAATAGAATGATGTCAATCAATTAAATAGAATAATGTCAATTAATTAGATAATTGAATGATAGCTGATGCTTGTATGGATCTATGAGAGTATTAAAAGCACTACTGGATTGTTCTATTATAAAACCACAAAAATTTCCGCAAGCAGGAAATGCTTGAGAATTTCACATAAGTGGTTTCGGTTTTGTCAAAGTTTCGTCTTGCACAATTTCTTCTTTTCTTGCTTTATAGTATAAATTGTTTGCATTTTCCATGGTGCTGATCAACACGGAGCAATGGGAGAGCTCAGAGTTTTCTCGAAAGGCTGGTCATTAATTTTTGGCATAGGTAAAAAATGTAATACAACATGGCAACTATCCTAAATAACATTTAAGGTTGTTATAAGTAGATCGAGGGTTTAGTGACACAAAGACGTAACTCCATATTTTGCCAAAATGAGTATTTGATATCAAAATGTTTTTAAAAATGTAGACTTTCCAGGCAACACAAAGACTTAACTCCACCCAATACCCCATTGAAGTCAATGGCTAGTGAAACATAGACTTAACTCCTTAAGGCCCAAGTGCTCAGTGACACATAAACCATTTCATTCCTGGCTTGGGAGGTATAAAAATCATTCTTTTCCAGTGATTATCTTCCGCTAAATATGCTACACTCTAAATCAAATATAGAGTCGACATCGTTCGTCTGATTTTGTTTTCTGATTCCATTTTAATCACAGATATAAACTATTTTTTTTAATCACTCCATGTCTATCAGATGTGTATGTACAAATGAAAATGTGCAGAGGAAAAACAATATTCAAGAGTGCATTTCTAAAAGTACTATCCGCATAAATATATCTAAATATACATCTACAAGCTTTCTTTCTGATTGTAACACATGTATCTTGCCATGTAACGATCGATGGTTGCAGTAGTTATAGAAACACAGACATGAATACATGGATATGTAAAGGCTCATTCAAATGTGGTGCAGTAAACCAGAGAGTTTTTGTTAACGTGTCAATGGATGGTTATTCATGCAACAAAGTTCCTACATGTATTCACGTAGCTCTGTATCATGAGACAGAGAAATGCGACGTATAACATTAATGTCATAATTTGTTTTAATGCCACGATTTACTGCAGCATATCTGACGAGGCTTAACACATGTGAGTTTATTCTCATTTAAGTTGAGAATTTGAGATCGATAATGACTTCCTGGATTCATCGAGTTGATAGGGCAAAGGTTCTTCACATTAGTTTTGAAAGAGGAAAAGAGGATTGTCCCCTCTTAGGCAATTCCTAATTTTCTGTCATTTTGTAATTTTTCAACATGCACAGAACTTTGAAAGGTGAATAGTTTGTTGCAGAACGCTTTTGTTCAAGATACAAACGTATAGATGTACATGTACATTGGGAGAGCCGACTATAACAACTGATATTTAATGGTGACAGACAAATCAATTAAAAACAACCTAAATATTCCAAAGTTAACTTCTATTAGTATTTTGTTATATCTTTCTTGTTGATTCACCCAGAATATGAGATAATGATAAATATGAGATAATTATGAATATGAGATTTTGTACTCTTCAAGTATAACCATTAATCAAAACTACCGAATTCCACAACCTTTTTAGCAGTCATCAGATTCCTAATTATAATTAGATTTAAATACATGTATATATTATTTATCTATTCAAAGCATTGGATAGATATTTTGCTAAATTCAATAGTGCTCAAAGCATTCTACACTAAGAAAGGAAACGATGTGTTCAGGACACCAACGATCATATAATTTAGAAGAGAAATCTTAAACATAATATATCTACATTTTTCTTGAAGCAAATTTACAAACCATCTACAGTTTACACCCATGCAAATAACTGCAATTCTAGTCAACACACAACTCTATATATAGTCTGAATGATACAGAATGTTAACAAATCAATATATATCTTGATTAGGAGACCCTTTCATCTCCCCTCCCCCAAATAAAAAGACAGGGTAGGCCTACATAGGAAAATAAAATATTATCGGCTGCCCCGAAAAAGGCCCTCACAGAGTAACCAACTATGAAATTCTTACTGATCAAAATGCAACTTGATATCAAAAGTTACTTCCATCCATTGCACCAATAAGACTATTTTACATGTTATAACATCTAAAAAATGAGTTTTACAAATTTTCTAAATACAAATATGTATAAACTAAAAATGAAGCCCCCCTCCGAATCAAAAGGGAACAAAAATGGATATACACGTACAACGGTACATGTAAGGACATTTTTCACCGGGCAGCCGAAACAAGGCACATGCATGGAGTGCTCATGAATATAACACTCACTAAAATGAGTTCAACATCCCTCAAATAGAGTTGCACTCTAACCAACAGCTGAATACAAGTATAAAAAATAAAAAGATGATTTTTTTTTTTTTTCGTTGTTGGTAAATTTAATGTATTTTGACTATTTTCCAAACCAAGAAACACCTCTCAACTTGATCCCTATAAAATACCCAGTAGGATATATCTACAGTCCTGCAATATCAAATATACATTCTGTATGTAAGGAAGTAGACTATGGACATGCTGTGCAAACATAGATACTACTGAGTCTACCGTATATAATATGGCAAAATCATGAACTTCTGCATACCGGTACACATAGTCTACCGGTAGTCTACTCTAGTCTATGCTATAAAATCGATGTACATGTATGTCACAAGGGACCTCTTTCATATCCATCCCGACTCCACATAAGTGATTCACAAGATTTCATTCAAAAGAGGACATTTAAGGATTGCATGATTTCAACAATTTATAAATATATATCCAGAGTTGATGGAAACAGTCTTGAGCTTGAAGCAATTCTTTTTAATATCTCCTGTGCCTTACTCTGTATACTATGTAGGCAACGGAAGAAATACTGTAGTCATTGAATTTGCAGGTTTATTTTTGCGTAAGGTTATGAGACAAATATACATAATAAATATCACATGAGAAAACAGCTGCATGATATCAATTATCAACCCAAAATATTCACATAAAACTTGAAATCAAAAGCATTGCATTCCACTAAAAAAAAAAAAAAAAAAAAAAAAAAAAAAAAAAAAAAAAAAAATCAAATTTGAAGTGAACACCTGAAAGGATTTCTCTTCTGTAACCAATAATTCCGTAATTGTATGCTTTGTCATTCTTGTACATATGTATACAAATTACAAGTGTAAATCGATTTATAAGATTATCTTATCTACATGTACCTTTACATGTAATCATAAAAGGTGTTGGACGAACAAAAATCAAGTACAATGTGTATATGTATTACACTTTTGGGGAAGAAAAAAACAAAACCTTTTGGTTGCCCATGATAAAGTTTTGATGACGAAAACATTAAGGATTTCACCATATATTTTTCTTTTTTTATTATCACATGGTGCAACCAAGGGCTCAAAGCCATCAGTTAGCTCATGATGAACATACACTTCCGTAAAAATGAAGGAAAAAATAATAATAATATTAATGTGACCGGTTTTGTTTGTTTAAACACCACTTTCACGATTCAAATGTGCTTTTAAAATATGCAGACAAAACATATTTTAACCCACTTACTTTTGATATAGTCCCACACATTATTTCCATTATTATATTTTTAATGAAATAACCAGTACTTTAAATCAAATAAAAATAAGCAAGGGACATGTCAAACAAAAATAAGTTTTATAATAATTTGGAATGAGAAGTGTTAATTGTCCTTGGAAACAGACCTTGTTACCCTGTAAACAAAAATACGAAAAGAAAGAAAAAAAAACCTTCAAAAGTGGTCTAACATTCCACAATGCAAGGTCTTGCAGCCAAATTATCACATGAATCAAGGCCGTTTAGAACCTACTTGTATGCATTCATCATTCAAAAATATCCATAGTGGTTGAGTAAATTGCTAACAGACCAGCATGCAAACATTACCAGTATAAATTTTCTTTTATCACACAAATCATACATCTTCAAATAATACAAATTTGTTTGAAACAACAAAGAATGAGGTCATGTGACCCTTCTTTTGCTTCAATTACACATAACTTATAATATCCTGTTTTAATAGTGATTGCATTGAAACAAAAATATATTTATATTTTTAGTATCTATCACATGCTGACATGAATAATTTAGTCACAAGACCACCATGATTTCATCATAATGTACAAAACAATCTGAATGTATACATCACATGATATCTGAATATACATGGTGGATGATGGCACACAGAGTCTACTGTGAACCATGTTATGCTAACATTTGTAAAGGTTGCATGTTACAATGCTCCTCCTGTTAACAGACATGATCTCAACAGACCATGGAACACTATACCAACTATTGGAAATGGAAGAACCGTCTCATACACCTTGGATTAAATACATGTTATATTTTAATAAATAGTCAACAGATTCCTATTAAGATTCACAAGTCATACAGATGAAATTCCCTTTGAATATAAAGCTCATAGAGGACAGCCACAAACGATTTGCAATTTTGTTAAATGATCGTTTTCATCATCGCAACGCCTCGTCACTGCCTCTAATCATGTGTCTGCTTTTTATGATGTATTACAAAGGGGACCAAAGACTGAGCACATGTGCATGCTGACTAGTGCAATAAATCCTGCAAATACCTGTATATACAAAACAAACACTCTGCACTATGAAATCAAGAATTAATTTACAAATTAAAAAAGAGATGTTCTCAAAATATATGATATATAACAAGATTACACGCCCAACCTAAAACATGAAAGCATTAAACACATGAATAAGATCATCTTACACCATAAAGCACTGAGGCTAGAATTACATCATTTAATTGAACATGTTTACCTCAAAATGGAGTTAGATTTTATATATATGCATGCATGTACACGTAAACACACACCGTTTGATACAAGACTCTCTTTCAGCGTACTGTAATTTAAATAGAATTTGGAAAAAATACAATGTGTGCACACACATCATGGAGAATCAATGCAAATATACTATTGCATGGAGAACATGACTAGAATTGATTGGAAGGTCATCAAAGAAAACAAACAAAGGAGTACTGAGGCATACCAATATATTTGGTAAAAGGGTGGGGGTAATAATAATAATAATAATATATGAGATTTATATATCGCCATTATCCATTTTAATTAAATGCTCAAGGTAGCCTAGGAGATTATAATATAATACTATTGATCATATATAAATAATGGTGAGTATTACTTGGTAGAACATTAGCAAGAGTGTTAAATAAAAAAAGGCCCATACTGATAAATAATTAAATAATCATCCAGTAATTTTGAAAGCTAAACCTCTCTGTGGTATAGAGGAACTTTGGTAATCAAAATAATAACTGTTTCTTATAAATTGCTTTACCAATCACAACATAACAGACCGAAGCGCTAAGCGTTTTATTATCTGTCACTGGATTCTGTTATGATTGCGCACTTTACAGCGAACACTCTCAATTTCCTTTGAGAGTATTCCAGACGGTCGCCATTTTACCGGACAGAAGTGCCATGCATTTCTGGTCAAGTGATTAGACCGCTTGATAACAAAACCTCTAGGATCAGTTGGTGCACATGTATGCAGTATCAAGCTAAAGAACTTCAGTACATAAAGTCTATTGGGGTTACACACATTTGTGTTCAGACTCACAATAAGCCATATTATGCATCAATCTCTACACAGTTAAATACTTTAATAGCATTTTGGAATTGATCTGAAAAAGAAGACGAGTACTGCTATTCAAAACATCATTAACGATACCGTTTGTCAAAAACCTTGAGTAAAATTCCAGAACATTTGCATTGTTACATGATAAAGTTAAATTATAATATATGATAGCGTCATTTGCACAATTTGAGCTTCAACTACCAACATTCATCATTAACTTTGACAATTGACATGTTAATTCATACACTGGATACATTCCAGTAAGTTCATTATTTGCCTCCATCAATTGTAATGAGAATATCATGCTATGAATTTGGAATTATTCATTTCGGGGGGTTTCACTGACATAACTTAAATCTTCATGTAGATAACATGCAGCCAGGTGCAAAAGGATAAAAATTCCTGTTACTTCACATGATTCAAGGTTTCTGTACTGCCAAAAAAGCAGAGTTGAAACATTTCTATAAATCTATTCCTTAGCCCAATTTCCCTTGCATCACAATCTTGCATTTTCAATATCAAACATACATATTAGCCTGTGAAAATATCAAATTGTACTGAAAGAACTGTTTTTCGTTTGCCATTTTATTACAAAATAATTCACCGTCATTAATCCATATCAACCTTGCTAATGTTTTGCCATACTTTATGTCTGAAGACAAACAATGTTATAATATCAGCGATGACCAAGACAGTGATGTATAAGATGGCTTGGATCATCGATGGATCAGTATGGGTGGAGTACTCATCACGTCGATGCAGGAAGTCTAAATGAACAGCTTTCATCTGGTAGTAGGAAACAAAGGCCATGGCTACGTGAAACATTTGATGTCCGTGACCGACGATGTCGTACTTACCCGGCTGCAGCTTCTGAGGGTACGGCGCTGCAAAGAAGAAGATGCTTGGCAAGATGAAGCTGACCTGCAAGAAGTGAAAGAAGAGGGCCTGGTCCATGGGTTGGTCTGAGAAGAGACAGCCAAGAAGGCGGTGGTAGATGGGCGTGATGATGAGCACGTAACCCGCCCCAACCGAGCCCAACTGCCACAGCTTCCTTGCAAAGGGATATGGCCGCTTATACCGGTACTTGGCGAAGCTACAGCAGAAGCACACGCCGTAGCTTAGGACGAGCAGCAGGGGGATGAAGAACCAGCTTACAGAGTGCATGAACGAGGGAAGCGCCGAGAAGTAATAGTGAGCCAGGGAGCCACCGAAGCCATAGATGCTCATACCGAGGTAGTCTATGAACCAGCAGGTGTAATGCGTCAGCTCGCTGTGTGAGTGGAAGAGATGGGCGATCGCGCTCAGCAAGAGGAACGTACAGCAACACGCGCAGAAGATAGCAAAGATCAGTGCGTAGGGGTCGTTCATGACGTCCAACGGAGAACAGAACTGGTAGGACTGGTACAGGAGTATAGAGAAGGCAGCGGCATGGGTCCAGACGTTCAGACTCTCGTTGTGAAGCTCCAGGAAACTCTTGGCGTAGTACGTGAGGCCATGGTGCGGCTCCCTGTATCCATACTGTAATCACAAAATAGCAATCCTTGATGAGCATTTTTCTAGAACTCTTTTAGACAATTCATTATTAAATCCATGAAGAAAATACATATAAACTCTTTAATTCTTGGATATTTCAAAGCGACTTTTAAAAGTCCAACATGTACATCTTGCTTGACTTTTATTATTTGAAACCAAATTCTAAAATGTGCATCTTTTTAACAGAAAATACATGTATTTACATACTGTACATTGTACCAACTGTGTACACTCGAAGCTATATAACTAAACGTATGTTTCATATCTGTCTACAAATCTTAGAAAGCATCATGGGTAAGGGATTTCTTAAAATAAAGTTTTTTAAACTTCCAGTAATTATATGATTAGCTTTATAATCTGCATTTGAATGAACATCTTTTTCATTCCTATCAATCACAGTATAAATGGAGCTATAGTAAAGATGGAGGGACTATAAATAGGGTGTTGCAAGAAAGTTGCGATCAATTGCAAATCCCCCAAATCAAGAGAGAGGAAGAGAAGAGGGGGAATAAAAGCTAGATCTAGTTAACTTAATTTAATTGTTAAAACTTTAATCCGAACAAAATAATAGGAATTTTAGGAAACTAGTGGGGCATTGCAAGAAAGTTGAGTTGCAATCGATTGCAAATATCAGTTGCAAATTTTGCAACTTGCAATCAATCGCAACTTTCTTGCAATGCCCCATCAGTGTGACTGTGGGGAGAGAACAGACGATGAAACAACTTTTCATCTGCCACCCCCCCCCCCTTTTTTTTTGCCTCCCAGAACTCTGTACTCCCAAAGATTTTGAGTCCTGCAGTGGGCTTGAGTCACTCAAAAAGAAAAAGAATCATTAAAATGAGTTTAATCACTATTGCTTCTCACTTGAGAACCTGATCCTTCTACAACTCGGACCCTAATGTATTTTACGTCCCTACACTATTCTAATACGACGTACTTTGACAAAGGGCTCTTGGAATATCACAGGTACTTCATCGACGTCTCTCGTGTCGAAATCCGCTGATCCCCGGTAGCCATTTTTAGATGCTCCCCCCAGGAGACGACGAAAGTTCACGTTTTCCCACATGGTAAGGGGTGCTTCTTATTACACCTGCCAAAACCTGCAACAACGAATAGAAAAAAATGGGGGTTATTCAATTAAAGATAAAGACCAGTTATGGTCATGCGATTGCATTGTGAAAGAAACGTTGTGGAATTGATCAGAAAAGGTTGATCATCTAGCATATACATGTAAGTATTGGTGTGTACTGCAAAGTTCTGGAATCATCAAAATAATAAGAAATTTGGCCCAGTCTTGGTAAAGTTACAAGCACTGTACACAGAAAGATGTATAGGCCTACACCCCTCTATGGGACTACGCGACACTTGCACGATATCTATCCGGTCTAGTTAGATATAATAATTTACCAAATATATCAAATATATCAATTAGTAGGCAGTTTCTCGGCAAAATTTGTATCATTTGTATTTCATTTTTTAGAGGGGGGGGGGGGGGGGCATTTCTAAAACTGGTCTTTACCTTTCAAGATATATAGTTTGCAATAGTCTACAATGAGACATACCCACATAAAAGAACACTGGAAGCTGTTGACCCCAATATTTCTTTCTGGAGAGTAATTTAGGTCAGGAAAACTTCAAAAGGGTTCAGAGGAAAAAGGAATGAAATAATTAAAAAATCACTTGGAGGATATATCTCATTTTTACAACAGCAGATTAAAATGAGTTCTTGGTACTTTTCAGTTGAATATAAAGCCTGAAAGATCCAGAAATGAAAACTAGAGGGTCTGGTAATAGCCCGACACTGGTGTTCCAAGTTAATATTTAACTACCGGTACTGAAACTGAACTTGTACCACAGTGCATGCATAACTGATAACTAATTACTAATACCAATATACACCCATGAACATGTAGAACCAGTTGTTGCTCATCTACACTGTGTTTAACTTTGATCACATGAAGGACAGGTTATACAAAATATAAACCAGCACAAATTGATCCAATCAATCTAGACAAGGTCACACAAATTGGTAATACATACTGTACGTTGTTTTGAGCCTTTTACTGGCATGTACAAGTATCATTTTAAAAAGATGATTTTTCTTAGAATTGACCCAACAATGTATTTTTACAAGAAACTCGTGAAGCACCAAATAATATGGAACTCCCTCCTGTTCCAATATGAAAACTATTCCTGTTCCATGACACAAATAAAGACAAACAAGCAACTAAACCGTAGAAATCAATTTTATTGAGCCAGAACTGAATTGAAGTAGGCCTTCAAAGGTTAGAAGAAAAAAAAAGTATTAAGAAACGTGCTCCCAGGTCTTTCTGGATCATTGAACATTCGAAGACCTACGTGTACATGTGCATGTACATGTACTTTGATAAGCGCTCAAAGCTCAAGAATGTGTACTTAATGCTTTATACATGAGTAGGCCTAAAGCATATTTGTTTAGAAACTATTGTGGGTTGGGTATTTCCATATATTTGGCTCTAGAAAGAAGTGATCCAAATTTCATCCAAATATTTGTTTTTCTTCAATTCAATAAAGGTTTTATTCAAACATGTCTGGCAGCCAGTGGTTGAAATGCACAGGTGTAGACTACAAACTGATATGTGATACTGATTTCTTTAAAATATAAATGTTTAAAGTTCTTCAGTACAGGGCAAACAAGCAAGTGCAACAAGCTATACAAACAATGATTACAAGCGCATGTATTCATTGTTGCATCATAGTAAAAAAATTGTGATATCGATCTCTATCTCAATTTGTAATTCATTATCCATGTAATGATATTTTTTTTTACTGGTATATCAACTAGTTACATGTATATAACAAATGATATCTACATGTATGTGCATGCACAAAATAAAAGACTGGATTAAAAATATGATAATAGTTTCACCTAAAAAACAGAGAAGAGATTCTGATTGCACTTAAAGTCTATGTATTTCTTAGATCTGAGCACCGATTCCTGTGTGAACAGCCCTATAGCCTCTTTATTCCCTCACAGACTCTAAAAGTTATGAATGAAAGCCCAAACTGAACCACAGAGTCCAAAGTCTCCTCTCAGACTGACGTCAATGCTTACACCCACGATACCAGACTATTGTGGAGGAAACTATCTCTCAAATATTTGTTGTCAAGGACCAAAATTCTTGCTTTCATTCTTGATATGTGTAAGATAAAGAAAAAGTACAGACAAGGACAAAGTCTGGTACATGAACTAACACTTATAAAAATATCCTGCAAGAATATTTTGCTGGGTGTGCTGTTTTCCTTGTATGTATAAGTGGGATAGAGTGGGCTCATCCAATAATGTGTATAATAATTAACTAAAAATACAATCTATGTGCACACTTGAAGTCTAGTTGAGTACCTTATCCAGATAGGCATACATTCAGATTGATATGATGAAGAAACATGTACATACTACATACAATAGGTACATGTACATATACCATTACAATGTTCACTACAAGATAAATTGTCTAAATCGCATACCAGTCTCTAAGCAGTAAACTGTGAAGATAAAAATTATGTACACATTCAACAAATATATAAAAGAAATATCATTAGAGATGTAGAGGGTTTTGTTTTGTATTTTTGTGTTGTACTTTTTTTTTTTGGGGGGGGGGGGTGTTGGCTTGTTTTGTGTTTTTGTTTCTTTGTTTGTTTATTTTGTATCATGCTGTTTGTTTTAATTGCTCAAGTTTATGAGAAATATCCTACATTTCAAGATGAAAAATCTTGCTTGCTAAATTCTTCTTTCAGCTTTTAAATAGCAGTACCAGTACATTCATTTTTTAGACAGTTAATAATTTTTTCAATTTCAAATATCAATCATACCAGAGCCCATTCTCTATCACAAATATTGCACCATGTATAAAGATATGTTCTATCGTAATCTAATGGGGAAGGGGGTGGAAGGGCGAATGAACCTGATGGCTGGTGCAACGTACACAAGTAAATGAGTTTGATTACTGGAGCAACTAAGTGCAAACTTTAATATATGATATATCCCTGTACAATTAGGTATAGATTATTTGAAGATATTGAAATAGACAACCCCCCCCCCTTTTTTTTTCTTCCTGTAGGACCTTCATGTACATGTACATGTATCATTAAATGTACTATGGTGTATTCCGAGTAGACAGAGCATATTAAAGGATTTGGGATAATCATAGATACATGTACAATGTAGGTCTCCTTGGATAGCAAAACCTATATACTTCCAGAAACATTCCACAAACAAATAATTCTCAACAATCATTATCTAGCTCTGAAAAACCTTTTATAAAAAAAAAGTTATAAGGGGGGAGGGTTGACGGGGGGGGGGGGGGGGGGGGAAGCTCTGTGAATTCTCTGAAAGCTCTGTACAATTTGTATTCAAGAAGAGAAAATAAAAAGACATCTATTCAAGGAATCTCTACCTATTCTTCCCAGGAGGTAGATGTATTGTGTACATATACACACATGTATAAATGAACAAAAGTCACCATTCATAAGCAAATCAATATCTACCTCAGGGAATAATTTTCCTGGTATCGCATCGCAATTTGCTATGCATTTTTGCATGACTGCTATACAAAATATCTTTTGTGTAGCAGTTTTCTTCCATAGAAATGTACAGAATTTCATTTGAAATATTTATCCATCAGCTAAAATTGCTAATCAAAAAAATTGTGGCAAATTATTCCCTGTACCTTGCACATGAAGGAACTTCAAAAAGAGCCTTCTATTCTATGAAAAGTTTCAATCAATATATCAATGCAGACCCTGGCAACTCGACAAAACCCCAGGACGCTTTTATTGTGTTTGAAACACTTCACTGACTTTGAAAGTATAGCAAACTTTTGTTGTGAAAGAGATAGCTAACTTGTACACAAGAAGAATATTTCAGTGATGTTGCATGCACAGGCAATTCAGAGCCATACTGCTGTTACTAGTTGTACACACATGTTCATGTACAGTAGGTCAAAATTTTCCATAATATAGTTTAAACAGAAACATAGGAAAGAGCTTAAAATAAAGAGAAAAAAACTAAAACTCCTTTAAACTGTGCAAAATTTATGAATCACAGAACCTTGCCGATCCATCTACATTAGCCCGAATTCACAAAGCAAGGTTTGAGCTCAGACCAAGGTTTGACCTCAAACCTCCTTTTGTTTCGCCAAACCTCCCTTTGTTATTTACAAACCAGGTTTGTAAATAACAGAAGGAGGTTTGGCGAAACAAAAGGAGGTTTGAGGTCAAACCTTGGTCTGAGCTCAAACCTTGCTTTGTGAATTCGGGCCATTGTGTTTGTAGACAGAAGTTCTGGCGAGAGAACAGAATAGGAATATAATAAACGTCGCATTAGCAGCCAGCCATCAGCACAGCGCTTCAATCTATTATTGTCCTCTCAGTTGTCATAGTCTCTCAGTATTAAATCTTAAAACTATATGAGTAATATCAGTCGGTATCAAATGCAAGCTGAGGCATTTAAAAGTGCAATACAGTTTGTTTAAATATATAGAATAGAGAAATGACAAATAGACTTGAAAGTGTTGTGCACCCAATAAGCCAGTTCACGGTTGCAGTCTGAGCATGAGCAGATAAAGATCATTGCAGAACGAATTGTGAAATTCACGGAGACGGAATACTGGATACGTGCTCATGAAAGTTATGTAATCACTATTCAGTTATGCACAAGCAGAGCACTCCATGATACACAGGTGGAAGTATTCTTTGAAAAGGGGAAACAAAGGCTAAGTATGTAGCATCTCCATCGATGTAGGAGTAACTATTTCAAAATGTACAAAGTGGGCCCTCTTCATGTTTTGAAGATCTGTGGATATTCGGGGTCATTGCAGTGATGTGCTAACCGTGAACTGGTCTATTGCCAATTCACTCCAGGCGAGTCATTCTAATGGCTTTACCGATGCATCAAGTTATGAATAATAATAAAAATTGTATGAAGTATGAATACAAAAAGTAAAGACGAAGAATTCTCTAGAGTCTAGTCCTCTATCTGGACTGTTTCTGTGTCGCGCACCCAATCAGCTGAGAGAATAACACACTCTCAACTTGATATTTCAGGCCAATTTTCGATTTTGTACAATTTTGTCAGCATATCCTTAAAAGTTAAATTATTTAACTTCAGTTTTAGGCGCTAGTGTACTTTCGAAACCATTTTTGACCTGTAACTCCGGCTTTAAGATACCCTACTCAAACATTTCGGAAATCAAATAAATCTTCATCAAGTGTTCAATTAATGATTTGAAGTCGTTATGTTTCTTACCTGTTTTGTGTCGATTTTCTTATCTCTTTTGGGAGTATTTTTCCTAAAAAACCTGAGTCATTATAATATACACTTTCTCACAGGTTTCACAGCAAACCGCTGCACAAATACAATACAATTGCATACCGACGATCCGAACGGGTGCGGGTGGGCCCACGTGCGTGAAGTTAGCGATCGTAATAATTACAGATTACAGTCGATAACTTCACGCACGCTTTCGCGCCCGCACCCCTTCGTCGGTATGGTATATGCAATTGTATTGTAATTGTGCAGCGGTTTGCTGTGAAACCTGTGAGAAAGTGTATATTATAATGTCTTCGTTTTTAGGATAAATACTCCCCCCAAAATAAGAAAATTGACACGAAAGGGGCAAGAAAATTGACACGAAAGGGGCAAGAAATATAACGACTTTAAATCATGACCATTATTTGAGCTATTGTCTTTTATTGATGAAGATTAAGTTGATTTTTTGGTATGTTTTAGTAGGGTATCTCCACGCCGGAGTTACGGGTAAAAATGGATACGAAAGAACACTTACCCGGGACACTAGCCTAGCCTAGACTAGCGCCAAGTTTTATACCAATGAATCAGACTCAGACTCAGTCAGAGCACATTTTAAACTCACTGTTCAGAGCTCAGTCAATGCGTTAAGTAGACCTAGACATGTGTGCATTCAATGGCAGACAGTGACAATATGGAGTAACTACAACTCTATTAAAGCTGGTGTGATTAAATGTAAAGCATTTAGGTCATTTACTAAATTTTAAATGGATCGCAGATACATTAATTCACATTCCTTTCTAGACACGCCTTCTTTTACTGCAGTCTATCGACCATGTTCACACACCCGACCGGTACCGTTTCTAACGGAGAGGTCGTCGCGGTGCGGCGTCGGTACACACGATATGGACTCGGCGCGAGTAAACGGTTCAATTTGATATGCCTTCTCTAATTGATTAACTAGAGACAAGCGTTCAATAATGCATTTACATGCAAATTTAGTCATAATCATCATAATGTGAAAACGATTATATTGCTCTATATTACTATACTTACAGATAACTTGTTCTCCGTAAATCAGCTTGAAAAGGTCGTCGACATCTGGAAGTCGTGTCCGTAACTAGGTAATCTGGGAGCGGCTCGAACTAACTCGCAAAATGCACATAAAATATATACCGGTAGTGCATGCATTGTGCGCATGCATTAACCCTCCCTACACAAATAACGCGTTCAACCATTATCTGTGTGCATTCTCCGTGGGGCAACTTCTAGTTTTATATCAGGGCCTATTTGAAATGAGGCCAAGAATCGTATGTTCATTCAACCTAATATAGCGTTTTTTAAACATCAAACCTTACAAATTCCTGTATATTATTTTCATTACTTATTTAATTATCAAATATTTCCGATATAAGATCATTTTTATTTATTCAAAGCATTCTTTCAATAAATGTAAACGGCTGGTAAATGAATACGTGGTATATAGTTCCATTGATGACCGTTCCTTATACGGTGTATATAAATATGTTTTCTAGTCAATTATGACGCTCATTTCAACAAGGTCAACATCTTCCTGGCATGGTATCATTATTAATAGTAATAAATAATTTGCTTTCATCTTAAAATGACAGAAATACAGGGACACCAATAGAAGGAATACATAAAAGAGAGAGGTCAGTTAATTTTTCATATTTAAAGTTCATACTCGAAGGAAAACTTTATTGATAGTCAAAGTTGACTGATTGCCATAATACACCAACAAAATCTTCCATTTTTTTCAGGAAACATCGCCTTCTTATTTAGTCTTCTTCCTCTTTTTCCTTTCAGTTTCTGTAACTAGAAAAGAAAAATTGTTCACAAACTTCGTGTATACCTTGTGAACATGTTGTACGTAGATTTCATATTCATGTTTTTGGATGTTTGTTTGTATGCTTCGGGGTGTGCTTGTTTTTACAAGTCCACCTCAACTATCCATAACTTTCCTACTTTCTATCGGATATTGATAAAAGTTCACTCTCATTTTTCATTTTTTATTTTTTATGGGGGTGTACTTACGAGGCCGACGGATAGAGAGGGGGTGTGATAGGGGCTCGATTCGATCATCTTCTTCCCACATTCTTGTTAACTCTTTCTTTCATTAGTCATTTGTCAACAGGAAATCAAGGACTTATATAAGGCGTTATTTCCAAATCCATTTCCACACCGACTTAACGTGAGGTCTTTGAAACTCCTAGTTATCATAATTTGGTCTGGGATATACTTAAAGTCAACATTCTGGTCCGCTCATACTTACGTTTTCATGACTTGTGTATACGGTGAAAACAGTCGTTCGGGGGGGGGGGGGCACACTCTTCCTCCCCAAATTTGTTTTTCAAGTATCCCAAAAGTGTCCCTTTTATTTTGGGGAAAGTGCCCTTTTCGCTTCAGCTAAGTGGCCCCTTTTCTTTGTTATACGTACCCTTCCTTTCCTCATATTAAGTGCTCCTTTCATATCTTATAAGTGTCCATATTCAAGGCTGATTGCTCATTTTACTTCAACAAGTGCCCAATTTTCTTTGTAATAATTACAATTTTCCTCTTCTTATAAGTTATATAGTACCCCTTTTCATCTCTAATATAGGTGTCCCTTTTACTTTGACACGTGCCCCTTTTCCCCTTTCTAATAAGTGCAATTTTCCCTTCAGAAAGTGCACATTTTCCTTTTGTAATAAATGCCTAGACCTATATAGAATAGAATAGAATAGAATATAATTGTATTGTCTTCTTGTTTGTTTGTTTGTTTGTTTGATTGATTTTATTTCTGCGTTCAAAAATATACAAATTCAAAGTCAAAGTACAAAATTTCGAACAATAACAAATACAATGAATACAATGTTTACAAAAGTAATTAAATGAAAAATCATGTTCAATTATATCATTCGATAAACCTGTACGAAGCATACAATAACATAAGAAATATGAAATATTTTCAATAAATTAGAGAGGTAATTCGGAATGCAGGAGACCACCATCGTGAGCGGTTAGGCTGGAGATGGATGGCGGCCTCGTAAAAAGAATTGGCGACATAACTCTCTTCGAAAAACTGAGTGACCAAGAGGGTGCGGTGCAAGTGCAGGTGCAGTGAGCAGTTGCATGATAAAGAATAAATAAGTCACGGTTTTGTTATACTAATTTAGAGAGGGGGAGCATATGATTGTATTATTTGTCGTTTAAGTGTAGCTTTTAAGGAGTAGATGGTTGAACAAGACTTTATGTTGTCGGGTAAATCATTCCAAATGTCCGGGCCAGAATGTCTAACAGATTTGTGTGTTATTGATAATTTGGGGTTTGTAAGATGGAAGTTTCCAGATATGCGAGTAGAGTATGAATGAACGGAATTATTAAACCTAAACATGTTATCAAAGGATGGTGGAAGCAGATTATTAATGTACTTAAACATAATAACTGCTACTTGAGTAGTGTTCAGATCGAAATTTTTTAGTGTTTTAAGTTTATAGAATAAAGGATCAGTGTGAGCTTCCGAAGAATGAAGAAACTTTCCTTCCAGGTGATATTACATAAACATTTCATAACTTATGCAAAATTTATAATATAAATACAATCATACCAAAATATTCAAATGCATACAAAATACAAAAGTATGAAATGAATAACATACATAGAATACAAATTACATAAAACATAAGGATAAATGGAGGAAAACATAAGGAAGAGATAGAGAAAGTGAAAAGAAAGAAGGAGAAAAGAGTTACAGAAAGAAAAAGGAGAGAGAGGGAGAGAAGGAGGTGAATTAGAGGAAGGTAAGCGAGAGTTAGAAGAGAAAGGAAAGAGGGAGAAACATATTGCTCCGATTGTCTCATTTTCGCTCGCGTGAACATTGTTTGTTGAAGTCGGTGGGATTTTTTTAATGTCGGTCGGCCAGCAATTTTTTTCCCTTCGAACTGTGACTTTTTATTGGACAAAGAAACATTTTTGAAAATTCAGACAATGATTTAGAGTCGATACAATGAACCGTCTTTTTTTCTAATAATTTAATGAAACCTTGAAGCTCCCGCACTTCGCGCGAGAGGGGATGAAACTGAATTCAGACAATTAGGATTAAGAGTAGAGAACGGTATACAACAAATCGTCTTCTTTCTATAATAACTTAATGAAAGGTCTAAGCTTCCGCGCTGCGCGTGGGATGGGGAAACTGAATTCAGGGGCAGAGGCAAAGGCCTTTCTCCACGATCCACATCTTGTGTGCATGAAAATTGCAACTGATATTCCTTCTTTTCTTTTCTTCTTTTGGTTCTTTCCCTTTCCTTCCTTCTCTCTTGTTTTGCGGGGGGGGGGGCACAGCATGGGCGGCACGGCCCTTTCGACCCCCTCCCGATCTCCTTCTTTTCCCCTTTTTCCTTTCTTCTTCCTTTCCTCTTCTCTCTTCTTTCCCTTTCCCTTCTTTTCTCTCCTTCTCTCTCTCTCTCTCTCTCTCTCTCTCTCTCTCTCTCTCTCTCTCTCTTTGTTTGCTGAGGGGCTAGGGGAGGGTAGGCGAAGGCCTTTCGCCCCCGATCCACACCGCGTTGGTGGGAAAAAAAACACAATTGATCTCCCGTACCTTTCTTTTCTTTCCCTTTTCCATCTATTCCTTTCTCTCTCTTTTAAGTTTGCTGTAGAAGGTGGGAGGCAAGGGCCATTTGCTGCCCCCCCCCCCCCGATCCGTAACTTGTTCGCGGGAAAACTGCAACTGATATCCCCTTTTTCCTTTCCTTCCTTTTATCTCGTCTTTTCCCTTTTTTCTTTACCTTCTCTTCCTTATCTCTTTCTTTTTGCTGGGAGGGGGGGGGGGGGGGGCAACAGCCTGGGAGGCAAAGGCCTTTCGCCCCCCCCCCCCCGATCACCTTCTTTTCCCCCTTTTCTTTTCTTCTTCCTCTTCTTCCTTTCCCTTACTCTCCGCTTTACCTTCTTTCTCTCTCTCTTCATTTTTTGTTGGCGGTTGGGGGGGGTCAAGGCCCTCTCGCTGCCCCCCCCCCCCACCCCTGGATCCGCGCCGGGAAGACCTGTAGTGTCATTCCTAGCTAGCTCGCAAAGCTGAATATGGGTTATCCAGTCGTTTCATTCATTAAGTATAATTATACTTGTAGTGACTATGTATACGTGTGGACTAGAGTACGGACATTCGGTGCGGCAGGCGGACTATTGGTGCGAGACCTCTTCCGCACAGATTGTCCGTCAGACATTTGAGACGCGCAGGGAAAGTATGATTTTTGGGGATGTGATATGATTCGAGTCTTCGATTGCGTATTGTCATTCAATTCCATTAAATTCAAATAATTTTATTTCATAACTCGATCAAAACATGTCGGCATAACAAGACCCCTGAACATCCAGTGGCTTTGCCCCCCTGGACCCCATCTAGGGCCCTAAGGCGGTCCACTGGATGCTAATCTGATGGAAATTTAATGCCCAAAACCCCTAAGCTTCTGGGGGCTCTTTCGTCCTCTTTGTGCATGGCTGATTGTCAACGAAACGGAGTTAAGTCTTTTGTCAAGTCTGCTCGTTGCTATGGCAGGCAACCAGTAAAAACCAATTCAAATAAACAGAACTTTGTTATTCCTGATTGAGGTGTCGTATGAAAGGGCAGAAAATAAACTTTCTAGAAATGTGATTTTCTCTTTGAAATTCAGATAACGCCCGCCAAATGACTTTTTGATACCCTCTCTTCAATTTGTTTTTAATCACTCGTGCGTGAAATATGCATCATATGAGTTACATCAAATGAAAGAGGAGGATCTATGCTTTACAAATATGTGTCATTTATTATTTATAATTGTGATTAATTCTCGGTTTCGTTTTTTCTGGGACGCACTGTATAGTAGGCCTACTTGCGATATGGGCACATGGTAATTTTCCTCGACAACATAAATATATTAAGATTTATTTCGTTAACATAGTCAATATCGTAGCTACACCCGTACAAATTAGTGCTCACCACCACCTCCCCCCACCCCCCCCCCCCCCCCGCCTTTTCGCCGGCTAATTCGCGGATAAACTTTTTCTCACGAAAAAAGAAATGAAGTGCTCATTACACCCCTCGCAATGACTCACTCTCACCTCTGGCTCAAAAGTGGCAACCCTATAAGAACCCCACCCCCCCCTCCCTCCTTAAAAGCTTGTACGGGCTTGAGCTATATATTTAACTGCAGGCACGTAGCTAGATTATTATTTTGGGGGCGGTGGTGAGTAAGCGAAGCGTGCGAATCACTTAAAGATAAAGACCAGTTATGGTCATGCGATTGCATTATGAAAGAGGCGTTGTGGAATCGATCAGAAAAGGTTGATCATCAAGCACATAGGCTAAGTATTGGTGTGTCCTCCAAGGATCAGGAATCATCAAATGATAAGAAATATTGGCCCAGTCTTGGTAATGTTATAAGCACTGTACACAGAAAGATGTTAATGGGACTACGCACACGTGCGCGACACATGACTGAGACCCCCGGGACATGAATATGGAAATTTGGAGGAAGTAAATATCATCAACCTTTAAGCATTTCAGTTTAACAAATGGTGGGGTAGCATGGTCACGATAACCAACTCGGGTACAAAATAGCGTACTGATTTCTTTTGCAGCAAAAGAATATTATTAGTCACACACTTGGATGTTGCCTACAAAATATTACAATAGGATATATGTGGTAAGATGAGACTATTATAAAGCATAACTAATATTTTATCAGAAACAAAACATTTTAATTCTATACAGTATGCCAATATTTCTGGAGATTGATGTAACGGTGTGTTTTACATGGTCGCTGCAGTCTTTTCAATGGTATAGACACCAGGGAACTTTGTACATGTCTTTCTCGCTGTAGAAAAAAAAAAATTATTCTATTATTTAGAGCAAGCTTATCATTAGATTTTCTACCTGTATAATATATCAATAGAATCATATCTATCATTAATTCTATGATTTATTTTCCCCGGGCTCCCCCTGGATCCGCCACTGGTCAAGGGCAGAGTCCCAGTAAGCTAAGGGGTTTCAGGCATTTAATTATCAATAATTCATTGCATTTTGCCCCGAACCCAACATAAAGGAATCCTCTATGTGGGCATTCCATTAACCATAATGCAGAGCCCTACAGAGGAATTTTTCCTGTTGGGGACCGGGGTGAAATGCAATGAATTATTGAAAAATTATTGCATTTTCTTTGTTTATAATTGTGATTAAGTTATGATAAAACATCGATAATTCTCAGTTTCTTTTTTATGTGACGCACTGCATATACTCAGTCTTATCTCAATACTTACGATAAAATATTGCAGAAGACTTTGACATTATCGAACATTACTTCCTTACCTGGTATCAAAGGCAACTTGAAAGTAAGACGTAGGTGTATTATACACAAATTAGTTTTGAAAACTAGCATTAATAGCAAACTAGCTAGGAAATGAAGTTAATATTTCTAAGGCTCGATGGAGGGGGTGCTAGGCTAGATGGAGAGGGTGCTAGGCTCGATGTAGTTAGTGCAAGTTTAAATGAAATCATGCATGCAAGGAGATAGATGGGGCTAATATCTCTAAGGCTCAATGGAGGGGGTGCTAGGCAATTTTAAATGAAATCATGCTAGGAGATATTATGGAGTTAATAATTAATGAGCGAGAACACTAACCGAAGTTCATCAAAATGAAACATAGTAGGCATGGGGCTTGTGTGGTCATCACACCATTGTTTAGAACAAGATTGTTTGGAACCGGCAACCTTGATAACTTGGCCAGTATGACGTGAAATTTCGGTACTTTATAATACATTATATCTGATATATTGGTAAAGAGTAGAGATTGTGAAAACTTTATGTAAAAATTAGTAACATTACAAAATATGCAAGTAGTCAAGAAATCCCTTACACGATCTTGGAAAAAAGATTGTGATAATTCTCTCGCGCTCTAACTCGCCCCCTCCCTCCCCCCTCTCTCTCTCTCATTTAGTTTTTTCACGTCTAGTGACATTCCTAAACATAAGCCTGGTATATAACCAAAACTTGATATTATGGAAGTAGGAGCAGATGTGCACAAAATAACCAAACATCATAATTCGACATGATCGGTATCAGAAGCTCCGAGAGAGATGAAATGAGACGGAGCCTAATTTGCGTCAACTACACTATATGAGATTGGAGGTGGCTTGTGTGGCAAGCTAAGGTACATTGCTATCTATGCGCATTACATTGATGTACAGAAACGTATACAATGCTCGAGGTGCATGCCGGGAAGGCGTATGAAAGATGACGTAATGGTATCGAAATATAAGAAAGGAAAACAACTTCAGTTCAAGACAGTTCAAAATAATGCTGGGAAATGGAAATTAAAATGATACCGTTTGTAAAAAAAACCAGTTAGATATGGTTTTTGGACAAGAAGCATGAGATAATTTATTCATTGCTCGGCAATCTGGACTGTATTTGAAACAGAGCATCCAATATTCCTGACATTTAAATAGTATACTGTCAATGAAAAAATATAACTAAAAAAAATAATAATAATGGACCTCTTCATCCAAGGCTGTGTGTCTTTGTCGAGCACAAAATGATTCTGCTCGGGTATGCAGGCCAGTTGTTAGCCCATATTGGGCTTGAATAGACTTGAATTGAAAGACCCTTTGTTTCACCTCGCGAAGTTTGGGCGCTTTCATATGAGGAGTAAAACCTTGCCCATCATTGAATTCATGTTGTAAGGTTGTTTACAGACTGGAAAATGATAGCATGGGAGCGTACAGATTGAATAAAGGAAGAAAGTAGTACTGAAAATGTAAAAATCTTGTTTAACCTGGCAATAAGGGACTCTTGAATGTAGTTTAAAAATTGGACATGACTTTGGGGCTAACGCTACCGGCCACCGGCTACGCTGACGACCGCCAGCTAGCTGACGACCGCCAGCTAGCTGACGACCGCCAGCTAGCTGACGACCGCCAGCTAGCTGACGACCGCCAGCTAGCTGACGACCGCCAGCTAGCTGACGACCGCCAGCTAGCTGACGACCGCCAGCTAGCTGACGACCGCCAGCTAGCTGACGACCGCCAGCTAGCTGACGACCGCCAGCTAGCTAAAAAGAAAAAAAAAAAAAAAAAAAAGACGCCCCCCCCCCAAAAAAAAGACCCCCCCCCAAAGGGGCTCCCTAACAGTTTTTTCCTACACTCAGCTGCTCCCCCCTTACAATAGGACTTTCAATATCTGGATTTTGGGCTTTAAAATAAAATACACTAGCTGGGGATCGAACCCGATACCTTCCACTTACTAGGCGATTGCTTATCCACGAGACCACTTTGCCTCACTGCGATTACCTGGTTCACTTTTAGTTGTTAACACTGTGCTTTTAGTTGTTAACACTTTCAGCTAGCTGACGACAGGCGCAGCTACCCCCTAAAGGCAGACGCGGATCCAGGGGCCGGGAGGGCCTTGCCCCCCCCCCCCCCCCGCAAAAAAAAAGAGAGAGAGAGAGAGAAGGAAAAGAAGGAGAAGGGAAAGAGGAGAGAAAGGGAAAGAAAAAAGAGGAAGAGGAAGAAGAAGGAAGAAAAAAAAGGGGGGGGGGAAGAAGCAGACCAAGGGCCGAAATGGTCTTGGATCCCAGCTGTCACCCCCCCCCCCCCCCACACATTAAAAAATAAGAGAGAATGATGAAAAGGGAAAGAAAAAGGAAAAGAAGAGATAAAGGGAGGGAAAAAAGGAAGAAGAAAAGAAAAGAAGCGGGATATCAGTTGCAATTTTGCCGCCAACAAGTTGTAGTTCAGAGGGGCCAAAAGGCCCTAGACCCCACACCAATTAACGCTACGCTCTGCCTTATCGTAAATACCTCTCCCCCAACCTACTTAGAGAAACGTTCAGCGGGGCCTGCATGTAAAAGTGGGTGGTGCGGATTTTTTTTCTACCACCCCCCCCCCAAAAAAAACATTTTTGCTTATTTCGCCACTGCCGGTGTCACCATTACGTACCAATATTTGGCTAGCATAATTCCAAATTGGGCCCCCCTAACAAATCCTAGATCCGTGCCTGGTGCCCCCCAAAGAGGCTACTCAACAGTTTTTTTTCTACACTGCCCCCCCCCTCCCCCCACCAAAGGCCCATTTGTTCTTTTTGAGGAATCCATTGACATATTGTGCTTTGGAACCCTTTCCGTTACACCAACAACAACAACAATAATTATTTTATCACCCAAAATTGGACAATTATTAACTTTTAATATCTGGCTTTCCCGCCAAAATATTTGAATTAATTGTAAATATGTGGATTGAGATTCTCAGACCTTATTTGATTAATGGGGGTATTGGATTCTCTTTTCTTGTCTCTTTCTGGCTCTCTTTCTTTCTTTCTCTTTCTATCTCACCTTCTCATTCAGACTGAAAAGGTATTGAATATGATTATGTTTGATGGATAAAACAGAATAATATTGCTGTCCTTTGTGTACTTCGTATAATACTTTACTTTGTTTACAAGTTCATTATAAGCTCATTGTATCGATCGATTAAAAGAATAGCAATAATTATGTACTTTGAGTGACATAAAAATGGGTTAAAATCATTTTTAGCTTTTGTTTAAGTAAAACAAAACAGAAGGAAAAAGTTGCACTAGCTGGGTTTCGAACCCGAAACCTTCCAGTTACCAGGCGATCGCCTATCCACGAGACTAATGTGTCCAACTGCCAATCAGCATGAGTTTTTCCCTGTTAATACTTATTGTTGTATGTGTAGCAAAGGAGGTATTCTAAATAAATCAGAGAGTCACTTGTTAAAGAAAAAGTATCACGTGTCCTTTTCTCCTTTGTTGAAGAGGTGGGGGGGGGGTGTCCACTTAAAAAGAGATAAACAAGTCAATACAATGGGGTGACGAACAAAATGGTAAAAATAACATATGGGGTATAAATAGGAGTAGCTGTGAATCAAACCAAGTACATTTACATTTGCATTTGCATTATGAAGCGATCAGTCTTATCCACTAGACCACTTTAATTACCTCACTGCCATTACCTGGTTCACTTCTTGTTGTTAAAATAACATACGTTTTTTTTGTTTCAAGATTTAAACAAAAATATGGACTGGCTGGGTATCGAATCCGATACCTTCCAATTACTAGGCGGTCGCCTATCCACACTTTGCCTCACTGCGATTACCTGGTTCGCTTTTAGTTGTTAACACTTTCTGATGCTGATTTAATGATTGTTATGTTTTGAAACAGGTGCATTCAAACTAACATGCCATTGAAAGTAACATTCCGTTGAAGCTAACTTAGAAATGCAGTGCAGCTGTATTTAGGCACTGCTCATTGTTATTCATAATTATTAAAGATGCAGGCTCTTCGATTCAGTTTTTTTTAATAGCTCGCATCGGCTATATTTGAATATTTACGTAACAAACTACTCAGCTCTTTCTAACATGGCATCAATTAATGAATTGAATAAAAGAACGGACACTCCCTTCATCGAGTGAATACTTTCGTCATTGCGAGGATTTCCAAAGACTGAGGTAGAAATAGCATTCCTGACAATGCAACAATGACCGCATTATTTTGATGACGTAATGGTATCGAAATATAAGAAAGGAAAACAACTTCAGTTCAAGACAGTTCAAAATAATGCTGGGAAATGGAAATTAAAATGATACCGTTTGTAAAAAAAACCAGTTAGATATGGTTTTTGGACAAGAAGCATGAGATAATTTATTCATTGCTCGGCAATCTGGACTGTATTTGAAACAGAGCATCCAATATTCCTGACATTTAAATAGTATACTGTCAATGAAAAAATATAACTAAAAAAAATAATAATAATGGACCTCTTCATCCAAGGCTGTGTGTCTTTGTCGAGCACAAAATGATTCTGCTCGGGTATGCAGGCCAGTTGTTAGCCCATATTGGGCTTGAATAGACTTGAATTGAAAGACCCTTTGTTTCACCTCGCGAAGTTTGGGCGCTTTCATATGAGGAGTAAAACCTTGCCCATCATTGAATTCATGTTGTAAGGTTGTTTACAGACTGGAAAATGATAGCATGGGAGCGTACAGATTGAATAAAGGAAGAAAGTAGTACTGAAAATGTAAAAATCTTGTTTAACCTGGCAATAAGGGACTCTTGAATGTAGTTTAAAAATTGGACATGACTTTGGGGCTAACGCTACCGGCCACCGGCTACGCTGACGACCGCTGACGACCGCCAGCTAGCTGACGACCGCCAGCTAGCTGACGACCGCCAGCTAGCTGACGACCGCCAGCTAAAAAGAAAAAAAAAAAAAAAAAAAAAAGACGCCCCCCCCAAAAAAAAAAAGACCCCCCCCAAAGGGGCTCCCTAACAGTTTTTTCCTACACTCAGCTGCTCCCCCCTTACAATAGGACTTTCAATATCTGGATTTTGGGCTTTAAAATAAAATACACTAGCTGGGGATCGAACCCGATACCTTCCACTTACTAGGCGATTGCTTATCCACGAGACCACTTTGCCTCACTGCGATTACCTGGTTCACTTTTAGTTGTTAACACTGTGCTTTTAGTTGTTAACACTTTCAGCTAGCTGACGACAGGCGCAGCTACCCCCTAAAGGCAGACGCGGATCCAGGGGCCGGGAGGGCCTTGCCCCCCCCCCCCCCCCCCCCCTCCCGCAAAAAAAGAGAGAGAGAGAGAGAAGGAAAAGAAGGAGAAGGGAAAGAGGAGAGAAAGGGAAAGAAAAAAGAGGAAGAGGAAGAAGAAGGAAGAAAAAAAAGGGGGGGGGGGAAGAAGCAGACCAAGGGCCGAAATGGTCTTGGATCCCAGCTGTCACCCCCCCCCCCCCCCACACCATTAAAAAATAAGAGAGAATGATGAAAAGGGAAAGAAAAAGGAAAAGAAGAGATAAAGGGAGGGAAAAAAAGGAAGAAGAAAAGAAAAGAAGCGGGATATCAGTTGCAATTTTGCCGCCAACAAGTTGTAGTTCAGAGGGGCCAAAAGGCCCTAGACCCCACACCAATTAACGCTACGCTCTGCCTTATCGTAAATACCTCTCCCCCAACCTACTTAGAGAAACGTTCAGCGGGGCCTGCATGTAAAAGTGGGTGGTGCGGATTTTTTTTCTACCACCCCCCCCCAAAAAAAAACATTTTTGCTTATTTCGCCACTGCCGGTGTCACCATTACGTACCAATATTTGGCTAGCATAATTCCAAATTGGGCCCCCCTAACAAATCCTAGATCCGTGCCTGGTGCCCCCAAAGAGGCTAAAGAGGCTACTCAACAGTTTTTTTTCTACACTGCCCCCCCCCCCTCCCCCCACCAAAGGCCCATTTGTTCTTTTTGAGGAATCCATTGACATATTGTGCTTTGGAACCCTTTCCGTTACACCAACAACAACAACAATAATTATTTTATCACCCCAAAATTGGACAATTATTAACTTTTAATATCTGGCTTTCCCGCCAAAATATTTGAATTAATTGTAAATATGTGGATTGAGATTCTCAGACCTTATTTGATTAATGGGGGTATTGGATTCTCTTTTCTTGTCTCTTTCTGGCTCTCTTTCTTTCTTTCTCTTTCTATCTCACCTTCTCATTCAGACTGAAAAGGTATTGAATATGATTATGTTTGATGGATAAAACAGAATAATATTGCTGTCCTTTGTGTACTTCGTATAATACTTTACTTTGTTTACAAGTTCATTATAAGCTCATTGTATCGATCGATTAAAAGAATAGCAATAATTATGTACTTTGAGTGACATAAAAATGGGTTAAAATCATTTTTAGCTTTTGTTTAAGTAAAACAAAACAGAAGGAAAAAGTTGCACTAGCTGGGTTTCGAACCCGAAACCTTCCAGTTACCAGGCGATCGCCTATCCACGAGACTAATGTGTCCAACTGCCAATCAGCATGAGTTTTTCCCTGTTAATACTTATTGTTGTATGTGTAGCAAAGGAGGTATTCTAAATAAATCAGAGAGTCACTTGTTAAAGAAAAAGTATCACGTGTCCTTTTCTCCTTTGTTGAAGAGGTGGGGGGGGGGGGTGTCCACTTAAAAAGAGATAAACAAGTCAATACAATGGGGTGACGAACAAAATGGTAAAAATAACATATGGGGTATAAATAGGAGTAGCTGTGAATCAAACCAAGTACATTTACATTTGCATTTGCATTATGAAGCGATCAGTCTTATCCACTAGACCACTTTAATTACCTCACTGCCATTACCTGGTTCACTTCTTGTTGTTAAAATAACATACGTTTTTTTTGTTTCAAGATTTAAACAAAAATATGGACTGGCTGGGTATCGAATCCGATACCTTCCAATTACTAGGCGGTCGCCTATCCACACTTTGCCTCACTGCGATTACCTGGTTCGCTTTTAGTTGTTAACACTTTCTGATGCTGATTTAATGATTGTTATGTTTTGAAACAGGTGCATTCAAACTAACATGCCATTGAAAGTAACATTCCGTTGAAGCTAACTTAGAAATGCAGTGCAGCTGTATTTAGGCACTGCTCATTGTTATTCATAATTATTAAAGATGCAGGCTCTTCGATTCAGTTTTTTTTAATAGCTCGCATCGGCTATATTTGAATATTTACGTAACAAACTACTCAGCTCTTTCTAACATGGCATCAATTAATGAATTGAATAAAAGAACGGACACTCCCTTCATCGAGTGAATACTTTCGTCATTGCGAGGATTTCCAAAGACTGAGGTAGAAATAGCATTCCTGACAATGCAACAATGACCGCATTATTTTGATGACGTAATGGTATCGAAATATAAGAAAGGAAAACAACTTCAGTTCAAGACAGTTCAAAATAATGCTGGGAAATGGAAATTAAAATGATACCGTTTGTAAAAAAAACCAGTTAGATATGGTTTTTGGACAAGAAGCATGAGATAATTTATTCATTGCTCGGCAATCTGGACTGTATTTGAAACAGAGCATCCAATATTCCTGACATTTAAATAGTATACTGTCAATGAAAAAATATAACTAAAAAAAATAATAATAATGGACCTCTTCATCCAAGGCTGTGTGTCTTTGTCGAGCACAAAATGATTCTGCTCGGGTATGCAGGCCAGTTGTTAGCCCATATTGGGCTTGAATAGACTTGAATTGAAAGACCCTTTGTTTCACCTCGCGAAGTTTGGGCGCTTTCATATGAGGAGTAAAACCTTGCCCATCATTGAATTCATGTTGTAAGGTTGTTTACAGACTGGAAAATGATAGCATGGGAGCGTACAGATTGAATAAAGGAAGAAAGTAGTACTGAAAATGTAAAAATCTTGTTTAACCTGGCAATAAGGGACTCTTGAATGTAGTTTAAAAATTGGACATGACTTTGGGGCTAACGCTACCGGCCACGGCTACGCTGACGACCGCCAGCTAGCTGACGACCGCCAGCTAGCTGACGACCGCCAGCTAGCTGACGACCGCCAGCTAGCTGACGACCGCCAGCTAGCTGACGACCGCCAGCTAGCTGACGACCGCCAGCTAGCTGACGACCGCCAGCTAGCTGACGACCGCCAGCTAGCTGACGACCGCCAGCTAAAAAGAAAAAAAAAAAAAAAAAAAGACGCCCCCCCCCCCAAAAAAAAGACCCCCCCCAAAGGGGCTCCCTAACAGTTTTTTCCTACACTCAGCTGCTCCCCCCTTACAATAGGACTTTCAATATCTGGATTTTGGGCTTTAAAATAAAATACACTAGCTGGGGATCGAACCCGATACCTTCCACTTACTAGGCGATTGCTTATCCACGAGACCACTTTGCCTCACTGCGATTACCTGGTTCACTTTTAGTTGTTAACACTGTGCTTTTAGTTGTTAACACTTTCAGCTAGCTGACGACAGGCGCAGCTACCCCCTAAAGGCAGACGCGGATCCAGGGGCCGGGAGGGCCTTGCCCCCCCCCCCCCCCCCCTCCCGCAAAAAAAGAGAGAGAGAGAGAGAAGGAAAAGAAGGAGAAGGGAAAGAGGAGAGAAAGGGAAAGAAAAAAGAGGAAGAGGAAGAAGAAGGAAGAAAAAAAAGGGGGGGGGGAAGAAGCAGACCAAGGGCCGAAATGGTCTTGGATCCCAGCTGTCACCCCCCCCCCCCCACACCATTAAAAAATAAGAGAGAATGATGAAAAGGGAAAGAAAAAGGAAAAGAAGAGATAAAGGGAGGGAAAAAAGGAAGAAGAAAAGAAAAGAAGCGGGATATCAGTTGCAATTTTGCCGCCAACAAGTTGTAGTTCAGAGGGGCCAAAAGGCCCTAGACCCCCACCAATTAACGCTACGCTCTGCCTTATCGTAAATACCTCTCCCCCAACCTACTTAGAGAAACGTTCAGCGGGGCCTGCATGTAAAAGTGGGTGGTGCGGATTTTTTTTCTACCACCCCCCCCCCCAAAAAAAACATTTTTGCTTATTTCGCCACTGCCGGTGTCACCATTACGTACCAATATTTGGCTAGCATAATTCCAAATTGGGCCCCCCTAACAAATCCTAGATCCGTGCCTGGTGCCCCCAAAGAGGCTACTCAACAGTTTTTTTCTACACTGCCCCCCCCCCTCCCCCCACCAAAGGCCCATTTGTTCTTTTTGAGGAATCCATTGACATATTGTGCTTTGGAACCCTTTCCGTTACACCAACAACAACAACAATAATTATTTTATCACCCCAAAATTGGACAATTATTAACTTTTAATATCTGGCTTTCCCGCCAAAATATTTGAATTAATTGTAAATATGTGGATTGAGATTCTCAGACCTTATTTGATTAATGGGGGTATTGGATTCTCTTTTCTTGTCTCTTTCTGGCTCTCTTTCTTTCTTTCTCTTTCTATCTCACCTTCTCATTCAGACTGAAAAGGTATTGAATATGATTATGTTTGATGGATAAAACAGAATAATATTGCTGTCCTTTGTGTACTTCGTATAATACTTTACTTTGTTTACAAGTTCATTATAAGCTCATTGTATCGATCGATTAAAAGAATAGCAATAATTATGTACTTTGAGTGACATAAAAATGGGTTAAAATCATTTTTAGCTTTTGTTTAAGTAAAACAAAACAGAAGGAAAAAGTTGCACTAGCTGGGTTTCGAACCCGAAACCTTCCAGTTACCAGGCGATCGCCTATCCACGAGACTAATGTGTCCAACTGCCAATCAGCATGAGTTTTTCCCTGTTAATACTTATTGTTGTATGTGTAGCAAAGGAGGTATTCTAAATAAATCAGAGAGTCACTTGTTAAAGAAAAAGTATCACGTGTCCTTTTCTCCTTTGTTGAAGAGGTGGGGGGGGGGGGGTGTCCACTTAAAAAGAGATAAACAAGTCAATACAATGGGGTGACGAACAAAATGGTAAAAATAACATATGGGGTATAAATAGGAGTAGCTGTGAATCAAACCAAGTACATTTACATTTGCATTTGCATTATGAAGCGATCAGTCTTATCCACTAGACCACTTTAATTACCTCACTGCCATTACCTGGTTCACTTCTTGTTGTTAAAATAACATACGTTTTTTTTGTTTCAAGATTTAAACAAAAATATGGACTGGCTGGGTATCGAATCCGATACCTTCCAATTACTAGGCGGTCGCCTATCCACACTTTGCCTCACTGCGATTACCTGGTTCGCTTTTAGTTGTTAACACTTTCTGATGCTGATTTAATGATTGTTATGTTTTGAAACAGGTGCATTCAAACTAACATGCCATTGAAAGTAACATTCCGTTGAAGCTAACTTAGAAATGCAGTGCAGCTGTATTTAGGCACTGCTCATTGTTATTCATAATTATTAAAGATGCAGGCTCTTCGATTCAGTTTTTTTTAATAGCTCGCATCGGCTATATTTGAATATTTACGTAACAAACTACTCAGCTCTTTCTAACATGGCATCAATTAATGAATTGAATAAAAGAACGGACACTCCCTTCATCGAGTGAATACTTTCGTCATTGCGAGGATTTCCAAAGACTGAGGTAGAAATAGCATTCCTGACAATGCAACAATGACCGCATTATTTTGATGACGTAATGGTATCGAAATATAAGAAAGGAAAACAACTTCAGTTCAAGACAGTTCAAAATAATGCTGGGAAATGGAAATTAAAATGATACCGTTTGTAAAAAAAACCAGTTAGATATGGTTTTTGGACAAGAAGCATGAGATAATTTATTCATTGCTCGGCAATCTGGACTGTATTTGAAACAGAGCATCCAATATTCCTGACATTTAAATAGTATACTGTCAATGAAAAAATATAACTAAAAAAAATAATAATAATGGACCTCTTCATCCAAGGCTGTGTGTCTTTGTCGAGCACAAAATGATTCTGCTCGGGTATGCAGGCCAGTTGTTAGCCCATATTGGGCTTGAATAGACTTGAATTGAAAGACCCTTTGTTTCACCTCGCGAAGTTTGGGCGCTTTCATATGAGGAGTAAAACCTTGCCCATCATTGAATTCATGTTGTAAGGTTGTTTACAGACTGGAAAATGATAGCATGGGAGCGTACAGATTGAATAAAGGAAGAAAGTAGTACTGAAAATGTAAAAATCTTGTTTAACCTGGCAATAAGGGACTCTTGAATGTAGTTTAAAAATTGGACATGACTTTGGGGCTAACGCTACCGGCCACCGGCTACGCTGACGACGACCGCCAGCTAGCTGACGACCGCCAGCTAGCTGACGACCGCCAGCTAAAAAGAAAAAAAAAAAAAAAAAAAAAAGGACGCCCCCCCCCCCCAAAAAACGACCCCCCCCAAAGGGACCTCCACTAACAGTTTTTTCCTACACTCAGCTGCTCCCCCCTACTAGGACTTTCAATATCTGGACGACCGCCAGCTAGCTGACGACCGCCAGCTAAAAAGAAAAAAAAAAAAAAAAAAAAAGACGCCCCCCCCAAAAAAAAAAAGACCCCCCCCCCAAAGGGGCTCCCTAACAGTTTTTTCCTACACTCAGCTGCTCCCCCCTTACAATAGGACTTTCAATATCTGGATTTTGGGCTTTAAAATAAAATACACTAGCTGGGGATCGAACCCGATACCTTCCACTTACTAGGCGATTGCTTATCCACGAGACCACTTTGCCTCACTGCGATTACCTGGTTCACTTTTAGTTGTTAACACTGTGCTTTTAGTTGTTAACACTTTCAGCTAGCTGACGACAGGCGCAGCTACCCCCTAAAGGCAGACGCGGATCAGGGGCCGGGAGGGCCTTGCCCCCCCCCCCCCCCCCCCCCCCCCACAAAAAAAGAGAGAGAGAGAGAGAAGGAAAAGAAGGAGAAGGGAAAGAGGAGAGAAAGGGAAAGAAAAAAGAGGAAGAGGAAGAAGAAGGAAGAAAAAAAAGGGGGGGGGGGAAGAAGCAGACCAAGGGCCGAAATGGTCTTGGATCCCAGCTGTCACCCCCCCCCCCCCCCACACCATTAAAAAATAAGAGAGAATGATGAAAAGGGAAAGAAAAAGGAAAAGAAAAGAAGAGATAAAGGGAGGGAAAAAAGGAAGAAGAAGAAAAGAAAAGAAGCGGGATATCAGTTGCAATTTTGCCGCCAACAAGTTGTAGTTCAGAGGGGCCAAAGGCCCTAGACCCCACACCAATTAACGCTACGCTCTGCCTTATCGTAAATACCTCTCCCCCAACCTACTTAGAGAAACGTTCAGCGGGGCCTGCATGTAAAAGTGGGTGGTGCGGATTTTTTTTTTTTCTACCCCCCCCCCAAAAAAAACATTTTTGCTTATTTCGCCACTGCCGGTGTCACCATTACGTACCAATATTTGGCTAGCATAATTCCAAATTGGGCCCCCCTAACAAATCCTAGATCCGTGCCTGGTGCCCCCCAAAGAGGCTACCTCAACAGTTTTTTTTTCTACACTGCCCCCCCCCCTCCCCCCACCAAAGGCCCATTTGTTCTTTTTGAGGAATCCATTGACATATTGTGCTTTGGAACCCTTTCCGTTACACCAACAACAACAACAATAATTATTTTATCACCCCAAAATTGGACAATTATTAACTTTTAATATCTGGCTTTCCCGCCAAAATATTTGAATTAATTGTAAATATGTGGATTGAGATTCTCAGACCTTATTTGATTAATGGGGGTATTGGATTCTCTTTTCTTGTCTCTTTCTGGCTCTCTTTCTTTCTTTCTCTTTCTATCTCACCTTCTCATTCAGACTGAAAAGGTATTGAATATGATTATGTTTGATGGATAAAACAGAATAATATTGCTGTCCTTTGTGTACTTCGTATAATACTTTACTTTGTTTACAAGTTCATTATAAGCTCATTGTATCGATCGATTAAAAGAATAGCAATAATTATGTACTTTGAGTGACATAAAAATGGGTTAAAATCATTTTTAGCTTTTGTTTAAGTAAAACAAAACAGAAGGAAAAAGTTGCACTAGCTGGGTTTCGAACCCGAAACCTTCCAGTTACCAGGCGATCGCCTATCCACGAGACTAATGTGTCCAACTGCCAATCAGCATGAGTTTTTCCCTGTTAATACTTATTGTTGTATGTGTAGCAAAGGAGGTATTCTAAATAAATCAGAGAGTCACTTGTTAAAGAAAAAGTATCACGTGTCCTTTTCTCCTTGTTGAAGAGGTGGGGGGGGGGGGGGGTGTCCACTTAAAAAGAGATAAACAAGTCAATACAATGGGGGTGACGAACAAAATGGTAAAAATAACATATGGGGTATAAATAGGAGTAGCTGTGAATCAAACCAAGTACATTTACATTTGCATTTGCATTATGAAGCGATCAGTCTTATCCACTAGACCACTTTAATTACCTCACTGCCATTACCTGGTTCACTTCTTGTTGTTAAAATAACATACGTTTTTTTTGTTTCAAGATTTAAACAAAAATATGGACTGGCTGGGTATCGAATCCGATACCTTCCAATTACTAGGCGGTCGCCTATCCACACTTTGCCTCACTGCGATTACCTGGTTCGCTTTTAGTTGTTAACACTTTCTGATGCTGATTTAATGATTGTTATGTTTTGAAACAGGTGCATTCAAACTAACATGCCATTGAAAGTAACATTCCGTTGAAGCTAACTTAGAAATGCAGTGCAGCTGTATTTAGGCACTGCTCATTGTTATTCATAATTATTAAAGATGCAGGCTCTTCGATTCAGTTTTTTTTAATAGCTCGCATCGGCTATATTTGAATATTTACGTAACAAACTACTCAGCTCTTTCTAACATGGCATCAATTAATGAATTGAATAAAAGAACGGACACTCCCTTCATCGAGTGAATACTTTCGTCATTGCGAGGATTTCCAAAGACTGAGGTAGAAATAGCATTCCTGACAATGCAACAATGACCGCATTATTTTGATGACGTAATGGTATCGAAATATAAGAAAGGAAAACAACTTCAGTTCAAGACAGTTCAAAATAATGCTGGGAAATGGAAATTAAAATGATACCGTTTGTAAAAAAAACCAGTTAGATATGGTTTTTGGACAAGAAGCATGAGATAATTTATTCATTGCTCGGCAATCTGGACTGTATTTGAAACAGAGCATCCAATATTCCTGACATTTAAATAGTATACTGTCAATGAAAAAATATAACTAAAAAAAATAATAATAATGGACCTCTTCATCCAAGGCTGTGTGTCTTTGTCGAGCACAAAATGATTCTGCTCGGGTATGCAGGCCAGTTGTTAGCCATATTGGGCTTGAATAGACTTGAATTGAAAGACCCTTTGTTTCACCTCGCGAAGTTTGGGCGCTTTCATATGAGGAGTAAAACCTTGCCCATCATTGAATTCATGTTGTAAGGTTGTTTACAGACTGGAAAATGATAGCATGGGAGCGTACAGATTGAATAAAGGAAGAAAGTAGTACTGAAAATGTAAAAAATCTTGTTTAACCTGGCAATAAGGGACTCTTGAATGTAGTTTAAAAATTGGACATGACTTTGGGGCTAACGCTACCGGCCACGGCTACGCTGACGACCGCCAGCTAGCTGACGACCGCAGCTAGCTGACGACGCCAGCTAGCTGACGACCGCCAGCTAGCTGACGACCGCCAGCTAGCTGACGACCGCCAGCTAGCTGACGACCGCCAGCTAGCTGACGACCGCCAGCTAGCTGACGACGCCAGCTAGCTGACGACGCCAGCTAGCTGACGACACGCCAGCTAGCTGACGACCGCCAGCTAGCTGACGACCGCCAGCTAGCTGACGACCGCCAGCTAGCTGACGACCCGCCCCCTAGCTGACGACCGCCAGCTAAAAAGAAAAAAAAAAAAAAAAAAAAAAAAGACGCCCCCCCCCCAAAAAAAAGACCCCCCCCCCCAAAGGGGCTCCCTAACAGTTTTTCCTACACTCAGCTGCTCCCCCCTTACAATAGGACTTTCAATATCTGGATTTTGGGCTTTAAACAAAATACACTAGCTGGGGATCGAACCCGATACCTTCCACTTACTAGGCAATTGCTTATCCACGAGACCATCTGCCTCACTGCGATTACCTGGTTCACTTTAGTTGTTAACACTGTGCTTTTAGTTGTTAACACTTTCAGCTAGCTGACGACAGGCGCAGCTACCCCCTAAAGGCAGACGCGGATCCAGGGGCCGGGAGGTCCTTGCCCCCCCCCCCCCCAAAAAAAAAAAAAGAGAGAGAGAAAAGGAAAAGAAGGAAAGGGAAAGAAAAAAGAGGAAGAGGAAGAAGAAGGGAAAAAAAAAGGGGGGGGGAAGAAGCAGACCAAGGGCCGAAATGGTCTTGGATCCCAGCTGTCACCCCCCCCCCCCCACACACCATTAAAAATAGAGAGAATGATGAAAAGGGAAAGAAAAAGGAAAAGAAGAGATAAAGGGAGGGAAAAAAGGAAGAAGAAAAGAAAAGAAGCGGGATATCAGTTGCAATTTTGCCGCCAACAAGTTGTAGTTCAGAGGGGCCAAAAGGCCCTAGACCCCACACCAATTAACGCTACGCTCTGCCTTATCGTTAATACCTCTCCCCCAACCTACTTAGAGAAACGTTCAGCGGGGCTGCATGTAAAAGTGGGTGGTGCGGATTTTTTTCTACCCCCCCCCCCAAAAAAAAAAAAAAACATTTTGCTTATTTCGCCACTGCCGGTGTCACCATTACGTACCAATATTGGCTAGCATAATTCCAAATTGGGCCCCTTAACAAATCCTAGATCCGTGCCTGGTGCCCCCCAAAGAGGCTCCTCAACAGTTTTTTTTCTACACCCCCCCCCCCCCCCCCCCCCCCCCACCAAAGGCCCATTTGTTCTTTTTGAGGAATCCATTGACATATTGTGCTTTGGAACCCTTTCCGTTACACCAACAACAACAACAATAATTATTTTATCACCCCAAATTGGACAATTATTAACTTTTAATATCTGGCTTTCCCACCAAAATATTTGAATTAATTGTAAATATGTGGATTGAGATTCTCAGACCTTATTTGATTAATGGGGGTATTGGATTATCTTTTCTTGTCTCTTTCTGGCTCTCTTTCTTTCTTTCTCTTTCTATCTCACCTTCTCATTCAGACTGAAAAGGTATTGAATATGATTATGTTTGATGGATAAAACAGAATAATATTGCTGTCCTTTGTGTACTTCGTACAATACTTTACTTTGTTTACAAGTTCATTATAAGCTCATTGTATCGATCGATTAAAAGAATAGCAATAATTATGTACTTTGAGTGACATAAAAATGGGTTAAAATCATTTTTAGCTTTGTTTAAGTAAAACAAAAAGGAAAAAGTTGCACTAGCTGGGTTTCGAACCCGAAACCTTCCAGTTACCAGGCGATCGCCTATCCACGAGACTAATGTGTCCAACTGCCAATCAGCATGAGTTTTTCCCTGTTAATACTTATTGTTGTATGTGTAGCAAAGGAGGTATTCTAAATAAATCAGAGAGTCGTTGTTAAAGAAAAAGTATCACGTGTCATTTTCTCCTTCGTTGAAGAGGTGGGGGGGGGGGGGGGTCCACTTAAAAAGAGATGAACAAGTCAATATAATGGGGTGACGAACAAAATGGTAAAAATAACATATGGGGTATAAATAGGAGTAGCTGTGAATCAAACCAAGTACATTTACATTTGCATTTGCATTATGAAGCGATCAGTCTTATCCACTAGACCACTTTACCTCACTGCCATTACCTGGTTCACTTCTTGTTGTTAAAATAACATACGTTTTTTTTGTTTCAAGATTTAACAAAAATATGGACTGGCTGGGTATCGAATCCGATACCTTCCAATTACTAGGCGGTCGCCTATCCACACTTTGCCTCACTGCGATTACCTGGTTCGCTTTTAGTTGTAGCACTTTCTGATGCTGATTTAATGATTGCTATGTTTTGAAACAGGTGCATTCAAACTAACATGCCATTGAAAGTAACATTCCGTTGAAGCTAACTTAGAAATGCAGTGCAGCTGTATTTAGGCACTGCTCATTGTTATTCATAATTATTAAAGATGCAGGCTATTCGATTCGTTTTTTTTTTTAATAGCTCGCATCGGCTATATTTGAATATTTACGTAACAAACTACTCAGCTCTTTCTAAAATGGCATCAATTAATGAATTGAATAAAAGAACGGACACTCCCTTCATCGAGTGAATACTTTCGTCATTGTGAGGATTTCCAAAGACTGAGGTAGAAATAGCATTCCTGACAATGCAACAATGACCGCATTATTTTGATGACGTAATGGTATCGAAATATAAGAAAGGAAAACAACTTCAGTTCAAGACAGTTCAAAATAATGCTGGGAAATGGAAATTAAAATGATACCGTTTTAAAAAAAACCAGTTAGATATGGTTTTTGGACAAGAAGCATGAGATAATTTATTCATTGCTCGGCAATCTGGACTGTATTTGAAACAGAGCATCCAATATTCCTGACATTTAAATAGTATACTGTCGATGAAAAAATATAACTAAAAAAAAAAAAAAAATAATGGACCTCTTCACCCAAGGCTGTGTGTCTTTGTCGAGCACAAAATGATTCTGCTCGGGTATGCAGGCCAGTTGTTAGCCAATATTGGGCTTGAATAGACTTGAATTGAAAGACCCTTTAATTGTTTCACCTCGCGAAGTTTGGGCGCTTTCATATGAGAAGTAAAACTTGCCCATCATTGAATTCATGTTGTAAAGTTGTTTACAGACTGGAAAATGATAGCATGGGAGCGTACAGATTGAATAAAGGAAGAAAGTAGTACTGAAAATGTAAAAAAACTTGTTTAACCTGGCAATAAGGGACTCTTGAATGTAGTTTAAAAATTGACATGACTTTGGGGCTAACGCTACCGGCCACCGGCTACGCTGACGATCGCCAGCTAGGCTGACGACCGCCAGCTAGGCTGACGACCGCCAGCTAGGCTGACGACCGCCAGCTAAAAAGAAAAAAAAAAAAAAAAAAAAAAAAAGACGCCCCCCCCAAAAAAAAAGACCCCCCAAAAGGGCTCCCTAACAGTTTTTTCCTACACTCAGCTGCTCCCCCTTACAATAGGACTTTCAATATCTGGATTTTGGGCTTTAAACAAAATACACTAGCTGGGGATCGAACCCGATACCTTCCACTTACTAGGCAATTGCTTATCCACGAGACCATCTGCCTCACTGCGATTACCTGGTTCACTTTTAGTTGTTAACACTGTGCTTTTAGTTGTTAACACTTTCAGCTAGCTGACGACAGGCGCAGCTACCCCCTAAAGGCAGACGCGGATCCAGGGGCCGGGAGGTCCTTGCCCCCCCCCCCCCCCCCCCAAAAAAAAAAAAAAGAGAGAGAGAAAAGGAAAAGAAGGAAAGGAAAGAAAAAAGAGGAAGAGGAAGAAGAAGGGGAAAAAAAAAGGGGGGGGGAAGAAGCAGACCAAGGGCCGAAATGGTCTTGGATCCCAGCTGTCACCCCCCCCCCCCCCACACACACCATTAAAAAATAAGAGAGAATGATGAAAAGGGAAAGAAAAAGGAAAAGAAGAGATAAAGGGAGGGAAAAAAGGAAGAAGAAAAGAAAAGAAGCGGGATATCAGTTGCAATTTTGCCGCCAACAAGTTGTAGTTCAGAGGGGCCAAAAGGCCCTAGACCCCACACCAATTAACGCTACGCTCTGCCTTATCGTTAATACCTCTCCCCCAACCTACTTAGAGAAACGTTCAGCGGGGGCTGCATGTAAAAGTGGGTGGTGCGGATTTTTTTTCTACCCCCCCCCCCAAAAAAAAAAAAAAAACATTTTGCTTATTTCGCCACTGCCGGTGTCACCATTACGTACCAATATTTGGCTAGCATAATTCCAAATTGGGCCCCCTTAACAAATCCTAGATCCGTGCCTGGTGCCCCCCAAAGAGGCTCCTCAACAGTTTTTTTTCTACACCGCCCCCCCCCCCCCCTCCCCCCCCCCCCCCACCAAAGGCCCATTTGTTCTTTTTGAGGAATCCATTGACATATTGTGCTTTGGAACCCTTTCCGTTACACCAACAACAACAACAATAATTATTTTATCACCCCAAAATTGGACAATTATTAACTTTTAATATCTGGCTTTCCCACCAAAATATTTGAATTAATTGTAAATATGTGGATTGAGATTCTCAGACCTTATTTGATTAATGGGGGTATTGGATTATCTTTTCTTGTCTCTTTCTGGCTCTCTTTCTTTCTTTCTCTTTCTATCTCACCTTCTCATTCAGACTGAAAAGGTATTGAATATGATTATGTTTGATGGATAAAACAGAATAATATTGCTGTCCTTTGTGTACTTCGTACAATACTTTACTTTGTTTACAAGTTCATTATAAGCTCATTGTATCGATCGATTAAAAGAATAGCAATAATTATGTACTTTGAGTGACATAAAAATGGGTTAAAATCATTTTTAGCTTTTGTTTAAGTAAAACAAAAGGAAAAAGTTGCACTAGCTGGGTTTCGAACCCGAAACCTTCCAGTTACCAGGCGATCGCCTATCCACGAGACTAATGTGTCCAACTGCCAATCAGCATGAGTTTTTCCCTGTTAATACTTATTGTTGTATGTGTAGCAAAGGAGGTATTCTAAATAAATCAGAGAGTCGCTTGTTAAAGAAAAAGTATCACGTGTCATTTTCTCCTTCGTTGAAGAGTTGGGGGGGGGGGGGGGTCCACTTAAAAAGAGATGAACAAGTCAATATAATGGGGTGACGAACAAAATGGTAAAAATAACATATGGGGTATAAATAGGAGTAGCTGTGAATCAAACCAAGTACATTTACATTTGCATTTGCATTATGAAGCGATCAGTCTTATCCACTAGACCACTTTACCTCACTGCCATTACCTGGTTCACTTCTTGTTGTTAAAATAACATACGTTTTTTTTTGTTTCAAGATTTAAACAAAAATATGGACTGGCTGGGTATCGAATCCGATACCTTCCAATTACTAGGCGGTCGCCTATCCACACTTTGCCTCACTGCGATTACCTGGTTCGCTTTTAGTTGTAGCACTTTCTGATGCTGATTTAATGATTGCTATGTTTTGAAACAGGTGCATTCAAACTAACATGCCATTGAAAGTAACATTCCGTTGAAGCTAACTTAGAAATGCAGTGCAGCTGTATTTAGGCACTGCTCATTGTTATTCATAATTATTAAAGATGCAGGCTATTCGATTCGTTTTTTTTTTTAATAGCTCGCATCGGCTATATTTGAATATTTACGTAACAAACTACTCAGCTCTTTCTAAAATGGCATCAATTAATGAATTGAATAAAAGAACGGACACTCCCTTCATCGAGTGAATACTTTCGTCATTGTGAGGATTTCCAAAGACTGAGGTAGAAATAGCATTCCTGACAATGCAACAATGACCGCATTATTTTGATGACGTAATGGTATCGAAATATAAGAAAGGAAAACAACTTCAGTTCAAGACAGTTCAAAATAATGCTGGGAAATGGAAATTAAAATGATACCGTTTTAAAAAAACCCAGTTAGATATGGTTTTTGGACAAGAAGCATGAGATAATTTATTCATTGCTCGGCAATCTGGACTGTATTTGAAACAGAGCATCCAATATTCCTGACATTTAAATAGTATACTGTCGATGAAAAAAATATAACTAAAAAAAAAAAAAAAAATAATGGACCTCTTCACCCAAGGCTGTGTGTCTTTGTCGAGCACAAAATGATTCTGCTCGGGTATGCAGGCCAGTTGTTAGCCAATATTGGGCTTGAATAGACTTGAATTGAAAGACCCTTTAATTGTTTCACCTCGCGAAGTTTGGGCGCTTTCATATGAGAAGTAAAACCTTGCCCATCATTGAATTCATGTTGTAAAGTTGTTTACAGACTGGAAAATGATAGCATGGGAGCGTACAGATTGAATAAAGGAAGAAAGTAGTACTGAAAATGTAAAAAACTTGTTTAACCTGGCAATAAGGGACTCTTGAATGTAGTTTAAAAATTGGACATGACTTTGGGGCTAACGCTACCGGCCACCGGCTACGCTGACGACCGCCAGCTAGCTGACGCCCTCTCCAAAGACCCCCAAAGAGGCTACCTAACAGTTTTTTCATACACTGCTCCCCCTCACCATAGACCCTTTTTTAAAATCTGTTTTGATGAATCCATTGACATATTGTGCTTTGGAACCCTTTCCCATACTTCAACAACACCAACAATAATTATTTTATCACACCAAAATTGGAAAAAATGATTAACTTTTAATATCTGGCTTTTTGGCTTTAAAATAAAATACACTAAAAAAAAAATTGTAACTGATCTCCCTACCTTTCTTCTTCCTCTTTTTCGCCCCAATCCCTTCCCTTACTTCTCTCACCCTCTCTCATTTAAGTTTGGTGAGGGAGGCAGGGGCCTTTCGCCCCCTCCCCCCGATCCACACGATGTTGGTGGGATTAATCACAACTGATCTCTGCTTCTTTTCACCCTTTTTTTTCTTCTACCTCTTTTGTGTTCCATTTTAGCTCTCCTCTTTCCCTTTCCCTTCTTTCTCTCTTTTTTTTTGGCGGGACGGGGTGGGGGGGGGGGCAGAGTCACAGGCCTTCTTCCGCGATCCACGCCTTGTTTGCAGGAAAATTGCAACTGATATCCTTTCTTTTATTTTCTTCTTTTGTTTCTTTCCCTTTCCTTCCTCCTCTCTGAGCACTTTTTTTTGTTGGCCCTCGAAAATTTAACCCCCCTTCCCCCCCCCTCCCCCCCCCCCCCCTCAGTCCCCCCCCCCCCCCCCTACTAGATCCGCCACTGCCTGTAGTTTCATCCCTAGCTAGCTGGCAAAGCTGAATATGGGTTTTCAAGTCGTTTCATTCATTACGTATAATTATACTTGTATCAGGGATATGAGAGTATATCCCTGTTTGTTTTGACTATGTATACGTGTGGACTAGAGTACGGACATTCGGTGCGGAAGGCGGATCATTGGTGCGAGACCTCTTCCGCACAGATTGTCCGTCAGACATTTGAGGCGCGCACGGAATGTCCGACACGGACATTCTGCGCGGATAAAATCCGCACCGATCGTCCGCTCTCGATCGATCTCTAATAGTCGGACGATCGGTGCGGGTTACATTCTACGCGGTCACACCGGCTAAAAGCAGGGGGCACAAATCCCCAAACTTCATAAGACCGAACTGTGGCCTTTTTAGAAATATGTTTTCAACGCTATCCAATGTCCCTTTTCTAGAATTTGATATAAGAAGTCTGCCCTTTTACGCCCAAACTTGTGTCCCTTTAAAGGTACTATGTCCCATTTGCAGGCCAAAAAAAATGAAAAAGTTAAATTCCAACTGCATTTGAAAGATAATACTAAATTAGAACTTCCCTAAAAAAGGTGGGGCTTGAAAATGTCTTCAAGTGGGAAAATAACGACTATTAGTTGTCAAATCGACTTTAGGGCTATAGAGCCCAAAAGTAATAGTCTTGATTTTCAGACAATAATTGTACCGAATGGTCTTACGTTTTATGCTGCGCAAAGATTCAATCAGTTTAATCTTGGCCATCACAAGAAGTGGGTTATTGATGTAGACAAATGCTCATGTACCCTTTACAATTCTTTTCATGTATGTTATTACCAAAGAAGACAAAAAGCCAGTCAGTCACTCAATAGTGTCTGACAGTGAAGTCTAGCAAGTAAACGGGTTTCCTTGCATAATTTGAATATGAGGACACTGCTAACGTTTAAATTTCACAGATAGGACATACATGACATATTTATAATTCCTGCAAAGTTCTACAGAATTTGAGGTTGGCTGCAAAGGGGACATAGTACCTTTAAGCTACCATGGCATATTCTACTCACTAGACGTGCGCAGGCTGAGGTATCTTCCATTTAAACCCTATAGTTTTTAACGTCACAGAATTCCAAGGTAATCATGAACATATAGGTTTAAACAATTTTTTTTTTAAAGGAGTTTTCAAACTCAAGGCAACTACATTAAACATGTTAATTGTCATTCATGTCATAACAAAATTTAGAGACATAATAACCATTATGTGGTATAACAAGATGTTTTCGTAACCCCTCGTCTCCACCGGAAATATATATTTGTAATAACCTCCATAACAATCATGTGCCCCTTATTCCAAGCGAATGAGAGCATTTTTTTCTCGAATTTCCCCCTAACTCGCTTGTTAAACCCGCTTTAATTTACAGTTTGTTCCATTAAGTAACAAATCAAAGGTCTTATTCATTCTTTCATTGTTAGATTGTATTTAAAGCTAATAAGATCAAACCGTTAATAAGATCAAATCGGTCGGCGCAATGCGACATCACCAATCTTTGTTTTTCTTAATCGCTTCACTCGCTCGCAATCTACGCTTCACACCATCACTCACAATTGCAATGTAAGTTGCTGAATAAGAATCTTTGACCACATAAAGAAACTCTTGAATAATCATGCCTGATAATAATAATTAAGATGTATAGGATACTAATATGGCTACAATTTTTGATTTTTGATTTTTTAAATATCTTATTGCTTCGCGGTTAACCCTTTTTTTTAACAGGAAGTGCACTTTTTCGTTGGTGCCCCCCCCCCCTTCCCAACTTCTAACAAACAAACAAACAAACAAACAACAACATCTTCAGCAAAAAACAAAAAGATATACTAGACCCAACTAAAGAGGGCGCACGTCATAACTCTTCTCTGACACCATCGACTATAGGAGAGCTTTTTATTTCAAAAAGTATAAGCTATAACAAAACAGATATAACACAATACAAAAAAAAACTCGTATCGAATTTATCAATCGAATTGAGGTTTATGATGAAAGAAAATATATTAAAAGAACAATCAGCAGTATTTAATTGGCAATCGAATTATGGAAGTGCCAACAAGTTTAAATGTGTATAAGTTAGGTTGAAAATTACCGCAAATCGTATCAAAATGAAAAAAAATCTGAAATATTGTCGGACCCAGACTTGTAGGTTCGTAAACCTTTAAAGCTTATCAACACTAGCGTGGTTAGGAGGGATTAGACCACACAGCGAGGTCACTGACAGGTGGCTATCTCATCAACTCAGCTCTCAAATAACATAAGAAATAGAGGATCATGGGGGACCAACAGGCACCGATTGGGGAAGTTTTCAGTATATAGAGGGAGTAAGTAGCTACAAGTAGGACAGTGGGGCTTAAAGCGTATCAGATGATACAATGGTTGGAAAATATCATATAAAATACACAGTAATATCAAATGATGCATGTAGAAAGATGAACCCATTAAGCGCTTAATCCATTTTGTCGCAGTGCAATTCTGCGAAGAAAATATTATGATCGGGTCGAAACCTGGAAAAGACAAGAACACTACTATTATCATTATGCTCCTTCTTTTCTGAATCCTCCTTTCTATCCTTCTCTATCTCATCTTTATTACATCCCTCTCCTCCTTCTTCTCCTCCATTTTCTTCTTTTTTTTCTTCTTCTTCTTCGTCTTTTTCTTCTTCAGTCTTGTAATTCATCTTCTTCTTCTACTTCTTCAATCACTCATCATCAACATCTCCACCACCACCGTCATCATCCTCATCATTGTCGTGAACCTTAATAATCACCACAATCACCACAACGGCTTCATTATCTTCCCCTTCTATATTTTGAATTGAAGGAAATGTATATATATATATATATATATATATATATATAAAACATAACCCTACATGGTACATTAAGTGGACATCATAAAAATCCTAACCCTAACCCTAAAACCTAACCCTAACCCTAACCCTAACCCTAACCCTAAACCTAACCCTAAACCTAACCCTAACCCTAATGTCTACTTAATGACCCATTTTTTCACTTCCAATGTCCTTCCAATGACGCCTTTAGTAAAATTACATATATAGAGAGAGATATATAACAAAATTGGGCCTTCCACGAGAAATAAAACGTAAAAAACGTTAAGAGGACACCAAATTGTCCTCCTAATCACAATGTCTACTTAATGACTCATTTTTCACTCCAAATGTCCCTCTAATGACGCCTTTAGTAATATATTTTATTGCTAATAAATACCATAAAAATAGGTATAGCACACCAAAAATAAGTACAACAAACACATGTTATTTGATGATTGGAAAAGATCAAGCTTTATGAAAGCTTCAAAAAACAGAATTGAAATCGGTCAATGCGTTGTGATTTTATACCGTTTTTTTGATATCGCAAAATTACCGAAAAACCTGCCATTAATGGTCAAATTGGGCAAAATGGCAAAATTCGACAAAGTTGACAACTTAATTCATCACTTTCTTGGACACAAATAATAAATTAAATTATCAGACACTAAAATATCATATTTGTGGTAAAAAATATAAAAAAGAAAATTCATATATCTATTACCGTTTTGAAAACAGAAGCAAACAAAATAAGTCATTTTTGCCATTTTTGCGAATCTGTAGATATGAAAAAGTTGTGAAAAAACTAAGTCCGTTTAATTAATATGCGCGTATATGTAATCAAATCAAAACCGAACATGATACATCAATGAAACCTATGTATATCAGACAGGTATGGAAATATTTTCTTTTTTGAAGAAAAAAAAATTATGAAAATTCATCAAATATGCAAATTAGGTCATTTCAGCTAATTTTATATATATATATATATATATATATATATATATATATATATATGTATATATATATATGTAGGAAAGTCAAACTGTTCATTTTGTTGGCATTTTTTAAATCATATATTCATAGATCATATTTACACCAAATATTTACATTAAATTCCAAATATTTTTGCAATGCCAATAAAATATGGCGATGGAAATTACTTGGATCACCGTTACAGCTATTTCCTCATATGTTTCACAAATTATTCAGAAAAACCGAACAAATGATAAGAATTAGCCAGCTTTCAGCTACATCACAGTATAGTTTTTTCTTTAAAAATTGTCATATTTGAGGATTTATGACGATTTTCCGAGAAACCATTCAATTCAACAGGCCATAACATTCCACAGGGACTAAATTATAGAAAAAACAAAATTTGGTAATCCCAGTACAGTTGTGGCTACCTTGAGTGTAAATAACAAATTGATTTAATGAGTGAAACACATGAGGATATTGCATTTGTGTAGGGAGTTTCATACATTGAAGGGCATTTTCACCACGCAGAATAACAGTCAATGGGCGATCAGCGTGCCATGTCACACATAGCTGAAAAGACAATATTCTAATTAATAATTTAACATAATTTCCCACATGCCTATAACAATGAAACTACACAGAATTGTAGTTAAAGGTATGCTTGAAAGATATGTGAAATAGAATTTTAAAAATTTTGTTCAGTTTTTTTTAAATAAATTTACGAAAATTGCTATTTGTACCAACTGACTGCTGTTGTGTGTGTCATGGTATGTGCATGGGGCAGACTGTGTGCACAGGCAGTGTGGTCACCCTATTAAAAAAGGATGAGAAGGAAAAAAAATCTTTGCAATATTCGCACATTTCAATAGGTGATGGCCAAGGCTATTAATTACTGCCTTAGGTTGACTTTCTACGAAAGCCTTTGCGATCAGATTCACTGTGTGTGAGTTAATACGAGTCACAGATGTGAATAACAAATCTTCCCTCTGTAGTGTATTTACAAATTGCAACATGACGAATAGTGAGCGGGTGAGGATCGGTGTATGTCATGAATGGGGTTCGGTCGTGATCGATGAACACGTTGAGGGCTCCCTGCTCGTACGTGACGAGGACTGACATCGTTCCGTTGCTAATCGTTCCATAAGACGGGTTGTGTCGTGAAGCTACCGTACATTTAGACCTACACCGACAGATGTAATGTCGACTAAGTCCTCCTATATCTGCGAGAAAAAAAACAAAAACAGATCAATTGAATGCGTGCTCTTGACCACAAGCATTAAACAAACATCGGTGTATCCAGATATTCAATTCAATAAAGGTTTTATTCACATGACATTATGGCGGCCGAAGCTGAATTGCAGGTCATTTACAAGGTATGATGGTTAAAATACAGCATTGTTATAGCATAATTATGAAAGAATATACTAGATACATTCATACGTATAATAGACAGCATCGTTAAACATAAAAATATACAAAATGCATGAAGCCTACTTTTTTTTAAATAATAATCATTTAAGATGCGAACAAAATAGGGAATAGAGCTATTATTAAAGCGACTGGTTTTACAAATAAATTGAGAATATTTCTGTACATTTCCTAAATTAAAATTAACAATTCTTTGACTTGGTAGCCATAAAGAACACAGTTCATGCTTTTCTAATTTAATTGCGAAATCGAAACAGAGTTTATTCCTGCGTTCTTCCAACGTTAACAAATTGCACGATTCTAGAGCATGATTATATGTTTCATAATTAAGTCCCAAAATAATTCTACAATCCCGTTTTTGTATTCGTTCATTATTATCTGTTTGTTTACGCGTTAGGTTGGAATAAAAAAGTGGTGCACAATACTCTAAAATTGGTCTTATGTATCCAGTATAAACAATAACGAGATCACTAATAGGTAAATTAAAACGTTTCAAGGTACGTAACATATATAACTTTCTATTGTACTTCTTTAACATTTCCGTTACTTGCGTATCCCAATTTAATTCACATTGAATATAAACTCCATGAATTTTGATCACATTTTCTTCATTTAAAAGTGTGGCATTAATATACAACAGTTGGTGAGTTTGATTTTTCATAAAAGAGACCGTCATAGTAATGCATTTAGTTGGGTTTAGTTTCATATTATTGCGTAAAGACCAATTTTCTAATAACAATAATTCCGATTGCAATTTTGATATTTGTGTACAAGTCCGGCTTTCTTCTATGGTTAAATTATCTACATACTTATCAAAAGGGAGTAAACAATCATGACATGCATCGTTAACCATAATTAAAAATAATATAGGCCCCAATTTGGTGCCTTGAGGGACTCCTACATTGTTAATTTTTACATTTGAAATGCGACCTTTATACCTTACTACTTGTTGGCGGCATTCTAAAAAAATGTACTATTAACGAAATGACACATGGTCGTACATCCAATTTAACAAGTTTACAAATTAAAACATTATGATCAATCCGGTCAAACGTTTTAGAAAAATCGGTTAAAACTATGGTTGAATTTTTTTTTGTTTATCTGCATTTTTGTATAGATAAAGGAACATTCCAATTAAATAATGGCATGTAGAAAGACCACGACGATTTCCATACTGGCTTGTATCAATCATATTACCAATATCCTCCCACAACAACTTAGTAATGAAAGTTTCAGCTATTTTAGCAAAGTAAGAAGTTAGGGCTATGGGCCGTAATTCAAGAAGAGTTGGTGGATATGATTTGGGTATTGGTATTATCTCAGCATACTTCCATACTTGTGGGAAAACCCTTTTTTAAATGCAAAATTAAGTATATAACATAATGGATAAGATAATTCGTAAGCAAATTCACGTAATATTCGAACAGGTAAGTCGCCTAAAATAGTTGATTTTTGTAAATTAAGTTTACGTAACAAATCATACACTTCTTTCGGTTCTATAATTATATTATTGGACAATCTACAGGTGAAGGTAAGTACGCTGGTAACTTTGTTTTATCCAGTTTCGGTAGATCTGCTGCCACAGATAAAAACTTATAGTTAATGCAATCGGCTGCTTCCTTAAAATGTTCAGGATGATCAGTTGCAGTACCTGGTATGTCGATGGATGGTTGATCTTGAGGTCCTTGAGTAATGAGTTTTATATGACAGGCGCGGATCCAGGATTTCTTAAGGGAGGGGGCCCAACTTTTTTTTTTTTTTGCTCCCGAAAATTTGAAAATCGCGCCGGCCGAAAAGTCGCTCAGTTGGGGGGGGGGGGGGGGGGGGGGGGGTAGTGAGCACATTTTTTTTTTTTTGATCCTCAAAAAAATTCAATTTGCACCCCCCCCCCCCCCTTGAGCGCCAGGGGGGGGGGGGGGGCCAACCCCCCAAAATCGTAAAAATCACGTGATTTTACATGATTTTTTTTCTCAAGGGGGGGGGGGGGCCGGGCCCCCGGGCCCCCCTGGATCTGCCACTGTTATATGACGATACCAATCAGCGGGGTTATTTATTTTAAGTGTATGAATTCTTTTATTATAAAATGAGTCCTTAGCTAATATTATTGCATCTATAACTTTGTCTCTAAAATATGTCCTCAGCTCTTTATTACCAGAGTGCCAAGTTTGTAAGAGTGCCAAGATATTTGTAAACAGTGGGGCACTGAGGCAAAGTTGAGTCCTTTCAATCCCGAATAACCAACAGGTCCATAAACGATTCCACCGCTATACGGGAACTGGCATGATGGGGGGGGGGGGTGGGAGGCGGGGCGGCGGCGGCGGCGGCGGCTACACAGGCTTTTCTCGATGGATGAAATGAAAAACAAGAGGGCCATTTGTTAAGGGAGGGTATGGGAGGTGTCGCAGCGTCTTCATTCCTTCATATTCCCACTATCTTTTGATTTTCCTGGGAATTTTCGCCATTTGATTGAGGATCCTACCCCCCCCCCCCCCCCCCATTACCTACACCAATGCCTTTGACTGTAGATGGTAGATGCCTGTAAATCATTAGAAGTTAATTATTTCGGCGGTAAATATACAAAAACTTACAAAATGACCTACCTCCATCGATTGAAATTTGTATCTAACATCTTACACAAAGGCGTTGGAATGGGTGGAGTAGGATGATTTTGGTGCCCTTCCCTCATTTCTATCAAATTCGGACAACCATCATTTGGGAAAAAGGTGGTTTCGTTTAATTTTTTATATCGTGTTCAAAATCACATCAATAAGCCACGACAGGATTACGTAATGCAACACCCGAGACTGACACACCCGATCGAAGTCTCAAAATATTTGGTTGCTTAAGTATCATTCATGTTATAAGATTTTAAATGAATCTAGAATTTCACCATCATTTTGATCATCTTACATATGTTGTAGAGTGGTTCATCTGCTCTGTGAAACGAGTGGTATGTAGATCGTTCTGCCAGCGCGATAACGGTAGTGCCTACCGCCGACCGAGTAGAAAACCGAATACTCAAATTCATGGATTTATCAGCTGGGACAGGCGGCAATTGGTCAAAAGGGTACCGCTTTCCATCAAGATTACATTGCGTAGTCCAGAGATGGATATCACCTAAAGAAATGGAATGATAATGAATTGAGAATATCACCCACTCGCTCAATCAATCAATCACTGTTTAATTAATGAGAGAACAAACAAAGCATTTGTTCTGTATTATGTTTATGTCCTCTAAGTTCATAATGTAAAGCGCTAAGGGAATTATATCGTACTTATTATGCCATAATAAAACACAAAACGTGGAAACGTATAAATCACCTATACGTTTACTATTTGAAAGAGGGGCAAGGGGGGGGGGTGTCCATCGCAATTTCCAACTATAGAATAAAGACAACCCGCACATTAATCATTGTCTTAGTATTTAAAACTTCCAATCCACCAGCCCTCCCCCCCCCCCCGCTTTCTTCCCCCAAATATCTTTGGGGTCGGGGGCGATATCCGCCCCTCCATTGTTTCCTCGCTTGTCCCTCCTGAGGACCATACCTGGACACGCCTTTGACTTGCCCATAAAACACATGACTTTGATTACCTGTGAAGTTACCGCTCCGACCAAGAGAACCCTGACAGTCTCTGTCATCTAAAGGTGGCGTTGATGCTATTGGGGGCACTGTAGATGGCCGAGTGTCATATGGTTGCGGTTTCTTCGTCGCTGAAGGAAAAAAAAATAGTTATTTAAACAAAAAATGAAATGACAGGAACGACATTGGCAAAATGAGGACGAAGCAAAGTATTACGATTATTGAACACAAAACAAAAAATACTTCCCTAAATGGTTCCCCGGCAGCCATGTTATGCCCCAATGGCACTTGGATTAGATTATATTTTACATGCGATCATAACTCTTTATTTTGTTTTTTCAGAATGTTTTCTGAGAAGTGCACCCTTATCACCGGACAGGAAATTCTGGATCCGGCCCTGGAAGAAGTACTTCTCTCTTGCTATACATCCAGCTCCTAAATCGGTAAATCTGTTGATTTATCCGACATATTTGATTCTGTATTTACCGAGAACGCTGCAAATTTGTCGCTGTCTTCTGTTTCTCGTTCCACACCATTCTGGAATCCACGGTGCTAGGTCGCGCTCAGACGCGATCAGCGAGTCGTTGCCACGGAGACTTCTTCGGCATCGGAGTCGGATGAATCTCATTGACGCATCATCAAGTCTTTCATGACATGACTGGGCATGTACACCTGTGGAGAGAGAGAGAGAGAGAGAGAGAGAGAGAGAGGGGGATGGGGAGCACTGGCGAAGAACAAACTATGGTGAAAAAAGTAGAATACCGATTCTGCTTGTTTTAAAGGCCCACTGTACTACTTGTAGCTACTTGCACCCTCTATATAACAAACAATGCCTAATCGGTGACCATTGGTCCCCCATGATCCTCTTTTTCTTATGTTAACTGAGAGCTGAGTTGATGAGATAACCACCTGTCCAGTGACCTTGCAGGGCAGTCTAATCCCTCCTGTTAACTACGGCAGATAAGCTTTAAGATATTTTCGGCAATTCTTTTGGCAAAATTTAGTTCAACACTTCAATTCAAAAGGTTATGAATAAAGAGATTCCTAATATTATAACAGCAGAGGTAAATACCGATCGATATTAAGCAGTCAATACAACTGAGAGAGAGAAATAAGAATGATATAGACCTACCTGGTAAACCGGTTCCAATTATCACAGTAAGCACGATTGGGTAGTAGATTCTGATCTACAAAACAGATTGAACAAGAACTTAACAATTCAATACGACAAGAAAATAATTCGAACCCAAACAATACATTGCCCCAGAAGCCAGTCATAATGGTCATTATTTACTTTAAATGAGGATTTTTTTTAATTTTAATTTTTATTTATTGAGATTATAATCTAAAGACTATAATCGTGTATTTTACTTTCTTTCTGTATATATCCTTCCTGCATGTCCCTACTGCTCAAATTAGGGATGCTTAGACATAACTATAAATTAAAATCTAGATTTTCGGGGAGAGGCAATGTAGGGATACCGTACATAAAGCCGTGTGTTATACAAAGACTGGACAAATAGATAAATACATGCTGAAATATTTTATCAATGAACAAGAATTTTTAAAGGTTATTTTGATGAAACAACTTTTTTATCAAACATTTAATTCAATACAAAAAGATGCTGATATTTAAATGTATTGATTAAAACAAGAAGACCTCCCTTTTATCTCCTCGAAATAACATTATGCCCAAAATATCGGTAATTAGAAAACTGCTCCGATGACAATATTGAATCACATTCAATACCCTACACTAATCTACCCTGGACCAACCGTGATATCCAATAATCTAACCCTAACCCTACCCTAACCTTTAACCCGATTGCAACCCTAACCCTAGCCCTATTTCTCGGACGCATTAAATCCCGGATTAAATGTCGCCAGGTCACTAGGCGGATCGCCGGAAATTTCCGAATTTATAAAAATCCACTTATTTTGTATACAATAAAGGCTTCCTCATGAAAATACGTACACTGAAGAGACGCATCCTGACTTCAGGGATTAAGAATACCGAGTAAAGCACTAATACCACCAATCGACAAATTCTACGAGATTGTGTCTATTTGTGGGGTTGTTTGGGCGTGTGTAATCGTGAAATCCTTTTCTTTAAAAAATATAAAATAAAAAGGTAGAATATTTATGTTCCCCTTAGCCTTTTAGCACTTGAATGAATTGTTCCATTTATTGAAAAGCCATTACATTTTATTGTGCAAAAGTTCAGGAACCAGTTCCAGAGACAAAGGTAATAAGACAATTTATGGAACAAGTTACGACTGTTTTCATGTTCCCATAGAAACAAGAGCTCTCCTCTTTTGAAACGCTCGTTTCATTTTCACCCATAAAGTACGAAACAAAGGCCGTGCACCGGCTTCATCTACCGTGTGAGTCCAAAAAATGTTTACACATAGCAAACTGCTAATTATTCAAAAAAAAAAAAAAATCATAATTGAACAGTAAATTATTATACATCTTATGAAAGAGTCTATCTATCTATCAGGCTATCATCCAAACTTTGGACAAAGCCCTCTTGACCAAATTTTTGCCTAGAATCAGGTTTCTCAAACGTCTTTCAGGCAATATTTGAAGGTGATAAACGCAAAGCCTTTTTTAAACGTCTTTAGATATGGGCATGTCTAAAGACGCAAAAAGGTGTGTTTTGAATGTGACATACAGCCAGAATCACGATTCTGAGACATAATAAACGCAAAGCTGTTTTGAACCCCACACACAAATTGGACCTTCCCCGGCTAATTTCCGGTTCAGCGAAATAGTGCACAACATGTGCTTTGCCCTCCGAGCAACTCTCTGCTTCCCGGGTCAAACGGCGCAAAGCAGCTGCGCAGAGACAAGGTCTTTATTTTTAATCGTGAAGAGACGATAAACGCGACATCCCGAAAATCACATTCGTATAATGGGGTTCGATAGTGGGGTTAGATAGTGGGGTTCGATATGTACATATCTAGTGGGAAGACCCGATAAACGCACCCCTAGTACAAGCGGCCGTTCCCATGTATATGATGTTAGGTCATCTCTCCATCTTCTCTTCTGCCTTCCTCTTCATCTCTTTCCCATTCTTGGCTGCCATTCTGTTAAACGATTTGTCCATCTATTGTCCTGAAGTCTTGCTACATGCCCAGCCCATCTCCACATTGATTCTCTGACTTTCTCCATGATGTCTTTTATCCCAAATCATTTGGTGTCATTTTTGTGTGGTATGTTCTCACGCTTGGATGAACAGGAGGCATTGTTTGCGAGAGTGCAAAAATCGACTTGCGCCAAAGTGATGCCTACAGCATGTATTATGTTCGGATTACCGGAGTGAGAGAATGAATTGAATGTATCAAATCAGAAATGCGTTCCATTTGATTTTGCAGAAGCAAAGTCACACACACTACCACACAGGCGCACAAATGTTCGTTGATATTTGATATTCGATATTTGATAGGTGTGGCATGATTAAATTTGTTAGGGATGTTATTTGGATCTGCAAAAACCAATTTAACATGTAAACCAGTGGCGTAATGAGCAAAAACGTTTGGGGGGGCTGGCAAAAAAAAAAATCCGCATCACCCCACTCTAACATGCAGGCCCCACTGAACGTTTTTCAAAGTGGGGTCTAGGGGCAAAGCCCCATCAGGGGGGTCAGGGGGCGGAGCCCCCGAAGCTCAATGGGTATGGACACCAGTGGTGGATCCAGGAGTTTCTTACGGGGGTGGCATGGGGGTGAAATATATGTAAAACCTGATGAAGCGACAGAGCGAGGCTTTAGCGGCGAGGGGAACGACCAAGCGGGAGTAGGAAGCATTTGCAATTTTAGAACCACATTAGACGCCTTTTCAGGCACTCCCTGGAGTAATATGACATAAAATTGCTTTCTCCTACCCCCTCCAAGAGTAGGAATCTTTTACAATGTGAGAACCACATTTTGCGCAATAATAGTCCACCGGCACTTCCTGGAAATGAGACGTTGTATTAGGTTCATTGCCGCACAATACACAAAGACGGTGGTCCGGTACCAGTTGTACTAAAAATTATATCGAGTGTATAAACTGTGTTGTTATGAGGGGCGTTGCTAGATCTTTTTCAGTGGGGGAGGGGGGAGAGGCCACCGATTACCTTCAAAACGAGCCACCAATTACCGACAAATATATTAATGCCAATGTCCCAATGTCTACAAATTTAACCCTGTAAACCCGGGGCCTGGAACTAAGTTATTTTTTCAGTTTTCCCCCTCCCGCGCGCGGAAGGTTTGATACTTCATTAAATTATTAGAAAAAGAATACGATCCGTTGTACCGTTCTAGACTTTTTATTCTTGTTTCGCCCCTCCCGCGCGAAGCGCGGAAGCTATGACGTTTCATGTATTTATTAGAGAAAGAAGACGATTCATTGTACCGTTCTCGACTCTTAATCCTTGCCTGAATTCATTTTTGCCCATCCCGCACTTAGCGCGGAAGCTTTGAAGTTTAATTAAATTATTAGAGAAAGAAGACGATTCGTTGTACTGATTTCTACTCACTTTGTCTGAATTCAGTTTCCCTCCCTCCCGCGCGATGCGCGGAAGCTTTGACGTTTCATTAAATTATCAGATAAATTATCTGAATTAATTTTTTCTTTTCTTTGTCCGATAAAAAGTCACAGTTTGTAGGGAGAAAAAAAATTGCCGGCCGACCGACATTAAACATCTCACCGACTTCAAACTTCTAAATTGATATAGTACACGAGCTAGATAGAGCAAGAATACCGACACAGCAGACCCGACACAGCAACATAATTATCTATGCGTATCTTTCTTGCCCCTTCGACGTGGCGACTCCACCCAACATTCCCTTTGCTCTCTCACTCCCACCCATCTTCTCTTAGGCTCTTAATACCACCCTCTCTCTCTCTCTCCTCTCTTTCCTTTGTCTTGTTTTGTTTTGTTTGTTTTCTTATGTTTCCTTTTTCTCCTTTTTTTCTTTCTCCTTTTTTTTTTCTTTCTCCTTTTTTTTTTTCTTTCTCCTTTTCTTTCTTTTCTTTCTTTTCCTTTCTTTCCTCTCCTTCCTCTTTTTTTCTCCTTCTTTCTTCTCTTCTCTTTCTTTACTTGGTCATGGTTCAATTTTATTTGGGGGGGGGGGGGGGGGCTGGCGCCCCCCAAGACCCCCCCCCCCCCCACCAGTACGCCAGTGATGTAAACAACACATAAGCAACTTTTGCGCAAGTCGATTTTTGCATTTTCTCTTTAGCCTTTTAATACTTGAATGAATTGTTCCATTTATTGGAAAGCCATTACATTTTATTGAGCAAAAGTTCAGGAACCAATTCCAGAGACAAAGGTAATAAGACAATTTATGGAACAAGTTACGACTGTTTTCATGTTCCCATAGAAACAAGAGCTCTCCTCTTTTGAAACGCTCGTTTCATTTTCACCCATAAAGTACGAAACAAGGGGCTTGCGCTGGCTTCATCTACCGTGTGAGTCTAAAAAAAGTTTACACATAGAAAACTGCTAATTATTAAAAAAATTTTTTTATAATTGAACAGTAAATTATTAAACATCTAATGAAAGAGTGTTTTTTTAAATCCTAAATCGTTTGGTATCATTTTTAGTGGTATGTGTTCACGCTTGGATGAACAGGAGGCATTGTTTGCGAGAGTGCAAAAATCGACATGCAGAAAGTGTTAACACCAACAAGCGAACTAGTTAATAGCAGTGAGGCAAAGTGGTCTTGTGGATAATAATAGATCGTTTCACAATGCAATGTACTCGGTTCGACTCCCCATGATATTGATTTGTTCATCTTTTTTTTAGGGGACACCTCCCCCCCCCCCCCACTCCTTAACAAAGGAGTCAATAACATGTCATACTCTTTTTTTTTAACAACCGACTCTCTGAATTAGGTAGAATACGTCTTTTGCTACATCTACAGCAATAAGTATCAATATTAAAATATACATGGAGATTAGCAGTGTGACGCCTTAGTCTAGTGGAAAGGCAATCGTCCGATAACTGGAAGGTATCGGGTTCGACACCCAGCTAGTATAGTGCTATTTTTTGTCTTTGAAAAAGAAAAACGTCTTTTGCTACATCTACAACAATAAGTATCAATATGAAAAAATACATGGAGATTATCAATGTGACATATTAGTCTAGTGGATAGGCAATCGCCTGGAAACTGGAAGGTATCGGGTTCGACACCCAGCTAGTGCTTCGAAAACTAATACCGGTAGTCGTTATTTCTCCCACTTGAAGACATATTCAAGCCCCCCTTTTTTAGGGAAGTTCTAAACTAGTATTATCTATCAAATGCTTGTTGGAATTTAACCTTTTCTCTTTTTATGGCCTGCAAATGGGACATAGTACCTTTAAGGTATGGATAGGAGGTTTAAAATGTTATATTTTTCTTAAATCGATACCGAGCTTTCATTGTTAGATGTGCGTGTGTGCGTTTTTCTGACATTGTAAGAAAAAGAAAAAAACTGTGAACAACTTTATAGTATTTCACGGCCATATAAAATAAACACATATTTATAGGCAAAAGTGTTGTGGTCTGTTTACTTAGGATCTTTGTATCTCACTTTTTTGGATTCCCCCTTCAATTTTGCGAAAATGGAGCTTTTAAGGCATCGTAAAGGAGTCAATGCTATTTGTTGTTCCAAAGTCAACTTTTAAAATAATGAGTTATAACAACCTGTCTCCATTTTACACATTAGCCCTTGGCCCCAATCGCGAGGTTCATTTATCACAAGCCTTATTTTATTTGTTCTACAGCCCATCGTCCTCAGATTACCGTTTGATGGAAAATTAATGATGTTTATTTTTTGGATATCAAAATACGAAACACTGTATTTAAAAAAATACCCCCAAAAATCACACACATAAAAAAAAAAAAAAAAAAAAAAAAAAAAAAATCGAAAATCAAAAATCAAAAATCAAAAATTAAAAATGTCCAGGTTATGAGGTCAATACATTACGACAGCATAGATCAGTTTAAGTAGATTGGCTTAGTAAGCTTAGTGTAGCTTAGCAGTAACTTGTGCGTTCCACATATTTCTTATATTGTGTTAGAAATTTATAGTCAATTTTTTGTTAATAGATTAGTGATATAGCTTCATCTGAGCAGCTGCTAACCAAATCTTTTGGTTTTTTGTGGGCTCTCCTTTGCAGGGGCTGCTGATGTGACCAGCTAGCTTTCAACAAGTATATGTTTTGATTCCTGAAATTGTTCGCAATCGCACAATATTTTTATTTGTTTAACCCTAATAAGGCCGGGGGGCCATTATGGCCCCCCCCCCTCCACAATTTTTCTGATTGCTCGGGAACGCATATGGATGGCGCCCCGCCGCTCGCTGACTTTTTTCTTTCAAGCCTTGCGCAACTTTTAATATAATAATTTTTTTGAAAATCGGACCTACGGTACAAGGTCACGTGATCTTTTGTCCTTGCATGTCAGCCTGAAAATCGCTCATTTTCGTGATTTGTGTACAAAACGTATGGCAAAGTCATTTTTCCTAAAAACAGATCAAACATGGGTTATTGGGTCTTGATTAAAGTTTAGGTGGTTGTTTTGGGAGTCAAAATAGTTGAATTGTAGTAAAAGATGAAATAAAACAACAAAAACAATGAAATACATAAGTTAAAAAAACAATGAAATACATAAGAAATTATCAAAACAAGGGATAACATAAGAAATAAGCTGGCTCTTCCAAATTTGTTGTCGTATTATTATTCAGAATGGTCTAATGAATATATCTAGTGAAAAAGAATGCTTAAATATGAATAATATATGATTTATGGGTAAAAATGTGATTTTTATGACTTTATTTGCATAAATGACCATAAATATGCAAATGAGTGAATTTTTCAAAAAATTGAAATTATCATATTATTCTTTACACTTCACTTGACATGCGTGCAAATTTTCGCGGCGATCGGCCGCTTCGCGGCCGAGATCTTAAGGGGGGGGGGGCATAATGGCCCCCCCCCCCCCCTGGCCCTACTAAGACTTCAAATAGCCCGGCCCTATTAGGGTTAAAGAAGAGCAGGATTTACCCCTTTATAAAAAAAAAACACACAGAGTAGGTCTAGATTTAGACCCTTATACGGGCTTTGCAAAAGAAACATATATGAATACACAAGTAAAGATTGATAAAATATGAAGACATAAATAAAGAGCGAACAAATTTTTGAGATAATGCAAACTAACAAAATCGAATATTGATTCAGCTAAAATTAAATATACTGGTATACCGCCATCATAACCATGTCGAAGAATGTTTTCATGTTTCTCGCCTCGGAGTGATGAGAGGGCGCACTCATTTTCCGCGAGAAAAAAAAATTGGAAGACTGAAGTCCTTTCTCGTATCATTGGCGACTCTATTTTCTAACCTTCGTGTGCGCAGACTACTGCAGCTGTGTGATAGAAAAAGGTCAGCATTCTATACGCGTCATGACAACAAGAAGCAAAATGGCTGCTTTCATGGGCAAAATGTCTCCAAATTGAAGGTAAAATTCTCTTCATTAACGTTAGTTAAAAACAAAATGAGTTAATCATGAGAAAGATAAATGATTCAAATGTACTTTAAGGATATTGAGATGTGTGGTTTATCGTTGCCTTTTCATAGAAGAGTTGCTTGAAGCTAAGAACTGAGCTGAGCTGAGGCTGAGGCTCTGACAAATCTTGTTCTGCATTCTGCCTGCACACAAAATCGGAAAAATCTATTGAACCTGTGGTTGTGTGTGAATAGACTAGACCCTATTTTACATTCTTTTTTTCGCATTTCATGTATTTTTAATTTATTTGCTGGAATAAAAATCAACCAATTGAATAGAATTGGTAGAGAACTCTTCTATCGTGTCATGTCATGCATCACACTTTGAAATTGGTTGACAAATAAAGAAAATTAGCATTTTTTTTGGCGCTAGAGAGAGAGAGAGAGAGAGAGAGGGGGGGGGGGGGGTCTAGACTCGGCGCTTGTTCAGAAACCTATCCAAAATTTGACCCGTTACTCCAGCGTAGAGATACCCTACTAAATCATACCCAAAATGAAGTAAATATTCTTTAGACTAGATCTAAATGTCCAAATAAAGATCATGAGTTAATGCACCTGTCAATTGTATGACCCACCCCATGAACCCCGGGGATGGTGCGTCACTTGTCTAATGTGCGTCGGATTTTACTATACCATGACGCACATATGCGGCAAAACTATGACGAACTTCAGGCTACCAATGACGGTACCTCGGTCAAAATTATGACGCACCAGTTGTTGATTTTGACTGTCATTTTGACGCACATTCGACATGGTCGAAATGATACAGAACGTGTTTTTCCTGATTTGCGATCGGGGTCTAATCTCATTTCCAGGCACGAGCACTCGTTTGTTGTTGCAATACCGTTCCCCCACCTGCACCGTGCACGGCACAATGTTTTCTGTTTTCTAGTAGACATCTACGATAGATCTACTGGGATGGTGGTGCAGGGCTTTGCCATAAAATGCCCTTGTTTTTATATAATATTCCCTTTTCTGAAATCTATCATTAATACGCTCTAGATCTATTATCAAAATCAAAGTAAAATACAGAATACGTACGGTCAGATTTGTTTCATATTTCTTCAAGTCTTTTTAATGCGCGCGATGGTGATGCACAGCGGTACGTCATTTGGATCTCACACTCATCACATGGATGAGTTTGTTTCGCTGCACTGCGCAATGTCTGGCTTTTACATACACATTTCAAGGCACGTAAGATGCTGCGAACGTAAAAGCGCATTTAAAACGCCGCTTACTTCAGTCCGATCACTACGTATTGAACCCACAGAAAACCAACCGCATGGCGATCTGCGATACATGTGCTTTCCTATGCGAAAAAATTGTCTGTAGCTTGTCGAGTGCTGAGCTGAAAGTTAGTAGTACAAATTTAAGTGCCAATTACAAATCAATTTGAAGATCGTAGTACACTCGAAGTCAGGCGCGTACGCAGGGGGGGGGGGGGGGGGGTTGGGGGGTTAAACCCCCCCTCCCCTTTGGTATTTTTATGTGTACAAACCCCCCTAAAATCCCCCCCCCCCCCCCCCCCTTTGGATTTTTTTTTTTTTTTTTAATTTAAAAAAAAAAAAAAAAAAAAAAAAAAAAATTATCCCCATGACTGACCTAAACCAGGTGACCTTACCCCCCCCAACGGAGCAAAATGTCAAATTTTCAAATTTCGAGGTCAAAAAAAAAAAAAAAAGTGTCCTCTTACTGACATCGACACACCCCACCGTCAATATTGTGACTGACCATAGGAGTAAAATGACGGTACCCTGAGTCACACCTTGATGGTAAATGACCCAACCATGACGCACCTTCCCCGGGGTCCATGGGGTGGGTCATACAATTGACAGGTGCATAAAAGTAGGGTGTCTGATCGCGCACCCGATGTTGTGTGCTAAAATTCTTCCCATAGAGATTACACGCATCCCTATGCAGCCTACGTGCGATACAGCTGTTTGTCTGAATTTAGCAAAACAACATCACTCTGCGTGGACGTCTTTTTCGTCGATTTTGACCAAAATGATATGAATATACCAGCGTTTTGGAGGGGCTGTAACTTTTGATAGAAACGTCGGTGAGACTTGAAATTTGAAATGTATTATACTGATAACATTTTTTATTCAAATATCAAACAAAAATGGTGAAAAACGATCCCAAATTGAAAATTGAAAAATCGTTCAGACACCCTATTAAAAGTCGTTATGTTTATTACCTGTTTCGTGTCAATTTTCTTGTTATTTTTGGAGTGTTTTTCGGGAAAACTATGATACACTTTTTCACAGATTTCACGGCAAACCGCTGCACAATACAAGTGCATACCGATGGTGGATTGCGGGTGCGTGCGTGCCTGTGTGAAGATATCTACCGTAATGTCTCAGATCCTCATTACGGTAGATAACCGGAATTACGGGTCGAAAATGGATACGAAGGACACTAGCGCTGACACAGCTTTGCTTACCTGGCTTGCATCTGGAACCTGTTTACTTGACCACTTTACCTTTTTAAAGAATCATGTTGCATGTTGCCTTGAGACTTGCATATTTTTATGTTTACTTAGTTTTCAAAATCTAGTCTAGATCTAGAATACAACTTTTTGTAGATTACCTTCTCAGACTTGATCTACTTTCATTCAATAAATGTTGGACTAGACACTACTATTTACCCCTTACGTTTTTAGGCAATGTTTAAAGAAATACAGACTAAGAGTGCAAGATTTGTTTCAGCATGGAAATAAAAATGGAAATATTAAATGTTTCAAATACTTCATGAACACAAGTTTGTACCCTTGAGACTCATCATTTCTACCTAATGTTCCTTCTTTTTATTCTATCACACAGCCCAGGCAGCACACCTTATCTTAAGAACTATAGTAACCAAAACAAGATAGAGCCTTGATGTGAAATGCTGATACAAGTTAGACGTACATCTACGTTATCACGAAGTTGAGCAATCTGGACAGTTGAGGGCCAAGTTGAAAATGATGCAACCAGATTAAGACTGAAACCAAGTTTTAGAGAAGTAGAAACAATGAGTACTCCAGAGAAGCAGCCAAGCGTGGCGATCACGGTGGAGGATGATCACAGCGTGAGGGCGCCAGTCCCTCCGTCGACGGCTAAGAGTGAGAAACCTAAAGCGTTCCTCACACAATCCAGGACCGGGTCTGGTTCTAAGTACAGCCAGGTGTCTGGGACCTACAGTGTAGGCGTGTCTACCACGTTGGATAGCAGGTACCAGAATGGCGGTGGACTTGCACCTGGAAGTAAACCGGGAGGTCGTTCAGACAGCGCTGAAGGGGATTCTGGGATTGATGAGGAGAAGGAGAGTCCCAGTTTTGATAAACAAGAAGCATTAGGTTTGTGAACTCATTTATTACGTATGAAGATGATAAATGTAATCTTTCAATCTTAATAAGTATAATTGTCATTTATTTCCCAACATCTTTCAATTTCCAATTTCAATTTTAAATTTATTCATGTTTCCAACAAAACATTACAAATCAATTATAAGCATTTAAAACAAATTTAAGAAATATATGTTGGAAACAGAGGGGTCCACTAAAAAGCAATGCTTGTACAAGTGTGAACACCTCAAATGAAACTTAGGAATAATGAGTAATTAAATTAACTAATCTTTAACTACAAAAGGAACTACAAAATGGGGGAAAGAAAAAGGGGGATGCCAACAGAGACGAAAAAGGGACAAGACAATACTTTACAGGACAAAGATAGATCTTTAATGCACGGTGCATGATTTAACATACAATTGCTAACCTATCCTGATATGGGACTGGCTTCTTATCATAAACCCATTTAAGATAATTAAAGCCCATCATTTGTTGGTTATAGGCCAGAAAGAGCAGACATTTTGCACACCCTGTTCCCATTTCTTTCGCCTAAAAACGTGTTTTTGTCACCAGGAATTTGTGAAAGAAAAAGAAAATATTAAAATCTGAAGCACTCAAACGATATAAATTTGTACTTTGTCACTAAAAAAAATAGACTCTTTTCATATATTTGTTCATATCCACGGCTTAGTAGAAAACAAATACAGCAATAAGACTAAATATAAAGTGTTGCACTTTGAAGAAGAGTCCTGAGAGAATGCAATTATTATGTTTTGCATCTAGTGTTTTCCACATCTAGTATGGTTGATACTTCATGTGTATGGCATGTTTGATGAATATGAAAATCAAAACTTCAAAACAGCACCATCTGATTCTGTTATGTTCCTGGTCCTGATCCTCAAGAGGGATACCGGGTATATAGATGACCAATAAGAACGTTATCGTTCAAGAGAGAGTGTTTGTTGCATCTAGAACATTTTTTAATTGAGTCCCATCACATTGCAGTTGTGGGGAGAGACTATGCTTATATTATTACCCCTTTGGACTGCTTCCCAGAGTCTAGTTTTGAAGGTTTTGAATCACTTGTGACTTCATTTTCTTTATGACATGCAGACAAGGTCTACCCGCTTCCTGCCGGGTGGCCACGCCTTCAAGACAAGCTCTTCAAGAGGAGGGCGATGTTCTTCCGCAAGCCGATGTCACCAAGCATCGCCAAGGCAGCGGAGCAGCTCCGGCTCCTGCAGGATCGCATCGAGGCCTGGAGCCGCGAGGTGGAGCTGGATATCCTTAGTAGGAGGTCATCAGTGATTTCTGCTGCAAGTGAGGCCAGCAAGCAGGCTGTACCGCCCTCTAGAGGGGGAGGAGATGTAAGCACCAGGCTTACACAGGCTGATGGCAAAGGTGTGTTGGGAAGCGCAATTATGATTAAAATGTGGTAACATTTAGACAACAAATATATAGGAAGGAAGGAATTCCTTAAATGCTGTGAGCGCCGAAATCGTCTGCCTAGCAGAGCTGGGGTAATAGTTGGAGCGCCATGCATGGTGGATACATGTATGTGCGCTATATAAATATCCAATATTAATATTATTATTACCATGCAGGTTCACTTCCTTTAGGAATTTAAAAAAGATAAGAGCTAGATTGGTTATTCTTTTAGTGTTCGAGATATCCTTTGTTTACCTTTGTCGACAGTTGCTGTGTATTTTCTGATGTATTATATTTGCAATAATATAGTTCCGAAGTATCACTGAGCTCTAGTAACACTTTTTTTTTAATCTCCTTTTTAGACTAAAACTGAACCAGCTTGATTTAACTGTACTTAAAAATCATTACTACAAGCATCTTTGTGTTGTTATTTTTGTAAATGACTACATTCCCAGCCTCCCCCGGCCCCCTAACCACCCCTTCTTCCATGTTTAAGAGGAGCTCAGATTAGTAAAGTAATAAGTATTCATGAAATGATTAGAGTAATTCATTTTGATTCTCATTAGAGAATCATTGTGATATGCTGTAGCAATAGTAGTTCTCGTCCTACAAAGAGTTACGATTGATCCAAATTAATCACAAGTCCTCAAGTTTGCATTCTTCTATCTCTTATGTGTACAAAGTTGCGATTGATGTCAATTGCAAATAAGTTGCGATTGATATCAAGTTATCAACTCTTTATAAGACGGGGGCCCTGATCAACGTGTCTATTTTTATCTACTTACTTACTTGCAAACAGTCCGCAAGCAGCTACGGTTTGCCACAGACACTGATCGTACAGAGAGCAGCATGACGTCCCTGAGCTCAAGCCACTACCCTACCCCAGCCCCTCCCCGGGGCACACCAGGCCTAGCATCCTCATGTGACTTCACGGTGCAGGGTGTAGGAACAGAGATCTCTGATAGTAAGTATAATTCATCCTTTTCTCATTTTAAAGCGCTATCATAGTGAGTTTCTCAGTGACTTCTAAGGATCCATCTCTGTAAGGGAAGTTCCTCAAAAAGGTTTCTATAGAAAGCTTGAAAACATTGAGTTTGTATAGTTTCATAGGTATCCTGCCAAACTTTAAAATAACTTGTTGTCTTTTAATTAGTCCAAAAGATCATGAGAAGCAAGACAACATAAAGAAGGTATTATTTGTGTATGGTGATGTCATATAGTTCAGGTTTAATTGATGAGGTCGTGACCTTGCTAGGTCTGTTCATACTAACTATAACTCTCATTACAATCTTTTTGACCCTGCAGTGGACAGCCTCGCTGACATAGCAGAGGAGACGGTCCCTCACCTTGGAGCAGAGGAGGTCATTGATGAGGTCGTGACCTTGCTAGGTCGCCTGGAGACGGATCGGGGAGATACGGATGAGTTATTTAAGAAGGAGCAGGTGCGTGTGGGATGGCTGCAAGGAAAGATTGATCGCATCTCACAGAAACGGCTGTATGAGCTCCCAAAGGTAGTTCAGCAAGGTAAGATAATTTGCCATCTGGAAACTTCTCTTTTTCAATCAGATTTCTTGTCATTGACACCACTATTCATTCCCCGCTTTTTTGTAAACAGGATTATTGGTAGTTCCACTCTGATGAGATTGTAGAAATGTATTAAAACTTCCAAATCTTATGGATAGACTTGATTATGTTGATATTCAGACTGAGCTATTTGATTTTTTAAAAGCATTTTCCTTTCCAGAAGCTCCTTAAAGCCCCACTGCACTACTTATAGCTACTTGCACCCTCTATATAGCAAAAAATGTCTAAGCGGTGACCATTGGTCCCCCATGATCCCTTTTTTCTAAATGTTAATTGAGCTGATTTGATGAGATAACCACCTGCCAGTGACCATGCAGGGAGGTCTAACCCTCTTGGCCAAACTAGTGCAGTTATAGGCTTTAAAGTTCTCTAATCGTTTAAAACCAGTGATCAGTGGACCGATAATATTTTCAAAGATGTTCATATTTGAAGCCTTCATTTCCTACCATCCATAGAGCATGAGGCTTGTGCTACAGATATCGCTGAGCTGAAGTGGCACAACGCCTATAGAGGGCGCCAGAAGGACCGCATCCAGAACCAAGTGGAGAATGCTGAGATGCTCAACTCAAGATTGAAAGAGGATATTGCTTTTGTGGAGAAGCATTGGTGAGTACACGGCGCGGATGTGATGTGAGCATCATTTCTTCAACTTTATGTATGCAGGCCTTAAATTAATCGACGGCCATCGACGGCCAGGCCGTCGATGCCCCTCGACTGGCCGTGGTGCCCTCCCAAAAAAAGATAAATTCACGGCCAAAAAGGCCGTGCCCTTTTTTTCAAACTGGCCGACGTGCCTTTTTTTCCAACTGGACGTGCCCCTTTTTAGAAATTTGCGCTCATAAAACCACCAATTGCGCCCATAATCATCTAAAACTAGACGGCAAGGCGCAAGTGTTTTCCATGAAAATGCGCCCATAAATTATTAGAACAGCACGAATCACGAACAGTTTGCTGCCCATGAGCTCTCTACTAGCTTCGTATTGCTGAATCTCCGTGTAAAATTGTATACACAAAAAATCAGTCGTAAAAAAAATTGAACCATATTCCATACCTTAGTACCTGGCTTACCATGTCGCACGCAAGTATGCCAAAACACGTACATTTTCGCAGTTGCGAGATCGAGTAGGGGTCGAGTTTTTGTTTTGTTTTGGTGGATCATATTAGCTGAACCTAGACCTCTAATCGCGAAACTGAAATCAATTTCCATCATGATTGCCGCAATTTTATAAAGTTTCCATGAATAGAGGTATGAACTTAAAGCCTATTTTGTGATTATTTTCCAACATCGCCATGTTTACGTAATTTTGATAATCATTTCTTCAAAGTAAAGAAAATCAGACAAAATCACCATGACGGACGCTGCGCTGCAGTTAACTCCAGGAGGCTCCAACACCAGCACCGCAGGCGGACGGCTGCGGCGGCCGGTGTTGGAGCTTCCTGGAGTCACGCTGCGCGCTGTGCAGTGTGTGAGTTGAGCTGAGTCAAAGAGTTTTGACACTTTGAAATTGCTATCTGTTGGTTTGTATCATTATTGCTGCGATTTCAATATAGTTTCGTGAATAGATGTACGAAACCTGAGCTTAGAGTTAGTAAAAGTATTACTAATGTCTAAGTTTTTAAACGACTGTCTGATTTTCTTGGAAAAACTTTACTTTGAAAAATGATTATCGAAATTCATGGCCAGAAATAATCACAATCTAGGGTCTATTATGTCACAGTTCTTGCATCAAATCAATGCATGAAAACTTAGTTAATTGAACTAGAAAAAGGGGTTTCTTTTTTAATACGCAATTATGAAGCAGGAAGCCCGAAACCTTAGCCTACTAAACAAATCTCAACAAACTGTAGACCCCCTAGGCCTATCCTTTTAAGAATTAATGAAAAAGTAGCCCCCGAAATGGAAAAAAAAAAAGCCCCCAAAATTTGAAAAAGTAGCCCTCGAAAATTTCCCAAAAATTTGAAATGGAGCCCCCGAAATGAAAAACTTAATTTTTTCCCTGGGTTGGTTATACAACAATTAAAAAGATAATTTCTTCAAATTTGCTCCTACTACCAGCTACCGAGAGTGTGGCGGAAGGTTTGTGTGTGAGGTGCGATTTCGATTTCGGATACCCGGTGACCTTGCCAAGTCCTTCTGACTTTCGATGTTTGTGAAATTTACAATTTATTTATTCATTTGCTCATCAATATTTTTAGTTACTTTAAAATATGCAAGTTTGATGTTCTTAATCAATCTTTCCTGTTGATATTGTTAAGATTAAAAAGTTATTAAATTGATCATTCTATTCACATTATGAAATTAACATTTTATCTTTGAACTTATAATTAGATTAGGGGCCTACTCTATCTGTTTTTGGAAAATTGCCCCTGGTTCTTAGGGAATTGCCCCTTGCTCTGGTAAATTTCCGTGGGCAAGAGGCAACTTTAGAAAAAAAATTGCCCCTTGCTCCTGGCTGCTTAATCTAAGGCTTGCGGGGCCGCCGCCGTTGTTTGTATGTACCGTAGACCTCTATACATTCTGTGAAGAAGCTGGTGCTAAAAGTCATGGGAAATTGATCCCGCACAAGTTTCATTATAAAATACACATGACATCTAACAAAAATAGAATCAATTTTTTGTTTGGCCTTGATGCCCTTTTTGTAAAAATATTTTGGCCTTGGTGCCCTTTGTAGTGGCCTTGGTGCCCTTAAAAATATGAGGTACTTTAAGGCCAAACTGGCCTTGCCCTAAAAATGACGAAATTTAAGGCCTGTGTATGTATGATTTAATTACTCACCAAGGAAAGAATTCAGTCATAATTCAAACATTTGAAGTAAAGTCAAACCTATGGACCTAAGACCTCCTGTCTATAGTAGTCTGCTACATTGTCTGCATATTGGAATTAAAAAAAAAAGATATAGAATGTGTCTAGAAAAGCCATCTGCCTACAATGGTCATTTTAGCCTGTTTGCCCTTCATATGTATGACCCATCAAAATCACAATCTAATGCTATAAACATATAAATTGTATATATTCTTGAGATGGATTTGACAAAGGACATTTACTCCATTGTGATATCCCTCAAAACATTTCATACCAGTCAAAATCTGTAGCTATGTACAGTATATATATGGAATGCAGGTTTAATGTCTTCATAGAGTTCTAATCTGTCAGGTTTGTGTTTGGTTTTTCTTTCTATTTGAATTGAACAGCCCACTTGTGGAAGAGAAATTGGAGTTGGAGAGAGGAGCCATGAAAAGGATAGATGAAGCTCAAGAACAAGTGAGTTAATCATGATAACATCACTATCTGAATAACCCATCTAAGACTGGGATAATAATGTTGAAGTGCCAGGAGCGTCACATATGTGTGCTATATAATTCAAATTATGCACTGAGGATTGAAATGGGTGATACAAATGTTGCAAAATTGTTTTTTAATTTCTAATTGTATAACTTTATGATCAAATAACATTTACATTACTTGTACTAAAGAGAACTGTTGCTGAGCTAGCGCCATGAGCGTCCCTGGATGGTGTGTGCGCTCTATAAGTTTACACTATTATTATTATTAATATATTAAAGAAGCCACCATTATTATTATTATTTGTTGTTGTTACTTTTCAGACTGATGCTGAACTGAACAGGACAAATGAGAAGCTGAAGCGGACAGAGAACAAGTCAGCTGAGGCTCTCGGGAAAGCAGACAAAGAAAGGGAACATATCAAGAAAGAATTAGAATCTGTGAGGGAGACATTGGAAGAAATTAAGTGAGTACTTCATCAAATATTGACCAAAGATGAATGTCTGCATTCTCCTTCACAAACTATCTTAAATAAATAATAATATTTGGTTCTTTTATAGCGTATATCACATTATAATATTATAACATTGATTTTACTTATTGTATACAAGAAAGTACTGGAAAGTACAATGTATTGATATTAATTTTTGTATTCAGTAGGTATAGTAACTTAGTGCAAAAAAAAATTCTAGAACCTGCAAGTTAACTCATAAGCAATGCAATCTTTAGATAAACAACAAACCTATAATATTGTCATATGAATGCCTAGACGAAGCTGCTTACAGTTCTTTCAAACAATTATGAAACAGTTTTCAGTGGCCGACGTTCGTGTCCTGTGTATCTAAATGAATGTTATGTTTCCATCTCCTTTCAGCCATGATTTAGAAGCAGCCAAGGTGTTGCATTCCTCCTACACAGGCCAATGCTCGGACCTGAGAGATAAGATTAAGACTGCAGAGCATGAGAAGGTCTTACTCCGTGAGTATACCCTCAAGAAATACATTACAGCTACAGTCAAACCTGTATTTAAAGGCCACCTGTCTACAAGGACCACATTTGTTGTTTCCCTTGAAAATGGCTTCTCATTGAAACATGTACTAAAGGAACCTGTCTACAAAGACCACCTGTCTGCAAAGACAACTTTTTGTGTTTCCCTTGGGTGGTCGCTATAGACAGGTTTGACTGTATTTGTATACATTCAGAGATGGCCCAAGATACAGATTATGCAGTCAAACCTGTCTGTAAAGGCCACATGGAAACAGTCAAAGAGACCAAAGTAGTGAGGTAGCATTCTAAGATACATATTAATTCCTACAGGGAAAAGGTTGGTAACCACTATGAACAGGTTGCCTTAATTGACTAGGAGATGCCCATTGTAACAGGTTTGACTGTACACATGTTTATTCACTACAATTCAACTTCAGCTTTTTAAAAAAAAAATTATTAGAAAAATGCTCCAAATGCTAATATTATTTTTGTTAAAGCCCCGCTGCACTACTTATAGGTACTTGCTCCCTATATATAGCAAACAATGTCTGAGTGGTGACCGTTGGTCCCCCATGGTCCCCTTTTTCATATGTTAATTGAGAGCTGATTTGATGAGATAAACCACCTGTAAGTGACCATGCAGGAAGGTCTAATCCCTCCTGGCTAACTAGTGCAGATAGGCTTTAAATGGTGTACAGCAATTGTAGTAAAAATGTAAACAGGTTGAGTACCAACCCAAAGATGGACTAAAATCTTTATGTCCCCTGATTACTCATTTATAATGTATATAATACTCTCTGAGCTGTAAAGGAAAAATAAAACATCATCTTCATCATCATTATCATCCTTATCTTAATTATCTCACTTGATTTAAAAATGACCTATTATTTCTCTTCTTTGCACAACACCAGAAACAAGAGAGGAGAACTCACGGAAGGCAGAAAAGTTGCAGACTGTGAAGATCAAACAAGTCCAGGATCGTATCGTTGAGGCTGAGTTTGACCATCGCAAGCTAGCTGACAATAGCGTCTCACTCAGCACCAGCATTGAAACACGGGTGAGAATGGTAGCAGAACCATTAGATTGTCAAATTGGCAACAGCAGTCATGTTATACAATTGTTATTTTTCCTTTTCAATTAAATCTCTGCCACATTAGCTGATATATTAATTAATTTAACTATCTGGTTATCATTTAGATTAATTGAGTTGTTAATAGAGTGTAAAAGTCACAGAAAGCTTATCTATTTTACCAATTTGAAGAGAAAGGCTTAAGATTATATAGATACATTTATCCTGGTACATAGACTTTATGAATTAGGAATCATCAGTGGAAAGAAAGTTACAGAAAAAGTTTCTTCATGGTTGTGATTGCAATAAAAAAATTAAAAAATATCCTACAATTTATTTCATCGCCATTTCCTCCAAAATAGACCTCCCATCTAAATCATAATTTTTGTTGTTTTTAATTTATTTTCACAGAGGAAAGATCACAAAGAGTTAGTGGCTCAGTTAGAGGAGACAGCCAAAGAACGCCTATCAACCCTGAGATCTAAAGAACAAGACAGTAGAGAGATGATTATGACACTCGATGATATGGAATCCAAAATCAAGAAATGGTAGGATTTATTACGTATCACAAGAAATTACCTTGTGTTGTTGATGGTGCATGTGAAATAACTGTGAGAATATTGCTTTATGTTGGAAGGGAAATCGATAACGGGTATCAAGGTCGGTGCTCAGTTCAATAATTAATGACAGAAAATTCAGAATTTTACTCATTTTTCGGCTCAGTTAAGATACTAAGCCAACTTTAGTATTCGGTTGAAGCTTTTGGTTACGTATTTAACCCTAACTATTAGACAGCTCCCTAGCAGACAAGCCAATTATGTTGGAGGCTTTGATTGGCAGGCAAATGGATCTCATAAGCGCGCTTGTACTGCAGTGCATTAATTGCACATTATTTCAGATTGAAATTGTGACTTCACGATGCTTACTATAAAAGTAAAATGCTATAGGTAAAGACTGACTTAATCCATGTATTGAATTTAACTGTCTTGTGCTTGGTTTGCATATAAATACTGAAGGTGAGTACTTGTTATTAATCTCTATACTACTAATAATAATACAATATTTATAAAGGGCATAATAAACAAAAGTTTCTCTGTGCGCTGTACAAGCTTGAATGATGAGAAATATAATCACATAAAAGGAATCAACACAGAGAAATATACAAATCTTATAACTACCAAAATGACTAACTCAACATAGTAATTAACATAATAAAAAGATAGCTAACATGGTCAAAACAAATAATGTAAGTGAGGACGACAAAATACAGTTTAAGTTAATTAATTAATTAATCTGACAATTTACAGCAAGAAGCAGAAGACATCTGATGCTAAGAACACAGAGCGTATCAAACGAGAGATGACCAAGGTAGAGACCCAGCTAGCGGTGGTGGATGAGGAGTACCAGAAGATCAAGGTTATCAATGTAGCTGTGAAGAACAAGCTGACTGGAGAAGAAGACAAGGCTAGGGCTATGGAAGACTCATTACAGGTTTGTTCACTTCTACCCCCCCCCACCCCCATCCCCACCCCATTTCCCATCCCCCACACTCACAGCAATGTTTTGATTTTAAAGCAATGTATACAAAATATATAAAAGTCATGTAAATAATTGGTCAAAGCGTTATTGGACGTGGTTATTAATTCATTAGTTTAAAAAGATATCTATTTCCTTTGCAATTAGTATTGGCTATATATTTTCCATTCTATAGATGTCTGAGTGTACAGATGGAGTATGTAAGAAAGAAATGTAATCCCAAAGTATGTATGAAGTGAATACAAAGTGCTGTAAATTGTTACAGCTAAGGTTATGAAACAGTTCTTAATTTACTCTCTAATTTTTTACTGTAAGTACCTGTTTTTTGTTCCCAATCATTTTTGTTGTTGAAAAAATGTTATTCTAATTTCTTAATTTTTGTAAATTTGTGGTATATGAGCTCTTTTTTGTTTTCGTTTTCAAAATAATCATAGCAATATCCAAGGAAGTGCAACTAAAGGTACAGACCAGTTTTGGAAACGACCCCCTCTTAAAAAATGAAATGAAAGCTGTTATTACCAATCATGTGAAAGAATATGTTTTGACTAATACATGATGATACAAATTTTGACGAGAAGCCGCCTACTTTTTGATATATTTGGTAAATTAGTTTATCTATTTGGACATGATAGATATAACGCATGTGTCAAACACGTGTGTGTGGTCTCATATACATCTTTCTGTGTACAGTGCTTGTAACTTTACCAAAACTAGGCCAAATTTCTTATCATTTGATGATTCCAGAACCTTGCAGTACACACCAATACTTATATGCTAGATGATCAACCTTTTCTGATCGATTCCACAACGTTTCTTTCACAATGCAATCGCATGACCAGAACTGATCTTTATCTTTAATGTTTTATCACTTGTCTACTTATTGGTTCTCAGAGCACAGTGGACAGTCTGAAGAAGCAGCTAAGAGAAGAGACACACACCAGGACCGTCTTACAGGCTCGCATCACTGCTGATACCACTGATCTATCTAAGAGACAGGTGGAAGCAACCAAGAAGAAAGCTAAGGTCACTCTGAGGGCAAACGAGATGGATGAGGTCGTTGCCAAGGTGCTGGCTGAAACAAAGATCTTGAGAGAGAAGAGAGCTAGCAGACAGAAGGTATGTTCAGTGTTATATATCCTGTCTGTGTTCCCAAGTTTGTGAATAACTGTCATGAATGAACTTTAATTCTTGGATTTTGACTTGTGATGCTTGTATAATTGTTAGATAGGGTGTATTTAAGCCCACTATATGATCCGATTGAATGTCTACAGAGACCACATGTTTTGTTTCCCTTGAAAATGGATTCTCATTGAAACATGTACTAAAGGAACCTGTACATGAAGTCCACCTGCCTATAAAGACCACTTTTCTTGCCTCCCTTGGTGGTCTTTATAGGCAGGTTTCACTGTACTAAAGGCAGTTAGTCTAAACCACAAACAATATTTGTTTTCCTTTAGGCAATTAACAAGATTGAGGAGAGAATAGAGAGTCTGAAACGAGAGCAAGAGGAACTCATCGTCCAGACGAGCAACAAGAAAGCAGAATTAGAACCAAAATTGAAAAATCTTTTGGTAAGTGATCCATTCATCATGCAGTGTCATTGGTTTTGTCAAGATTTTTCAGGAATCTTTTGCTCCTTATCATTTTGGCAAACTCACATTTTGTTGCCAAATTTGAGGTGTATATCTTTTCAAACGTGGTGCAACAAAAACAATTCCACAAAACCTGTGCATAGTCAATTGCAAGAGATGTAGTGAACACCACTTCAGCTAAAAAAATTGCTAGAGCACCCCCCCCCCCCCTGGCTCATATGCCACTTGTTTTTTCATACTCTAAAATTTGTTTAATGTGTATCATAGGCCGGATTGGAAGTAATCCATGAATTCTAAATAATTAAATTTCATATTTAATTACCTTGAAATACTCTGCAGAATAGGAACTTTTTCTTCATCATGAGGATTATGAGGATATCCCACACAAATTCACAAAGATACACAGAAGTCATACAGGTGTATTACCTTGATTGGTATCGAAGATATTCTATATTAATTCAAATCAGTGTTTATTTCCATTGTTCTTCACAGTCAAACGAACAGAAGGTAATACAAAAAATGACCATCATATTTTGGGAGGTCAAATGCAATGATTTGTTGGGGATTTTTTCTACACACATTTTCAGTATTGTAATGAGATCACATTGGGAATGAAAGTTCATGCACTCTATATATGTCATACAAATGATGTTGCAAAGATGTTTTAATGATGGAAAAGCAGTATTCATGATTGATTTTGGGGTTAGGATGAAAAGTGCACTTTTTTATGATCGTGATTTGATTTCTGTCACTCACTGGAAGAGTTGAATTCATTTGTTAATTTGGATGCAAGCAATGGCTGATCTTCTGCAAAGCCTCATTGACTGAAGGTTTATCTCTACATCCTCACAGTACTGCATAGTGTATGGCTGTCTTTCACACAGACCTACATGTATGATCTGAGACACAGCTAGGGTGTGTTTCTTGACCTTTTTAGGGCACTGGAGAAGATCACTTTAAATCACAAGGTTGAGGGTTCAAATCTTTGGCTAGTACTACCTTACCTTCACTTTTCTAATGCTTTAGGTGTACACAGAAGCAGTTATGATATTATTTTTGCAACTTATGTAACAATGTAGAGATGAGGCACTTTATTTTTATTGGGAGAAGAGCATCGTACATTGTACACAAATTATACATCATTATCATATCCATCATTTTATCAACTTAATTGATTTATTTGGTATTATTTCAACAGGGTAGCCCCATCACTGGTTAGACGTCACTGGTTAAGAATTTTTTTTATATACTTTGGGGCCGTGCATAACTTTAAAAATACAGAAGCCATACATTTTGTTTTGGAGGAAATTTAAACAAGAAATTAAATCAACATGGCCTACACCAAGGAATCATAAAGACCCCTACGAACTTTGACAATCTCAGGATAATTCCCCTTTTACACAAGTGCACAATGTTTAAATATACTACACCCGTCAGTCGACCATGATCTATTTCCTTTAACAAGATATGAGTGACATGGTAAGTACTGTATTGGTCGAATGATATTTACATAAATCAGACTGTCCCTGCCTAACATGATGTTCAGTAATGCAAAGTTTAGTAGTATATTATATAGTGCCTCTATATATTATGACCATTGGTGTTTTTTATAAATGTCTCATTATTAAAAGATATTAATGTATATTTATCTTAATGTTATGTAACCCATAGAAGGAGATTTTGAATCATCAAAAGCGTCTGGACCATATGGCGCACAGGACAGATCTTATCAATAAGAAGCTGAGTGACATGGCTCAGAGCGAAGGCTTCATGGATAGAGTGATCAAGAACACTGCAGAAGAGATCGAAGAAATGAGGTATTGATAATATTAATAATAGGCATTTATATAGCGCCATCTATCTAGAAATTCTATTCCGGGGCGCATTTATTATTACCCAAGCTTTAGCCTAGCTGCCATTACAGCACTCTAGCATTTCAAGGAGTTAATTCCTGCCGGACCCATTTACATTACCTGAGGTAGATCAAGTAGGCTTGTTTACTGTAGGGTTAGGGGTAGGAGGGGGGGGGGGGGGGGGGAGAGGGTTGCTGGTAGACAGTTGGAAGGTGTGTGGGCAAGTCTGATTCTGAGGAAGCAGGTGTTGATTTAAATTAGCTAAGAGACATCATAGATGTACAAGGCCCTACATCAATCCAAATCTTATTGATGGTTGATGATGATGATTATTTTACCTGACTGCTAGTTAAACATGTATATGCTTGTAAGTAAGCAACCATGCCGGGGATCGACAGCTTTAAGTCCTCTCGGAGGGAATGACGATAGATGCTTTACCAAAGGGCAGGAGCGCGTTGACTCGCCTTCGAACCCGGGACCTCTTCTTGGTCACACCTCCTCAATTATTATTATTGTTATCACTATCATTGATACTTTGTGTTGGATAAAGTCATAGATGAAATGGAAATGTGGTCACTACGGTACATCTAAACCATATCAAATTTGGTTTTGTAAGCCAGATGGTAAAAAGGGCAATTAAATTGCCTTTCCGGTTAGACAAACCATATTTTCCCTAGTACATGCAGTGTTCTCCTTTGGGGTTTCCCAGTATTTTTCTTTTCCAAGATTACTTAACATGAATAGAATCTCATCCATAAATTGTACTTTTGGAAACAAAGTCACTCATCCATCAGCTCTATATGAAGTCATTGGACTCTCAGTTTATCATGCCCTACTTGCGAATATATGAGTGTAAATTGATAGTAGTGATCGTTTCATACTTTTTAATTTTTTCTGGAAATGTTAACATCAATATTATCTCCATATTAAATGCAGTGCGGATGTTGAAGAGATGACCATTCAGCTTGAGACTGGTCAGAAGCAGCAGAAGGAGTTACAGTCCTCTTTAGAGCAGGTGACCGGTAGGATGGGAGATAGGGACACCGGTCATCTAGAACATATGGCTGCTAGGAGAGTCATACTGGAAGATCTGGTGGTAAGCATTAGTGTTGGGTTGTATGGTGAGGATGGTGGTGGTGATGGTGATGGTGATTATGATGATGATGGTGATGGTGATGATGGTGATGGTGATGATGGTGATGGTGATGATGATGGTGATGATGGTGGTGATGATAGTGATGATGGTGATGATAATGATGGAGATGATGTTGGTGCTGATGATGGTGATGATGATGGTGATGATGGTGATGATGATTATTTTGCCGATGATGGTGATGATGATGATTTTGGCGATGATGGTGATGATGATGATGATGATGATGTTGGCGATGATGGTGATGATGATGATGATGATAGTGGTGATGAAAATGATGATGATGAGGAGGAGAAGGATCATGATTATCTTGGTGATGGTGGATGGTGATGATGATGCATCTATGGTATTGATTATGATACTGAAGGTGATTGTGAATTAGTGATGGTAGTAATGATGGTAATGGCTATGTTAGAGTTGATAAATAGTGGTAATTATTTTAGAGATTGTGCTATTTGCAGGAGCGATGCCTTACATAAAACCCTCTTTCATTATCATCACATTTTCTATTCTTGCAGAGTCAACTCCGAGCGGATCTAGCCACCAATGCAACCCTAGCCCATGAATACCGTGTGCTTCAGCAGCATTACTATAAGATCAAGGAAGAGAGTATGAACTTATTAGAGAAGAGAACCGGTCTTGAGATGAGTCTCAAAGATCATAGACAGGTAAGAAGTGGCTTTATCAATACAGCTACTAAATTTAAAGCCCCACTATACCTATCATTTGATTTGAGACACAGGGTGATTTAGTAATATTTCTTGACCCTTTAAGGCCCCACTGCACTACTTGTAGCTACTTGCTCCCTCTATATACAAAACAATGCCTAATCGGTGACCATTGGTCCCCCATGATCCTCTTTTTCTTATGTTAATTAAGAGCTGAGTTGATAAGATAGCCACCTGTCAGTGACCTCGATGGGTAGTCTAATCCTTCCTAGCCAAACTAGTACAGACGACCTTTAAAACAATAATGGATAGGTCCTGTTGCATTTTCTCCCCAGGGCTTTTATTTGTCTGTTCTGCTATACGAGGGTGAAAATTATTGAACTAATATGAATGGGAGTTGTATTTTGTGAAGCCTGTCCATTTTCTATATTGTAAGAGTTCACAAATTATTTAGTTTATGCTTTTTAGAAGGAAAACAAGGGATGCTAGCACAGTTTTTAAGAGTAATATTTTCAGCCTTTCAAATAAGACTTCGCTCTTGTCACCAGTTATCCACTTTCAGAACTCAACTAAAGACACACCTATTTCAGATTGCTTACAATTAGTCACTGCTTTTTTTGTCTTTCCCAGTTAGAATCATGAACAGACATTTTTGGTAGTTGTTCAGTCTCATCAGCGCCTTTGATTAGGCAACTAGATATTGGTGCTTTATAAATACCTGGATTGGATTGGATTGGATTGGACCTCAAGATGATATTAAAAGGTTATTCCCAACTTGTCTCTGTTTGTATCCTGATTGCAGTTGAACAGTCTTCAGATCCGCCTCCACCATGCCCTGTCTCATTACTTCTCCATACGAGGGTTGTACAACCAGAATGAGCTGGCCAGGTTTGAGGATATGTCGGCCGAGAATGAGATGAAGATAGGAGAACTTCAAGAAGATATGTTTGCAGCTATACAAACCATCAGTGGTTTCCTGAATGAACAGGTAGGACATGATAATAATATTAATCTGGATTTATATAGCGCTTAATATATACGGAATACCCTCTCTAAGCGAATTTCAAGCCGAGCACTTAAACCACTCGACTACAACACTTACTCATGGACTTGGAAAGATTTCTTCTTCTTCCCTTTAGAATGGTGTAAACTTGGTCACATTTCATTGGCTGCCTGCAACAAGGCTGTTACTACCATTCACTATACATAACTCTTACGGCCTTCTTGCACAGATAAATGATAAGCCTATCTGACATGCTGATAAGTACTGTTTAAATAAAGCTCTTGGCACTTAATATAAGAGCTCAAGAAAAGCATTTGGGTAGTCAATGTTAATATATGCGTGCTTTTCATCTTCTTAGAGTAGACTTCTATACAAAATGCTTTATTATACATCGCTTTTTCCTTGTAGGTTGATGGTACGGCAGCCAGACTCGTGACGGCTGCAGCCAGCACAGCTCTGATGGAAGGAGCAGAGAGAGGAGCAGAGAAGGGGCTTAGTACCGCCCCAGGCCCAGGGAGCAGCATGAGAGGAGGAGGACCAATCATGAGAGATAACTTCAAAGGTTCTATACCTCTACCTAAGATTATGAGGACTCCTGAAGCAATCAAAACCAACTGATCGTCTAGGAAACTACTTATATGTGATGTTGACATCGGAAATCAGTTAAAGATATGACAAGGAAAATGTCTGAAGCACTTACAGAAAACTTCTTTTTTTTCCTTCTGTAAGAAAGATTCAAGTAATCAATAAGACTAGTACATTAATCATCCCTATATGTATTTACCATAATTCTTCATTTTTTTTTCATGATAAATACACAATAGTTTTCCTGGTCTTTTTTTTTTTTTTAAACGTTGTCTTCATGAATAGGTGGAACATGGGTGTCGATCCTAACGTAATACCTATTCATCAGGGGGGGATGAATGAATAGATCATCCCCCCCTGATGAATAGGTATCAGTTACAGATCGACACCCATGAGGTGGAAGGTTATATGTGCTTGTTTGTAGTCATCGAAACTGTGCATACCTGCAATATTACATGAGTACCTTCAGATACACTATACTTGTAATTACCTTGACAAATATGGAGACAATATCATCTGCTGAGAGCCCAGATGAATCTAAGATTAGAAGAAAACAAAAATCCCCCAACTTTAAAAGTCAATAATCTGGTATAAGTAAAGGGTAGATTGAGTTAATTTTAAATAGGAGTTAATGGTTACTCTAGCATTTGGTGTGATGTATAGACACTTTGTTGCCTTTTTTGTCATTGCAGCTGTATTTTACTTGTGAACAAGATGATGTAGTGCCTTTTAACATGACATTTGAGTACGTCTGTACCTTATATATCATGATGTCTTCTTTTACAATATATCCTTAGTTTAGCCAAAAGATCAGAGAATAGATTTATTCTTACTTTTACTGCAATATCTCTAACGCTGGATCAACTTATTTTACATTATCATTTCAAATCATTCTGTAAACTCTAGTATTTGTTGTGATACACAAGGCATTTCGCTTGTATCCGTGTTAATGCATCTTTGGCTCCAAACACTATTTCTTGTTCAATCTTGTGACTATATATATGCAAATCATATATGCAATGTATTGTAAATGATGTCACAGAGATGTAGCAGTACTTTTACCATGATTTCACACCTTGTATCTCGAGTGTTTTGAATACAAATCGTATATTCGTCAGAATTGAAATTCTTCAGAAATTGTGTATCTTAACCCTAGAATCTTAATTTCTTTCTACACCCTGTTACTTTAACATGTACCTGAATCTATCATTACAAGTGCAAGCTAAACGTTTTAATAATCAATATTTATAGTGAACATTGTAGTTTTAAATACGTGGTAAAATTTTAGGTCTTTGTAAATGTACATTTCATTTGTGTATGTACATTTGGGTATGCATACTTCATTTATAGTTGTAAGAACTCTATTCTTGCCAAGAAAACTTGTACAGAGAAAATGTGTAAATATTCTCCTAATGCATATTGATTATTCATGTAAATAGTAAATACTATTATGCAAATATTTAATTTAGATGATGTGATTTCTAATCGTAAGAACAATTAATGTAGGGGACAATTACATTTCCATTACATCGCAAATACAAAGAACATGTTCATTGTGCTTTATACTGACAGGCTTGTAGGGAATGTAGATGCAGTGGTCTCTCTGTACTAATAATGTCAATACCCTTTCACAAATGAGGTAAACTGCTTTAAAATGAAACAATCAATCAAACAAACAAACCTGCAACAGGGAAATAGGCTATTTTTGTAATGTAACCAAGTTTAATTACATATATGTCTTTGTGAAGTGATTGATGCAAATTATTTCATTCACCTGTTACACATGATTGTATTTCGGTAGTCAGAATGCAAATTGCATAAATAACATGTAATTAGGTAGGGCAAGGGCATTCTAACTATTGAAACAGGTGAATTACATAATTTGCATCAAGACACTTCACAAAGACATGAATTAAATTTGGTTACATTACGAAAGTAGCCTATTGAGGAAGCATACAATGTAGTAAGTTTTACATTTTTGCATCTAATATGAATCACACATATCAGGAATAGCGTCAATTCACTCATCAAATGCAGTAAAAGGGAATTTGAGATGGATAACTATTTTTGTATACAAGGGAATAAGTAGAATCCTTCATGCTTTATTGTGTCAAAAGGAGCATATGATATTTTCTATCGTGAAACTGAAAATTCTACATGATATGAAATCTAATATGTAAAGTATGTTATCTATAGATAAAATTATTAAGAGACTATTTATTCACAAAAATTATTCACAAAATATGCAGTGTACCTAAATAAATGATTTGTTGTTACACGTACCTTTTAATCTTTTCTTTGAGATCAATTTAACATCATAAATTATGTTAGCAGTAAATTCAAATGAAACGTACTGTATTTATTCATGCATTGTCATTAATCTAAATTATTTAAAAAAAAGTTAGAGTTGAGAAATAGGAATATATGAATCTGATACATGTCACTTTTTATGTATTATTTTAGTTCATTACATTTTGGTAAATATAATAGATTGCTAATATATATAGCATATCCTTTTAATAAAACATATTCATATTATTTAATAGGGAGAATTATTAACATTTGATGACTTTGAACAAATACTCTAACCATTCCAGCTAAACTTTTGTGCTTGTAGTACAACATTTCTTTTCATTGTAAAAAAATTCCAATGATTAGAATGTGCTCATGTAATCATGATTCATCATCATGTAGTGTATGTGAAGCAGTTAATTAATTTCAACTACAGTTAACTCATCATAATTCAAATGTGCACAAGTCAAATTTTCTGGAAGTAGAATCAATTTTTTTATAGACCAAACTATGCAAACTATTTACACTTTCTAAGTTACATTTTGCATACTGGTAAGTGGAAATATCTTTAGTAGATTTGACATATCGGTATGCAGAGTTTACCTTGTTTAAAAATTTTAGCCATTTCTTTTTCTTGATCTATGCAATTTACATGTAACTGTGTATGTGAGATTTCCAAATGCAATAAATATTCTTAGAAGTGATCATTTTGTTCAAAAGTGTCTTAAATCAAGTGATAATCAACATGCCTAAAGCTTGGGTAATAATATGATTGTAGGACCCTCAGGGAGAACAGTATTGATCCTGATGAGGCTACCCCGGGTGAAGAAGACATTTTATTATCATAATTTATTAAACCTTTTTTTTCTTCACACACATACAGAGATGCCAACCAGTATGATAACAAAAGTGAAATACAATGATTCAATATCGCCGGTTGAAAATACGACTTTTCATCTTTCAAAATAAGAAAATGTGTACAAGTAAACCCCCGCAACCCCAACAAAAACTTTGCTTTACAATTTTCTCATTAAATGTTAATGAAAGAGCACACATTTTACTTGCCCGTTCTTACATTTTACATAATCTGAGTGGTAGTGACGAGTTTTCTTGATAATCTGATTGATTTTTTTAAAAATTCCCCTCTTCTTTTTTTTTCTCTCTCAAAATTCGATTAGTTTGTAAGGATATTCAGTCTGTCTTTTTGTATCAAGAGGTTGGCATCTCTGCACATATATTTATATATTTTTTCAAACACACACACCCACCACTCTGAACAGAATAATGGAGCCATTCACAAATTCTGAGAAATTGAAAACAATAAACCACTCAAAATCATAGAAATTTTGTTTTCTTTGTGTTTTTAATATTTTACGACTTTCTACAAATAATACAAACATATATCATGGTATCAAGAGTCGTTAGTTAACAGTATGATCATGTCAAAATCAATTATGCAACAGATGTAGAGAAATAAAAGAGATAATGATGAGTGTATTACATGTTTATATTTCATGTTGCACAAAAGTTATGATGCCTTATTAGATCATCCAGACATCCACGTAGCCATTTACAACACCTGGGTGGAGAGTGGCAAATGTAGCTCAATGATTGTTAATGAGGATTGTTAGATATTCCTACTCACACTTTAGAAGGCAGCATATTAAGTGAACATGTACTTATACCACCCATTCTAATCCATGTTATATAAACCAATACTTCATCACCCACTTTATCAACAGATAAAGATCGAGTTACAACACTATAAAGAACAGAAAGAGTTATTATTAGACAACAACAAAAAAAAACAGAGTCAAAACGATGGAACCAGCTCAAATAAGCAGGGGTGGAATTCTTAAAATGAAATGAAGAAATTAAATAGACCCCCTTAGATTACTGTCCCATCCTATTAACTGTGGCATATTTTAGTATGTTTTCATGACATGATAATCAAAAATTAAATGCTTAATAAGAAATTAAATAAACAAAGATTGACACATGATTGATATTAAAGGAAGACGGCGAGTAATACATAAAGTATCGATTGCTTCTCCACAATGATTATCAAAACATCATCAAACTGACCCAAAATGTCAGCGTCTAGCACCATCTTCAGAGCGTACAAAAGAGCTTTACAAAACAATAACACTTCTCTTTAATTGAGATACATGAATTTATGTGTGAGGTTTCTTTGAAGAGAAATCCAACCTTCAAAGCAAACTACCGGTACTGTATAAAAAGAGAGCAGAAAATTCAGAGAATCAGACAGGTTAAAGTTTATAGAAATCGGACAAAAAAATTTAAGTTTTTAATTTTTTTGGAAGTTGTAATCACTATGTATCTGGGAATTTGCCAGACATAGTTCCTATCCCCACACACAAAATGACTTAAATTAAATTGTTCAAAATGTTTGACTTAGGAGTGTCTTTTCTTTTTTAGAGAACCTATACTAATATTCTATCCATAATGTATTTTGAGTAGTGTCCCAAGGGAGAAGGCAATAGTGATCTCTAATTTCAAACATTCATGACTCATTATTGGTCCATTTTATGTCAAACTTATACTATTCTGTTTCTCTTAGTTTTCTGCTTTCATACAAATGAACTTATTACAAAGGTTGCAGTGCCCTTTAAGGGAAACCTTTGACATTTGTGTCTCAATGGAACGTCACACACCGGCTGTATAAAATATCAGATATAAGATATCTTGAAAAGGTTATCTAAACATACAGAAGTTTTAATCGACTAATTTTAATACATAGATCAATGAAGGGAAATGTTTGACTGGCATACACGTTACCCAATTTCCACAACAAGCATGAGCAATACTGTATATTCTTTTTAAAAGCATTGTATGATAAACGTTAAAAATGAACGTCATTGCAGAAGAATGAACTAAATTGAAATGTTGAAGTTTATTTGAAAACTTCCCTGAGTATGCATGCAGCAGAAGTATACATAAAACGATGAAAAATAAAAGTAATGAACTTTACGTGCCAAAACACAACACAAGGATAATTACCAATGATAAAAATCATCAAGGATTGTGTGTTCATGGGCAGAGTGAAAGCCAATCTCATATAGTCTAGTAAATCAAACTCAGCTAGTTGAATTGTAGTGGTAAAATAGTTCCAAATATATAAAACATAAGTATCCATGAAAATACACATAAATAGTTTAGGTTCACAAGGTAGTACATTCTTAAAAGAAAATATGAAAAAAATAGTGACAAAATTCTCTGTCCGGCAGTTCATTGTTATAATACAAGTATAGAGCAAATCAGGTTTAATTTGAAGAAAAAAATCAAAACCCTTTGCAGCTTTGTTTGTTTTTTAAATTAGAAAATAGAATTAAAGGGTATAAAAATCACTTCAAAATACTAAGACACAATAAATCATTCATGCCAAATATGCTACTTATTACTTGCTTACAAGTTACAAGTTATACACATAGTCATGATAAAAAATAACAGATTTGGGGTAAATTTCTTTACAAATTTCTGCTACTAATTTAAAAGAGGATTTGCAGTACAATTGAAAGAAAAAATATCTGATATAACATGTTAAATATTACATACATCTGTACTCATACGTGTGTAACATAGTTTTCATGTATATAGCCATGAATTTATTAATTAAGATGCAGATTCTTGCAAAACAAGGGAAGGTTAAAAATAGAGATATGTTTCAAGTACAAATTTTATCTCTATACAGAAATACAAAAAAATATAGGCCTAAATAGTCAAAGAGCACTTTTAAGAGGGTGTGCACAATGACACTTATTTAACGATAGCATTGCATCTTCTTATCAAAATTGAACCCAACAAAACACACAGTTTTTCTTACATGTAAGTAGTTATAATACAATGGTAATGTACACAAAGATATGTTTAGCACCATTTACGTTCGACTTTCCAGTTTTTCACATAAGTACAAAAAGATTATTGAGATAAATATATTTTTTGAGGTTATTCTAACGAGCAAATTATTCATTGCTGATCCTCTATACTTGAAAAATGTACACTTTCTGCTACTTGGTCTGTCTGTCTGTCTGTCTGTCTGTCTTAAAACCCTACTTCATCAACTGTCAAATACTGAAGCTATAGTTTTTCTACCCCTGAAAAAGATGTAGGGCTGACAGTGTATGAGCCTAGTGCAGTTTTGCATTGCCAATTTGAATGTCTGTGCACGTTCATGAGAATGCTGCTAATTAATAACAGTAATTTCTAATAACGTAAGCAGAATCATTGTCATGAAGCTAGAACAAGAGTTTAAGCATTAATGCCATTAGGTTTTAAGTGCTAGACCAGGGTATCAGAAATGTGATTGTCCTTAATAATGGCATAAAAAGTGCTATCTACAAGTAAAGAATGAACTGAAAACATTAAAATACAAATTAGATAAATAACTAAGTGATGAAAAATAAATATGTGTATGCAAAAGTGAAATACGAATGACTCGGTAAACAAGGAAAGAAAAGTGAAAGTTACAAAATGTTTTGAAATTTAAAAAAAAACTCATTTACATATGCAAAAAGAAAGTACTTTTTCAAGGAGTTTTTATTCTAATTGAGTATTGTGAGCTAAAAACAATAATTTGCTATTTGTTAAAAATGGAAATATTATTACAAAGAACAAGGGTACATTGATAAATATACAGTGTCATCATAGAACTTGCAACTTCTTAAAAAGTGGAAATTATTGGCATATTGTACACTTTAACATGTAAAAAGTCTCTGATACAATAATTATCATATTAATAATAAAAAATTACATTATTTATTACATGATAAAATTGTTTAAGCTTTTATACAATTGTCAAATGCCTCAATGAGATATTACCATACAGTTGTACTGTTCATGAATATTTAAGATTTTTTTTTAAAAGACTCAATTATTCGTTAAAAAGGTCTTGGTATATTAGAGAGAAAGATAAAAGTCAGCATAGCTATCAGAGTGAATGATTTACAACAACACACAGGAATCTAGAGAATGGTTGCTAAGAAACATAATCGCTCTTTAGCACCGTGTCCATCACTGCAAAGTAAAAAATAAAATAGACCCATTAACAAGGCACGTTAAGGATCCTAACTCAATTCATCACTTGAGTTATCTTAAAGCAACTTGCAGTACAGGTAGATGAAGGTACACACAGAGTCTGTCAAACATAGTGACCTGCCGTAAACCACTGCTGGGCGTGCGACCGGACCATGACTGGGGCGACCGGAATCAAATGTCAAAGGTCACAGCTAGTTCAGGCGAGGTCAATTTCTGTGCCGTTTTCCTCTCCTGCCACGTTCTAGTAGTTGAACCTGTGAATATAATGGGAAATAAGATTCAAATTAGGTACCAGTACCATAAATACATATATATATATCCTCCTGTATATCAGCAAATAGTTATGTACATTATACATGTATGTATCAAGTTGACAATATTATAGATAATGTGTAGCTTATCTTTAAAAACATATAGCACTATTATAGTGCTATATGTGCTATATGTGTTATTATATTGCCATACAGCAATCACTATAATAGTGATTGCTGTATGGTGTACAAGTAAAACTTGGCCTACTTTTATATGAGCCTTACCATTTTTTAAAGACAATGTCAAGATAAACAAACCTATTCAAAATTGCATATGCTAGCAAATATTCATAACTATATGGTCAATTTGGTCATAAATTAACAAACGTTAAAAAAAGAATAATTAAAAACTGCGCACTGTGCCCTATTGTATGCGAGCACGTACAAGTTTTCTGGAGTAGTTTTCTGGAGTAGTCTACTCACTAGGCTATTTTCTGTTAATTGAGAGTATTTTAAAACTTTTGAAATGTCTTTTTCAGAAGTAATATTTGAAGTTCATATTTTGAATATAGTATAATGACATGGAACTACTAACATAAAGTACAAAATATTTTTGGGTGACTGCACTTTAAGGATTTGCCTGTCTTATTTGGGTTACATTTAAACTTTCACAAACTATCGACTAACCTGTTTTTGTAATTCATCAATCGAAGCTTGCATTTCTCTCATCTGAGCTCGCATCTCTGTAACCTGTGTCTCTAGCGAAACGGTCTGTTCCTCCTGTGTAGTGCCCTCTATTGTTTCCACAGCATCAATCTCTACTTCAACAAACTTCTGTCGTCTGCTGGGATCCTTGGGTATGGCTTTCTGTGATCCAGCCGCCTTAGGGGCTGGTTGACTGTAGGTGGGTACTGACCGACGTGATCGACTGAAAGTACCTGCAAGAGCAGCACCTGTGGTAAAGCAACAATATGAAATGTTAAATATGTCACATCCATTGAATGTATGGAGACCATGCACGGTCCCATCTTATAAAGAGTTGATATCAATTGCAACTATACATAAGAGAAAGGGGCTGCAAACTTGCGTCTGATTGGAGGACTTGCGATTGATTTGGATCAATCGCAAGTCCTCATAAGACAGAGCCCGATTCATCCAATGTTATTTTCTTCATGCTATACTGTATATTGTTATTTATATGTTTTTATATTGGTAGATCAAATCAAATCAAATCAAATCAAATGCTTACCTTCTGAGCATTCGGCCCACAGTCTAAGATCCATGGATGGGACACTGCTACACTTCTTGTATCCTGTTGGGTAGTCTGCCAGTAGGAAGACATCTTGGTTCACCCGGTCTATGGAATCTCCATTGTCACAGAGAACTCTAGCCAGGGAGATCTGCTTGATCTGAGTCAGCTGCTCTGGAGAGAACACTCCGGGATTCTCATACCAGAACCTGCATGGAAGCCAAGTGGATAGACCAAGTTAGGAGTGATTAAAGGAATAGACCAGTATTGGAAACGCCCCCCTCTCAAAAAATGAAATGGAAGCTCTTATTACCAATCATGTAAAAGAGTATGTTTTGACTAATACATGATGATACAACTTTTGCCGGAAGACTGCCTACTAATTGATATATTTGGCCAGGATAGATATCGTGAATGCACTTTAACATTGAACATTTGGGCATATATTTCTGCTTTTTGAGAATTTAGGTCGAAGTATTGCCATGATCAGGCAATATTTAAATAATATTGAATGTATATTCTGCACCTAAAACCATTGAACTGCAATGTTACCACTACCGGTCTTTACCTTTAAAACTTATCTCCAGGTTCAATAAATGGAAATGCTTTTTGAGAAAAACTGGCTTTAAAGGGATATAGCCAGCAGTTTCCATGTTCAGATGTCATAATAACTTTGGACTTGGTGGAAATACATGATGGCCTAGTGAGTTGGATGTCCCACCAAGAGCTGAGGACAAATCGAAGATGATATGACTATATCTTAAAAGGCAATTAATGGAAAATGCAGGGCAACAAAGACCTGGTGGTCCTAAAAATGTGATGATAGATAATATCTGTTATCTGGGGAATTCCCGCAAGGTGACAAATTCCCCATGAGAACCCATGCTATGTTTCTCATTAAATTAAATCTAAACTCTTTATCATGCAGGAGACTGGCAATTTGGATAAGCAAAATGCAAAAAACAAAAAACAAAAATTATTGAAAACTTGCTAGAAATCACTTTGAATGAAACCGTGTGTTCTATTGCTTGAAACACTGTCAGGTTCTATTTCATTGTTGATTGGTTTGTGCGCATGGTTGCAATCAGGGAAGGTTGGTTGAAAGCCAATCCATTGGGTTATCATCAAGTTTTTATGCCTCCGTTACGAAGTAGCCGGAGGCATTATGTTTTCGGGTTGTCCGTCCGTCCGTCCGTACGTCCGTACGTCCCGTTCTCGTGATCGCGTTATCTGAAGAACTGATTGATGGATTCCTGCCAAACTTTGGTCATGTATGTTACTTGCAGAGCCGATGAACTGATTAGATTTTGGGGTCACGAGGTCAAAGGTCAAAGGTCACAGGGCTCATTATGTATGCAAAAACAGCTCGTGATCGCGTTATCTGAAGAACCGATTGATGGATTCCTGCCAAACTTTGGTCTTGTATGTATCTTGCAGAGCCGATGAACTGATTAGATTTTGGGGTCACAAGGTCAAAGGTCACAGGGCTCATTAGGTATGCAAAAAGAGCTCGTGATCGCATTATCTCAAGAACCGATCGATGGATTCCTGCCAAACTTTGGTCATGTATGTATCTTGCAGAGCCGATGAACTGAATAAATTTTGGGGTCACGAGGTCAAAGGTCAAAGGTCACAGGGCTCATTATGTATGCAAAAATAGCTTGTGATCGCATTCTCATTAGAACAGATTGATGGATTCCTGCCAAATTTCGATCATGTATGTATCTTGCAGAGCCAATGAACTGAGTAGATTCATGGGTCATGAGGTCAAAGGTCATGGGCTCATTATGTATCCAAAAATAACTTGTGAACGCATTCTCATTAGAACTGACAGATGGATTACTATTTAACTCAGGACATCTTGCAGAGCCAATGAACTGAGTAGATTTTAGGGTCATCAGGTCAAAGATCAAAGGGTCATATATGTATATGAGAAATTGCTTGTAATCACGATATTCTGAGAACCTCTTAATGGATTACAATTGAACTTGAATTTGAAAAATTTCTTCTGTTTTGGTTTGTAAAATTGCTCTATGACGGAGGCATCATTTTCGACTGCGCGCAGTCGAAGTTCCATCTAGTTTTAAGGATGTTTTTTTATGAGAACAAGTGTTATAAAAGTTTGGGCAATAAAACAAAATCAAGTAATAACTAGGCTCTATGATGATTTATGGATGCAACCCTACACCATATATCGATCTTTACCTCTCTCGATCCAAAAAAGACAAGGATTTTCTAGCTTTAATCTAGTTAAAAAGGAAATAAAAGAACTTTGACTGACCTATCTCCTTCCCTAAGCCGATGGAACTGTTTAGCTAGCAGACAAGTAAAGGTTGGTCCTAGAAGACCGCCCTCTAGATGATCCTCAGCCAGTCCTCCAACAAACAAGTCAATATTCCCTGGATGACCGTAGAGTTCTTCTAACTTCCTCCTAACCTCTGGATTTCCTATCTCTGAGCTGATATCGTTGAATGTTCGGGCAGCGGTCATGTTGCATAGTACACGATAGTCGTTGTAACCCGGCAACGCATGGTCACGCCCTCGTTGGATGTTTATAGCGGCAAGATCCAGAGCGATCTCATGTACCATCTCAAATAGGTGTTCTGTTAGCTCAGTATTAACCATCTCTGATGGATCTGGTTTCTTCATCGCAGATCCAAAGAGACCTCTCAGGACTGGGTCAATGCCACCTTGATCGACGATGCGGTACGGAGAGAAGAACGCTCGATGGAGGGGGAGGTTGCCATGGGAGATGGGCTGGAAGGTGGAGTTGAGGCGCTTCACGATTGGCTGAACAAGGCTGTGACCGAAGCGGAAGGCAGCTGTTGCAAATGCATTGAAAATAGCTGCATCCGTGTTAGGGTTGTAACCCTCATACTTTCCAATCATCTCCATTCCTCTTGGTCCAAGGACTTTAGGAAGCCAACTGGTGTATGTTATATGCTGCATGGCTGCTCCAATGATCTTACGTGTTTCCTGGAAAACGTTTTCCCCAGTCCAGTGGGTGTTGACTTCACGCAGTTTCTGAGCGATACGATTATGCTCCCTCATCCAGACTGTATGCAAGGAAAGCAAACCTAATTGTTCATTTGCTCGGAAATCTCCCGCAAGGAAACAAGGAATAGGGCTCTCGTCTTCATCACGATCACAATCAATCGGGGTGTCACGATTGTACGGTAGCAGGAAACGCCCTGAGCCCATCTGTAATCCTACCTTAAGCCTACCGTAATCATTATTCAAGTCTCTTAGATTATCTGTTAGTTCTTTATGACTGCCGTACACGTTAGAGGCATCAATGTAGGATGTGATTTGATTGATTTGTTCCCTAGGCATGATCCTATTGAAGAACACTGAAGTGCTTCCGCTGCCGCACACCGCGCTTGATCGGGTGAACTCGATACATTGCGTACGATGGATCCGTCTGTCGCCCTCTGGAACCTGAATAGGGAAACAAGGAACCTGATTGTCACACGTATCCTTGCATTCTACACCATCGCTGAACCGAGCACGACTCAAACTCGTCACCGTGAAGTCCATATCATGGTCCAGGAACTGACCCCACTGCATGAGCATATGTGTGTAATCCTTATGTGAAGTTATTTCCGCCGCAGAGACAACCCCTGACGAAACCCCCCTTGCGCTTGGCTTTGTAAAACCATTGTACTGATGTGTTGTATTCCAGCCAACAGGCGTGTTAAACCCGTTTTCATAAATCGGTTTTAAGAGTCGTTTGAAAGGAGTGAGCGATGCGCCCCATTCAGGGTGCTGAAGATTGTTGCAGGTTCCGTCGTAAGTACGGTATTTTTTGTGGAAACAGACGTCGGAACAGTTGGTGATTTTCGTGTGGGCGGTGCACTGGGAGAGATTGGAGATGAGATTGAGGAAGCGAGGTGAAACCAGGTCATTATATGTGAAATCTGCGGAAAGAGACAGACAAAACAAGAGATAACATTTACAGAACTAATGATGCCATGGTCCAGTTGATGTCTTGTGTGACAAGACAGGTTTACAGTTTACATATCTTCTGTTTGGAGCCAGTGCACCATTACCATCAATGGTAACTTTGCCATCAATGGCAACTACCACGGTAATATGGCTCATCAGCCAATCAAAATCAAGGTTTCCATGGTAGTTACCATTAATGGCAAAGTTACCATCAATGGTAAATTTTGTGCAACAGGGCCCAGAAGGGCATTAACTCTGTGTCAAATGATGAGTTAGGGTACACCTGGCTCAATACAGATGATATACCACTCATATTAATTGTTGTAATAAGAATTTTGAACCTAAGGTAATTCTTAAATTTAAAGTTTAACATTCCTGCATTGATTTGATATCTGTCCAAAATCTGTTTCATTCTGCAAAATTACATGTGAGAGCTGATGAAAGGTTGAAACAAACTTGACATATCCATGGAGGCATTTATAATTTAATGATGGAAGAATATGTTTCTGGAATTTTGCAATTGAACATGTTAGCCAATTAGCAAATACAACACAGGAGCAGGATGGTTTAGCTCCCGAAAGTTCAAAAGACATAAATAAAGAAAATAATAGATGTACATGTACATTTAACTCAAGGAAAAATAAGTAGAATCCAGGAATAGAGTTGTGAAAGTACCAGAGAGGATACTACTGACCTATTCCTGTAAGATTAACTTGCATTCCAGCTTCAATATGATTATGAATCAGCTCCAGCGTTCTCTCAAAAACCTCCGCTGCCCTCGCGATACTCATTGCCTCGATGGATGGGAATCTGAACAGGGTCAGAAGGTCATGCGGCGTACGTGGCTTCTTCCCGTCCAGCAGGTTGCGATTGGTCTCGTTGATGGCTGCGTCGATGTTGCGGATTGCTTCCGCTATGGCCGAGTTGACGAAGCTATCACCCTCACGAGATGTACCGATGGAAACTGCATTGAATGAAGAGAAAGAAAGGAACTAGAATTTGTTGTGGTACTATATGAACAACACCTTTGAGGTGTGTAATGAGGCCGCAATTGGTGGAAGGACACCAGAATAAAGCACTTTCAAGATACATGAACATTGTCTACAATGATCTCTTATTTATCCGTCCATCAGGGGGGCGTTTCACAAAAACTTGTCATCATTGACAAATGACAGTTTTTGTTATAAGCTACTGAAATCCTTGCTTCTGATTGGTTATCAAGAGATTTGTCACTGGTTTTTGTCATTTGTCATTGAATAAAGGCTTTGTGAAACAGGTCCCTGGTCTTTCAATATGGTGGCAGCATTGGGATATATGAATTCTACTGAATACACAATGTGGGCTCAAAAGATGAAATACTCTGTCTTATTCAGGGCTCTATAGTGATTTATGAAGTACAAAAACTGAGCCTTTTGACGATAGCAATGATGACAATCAAATCGTTCTATGTAGACAAATTTATGGCCCGATTTCACAAAGGAGGTTTGATTTAAAGCAAGGTCTCAACCATGATTTAAACCTCCACCATGAAATACAATAAGAGTAAATTACGTATAATTATTATTGGCCATTGAACATGAGATCATGAGCATACTACGCATACAGACGTTGAAACTATTGAGTCAGAGGACATTGTTGTTCATTGGGCTCATTAGAGTGAATTGGCCGACAATGATTGATTTTATTGTAATTGTGAATGTGATCAGCCCTCTCTTCTTCCTTCTTACCATTAACTGTCAGCTCCATATCTGTAGAAGCATAACCAATAGTGTTTCTAGCCGCACACTCGTAACGTCCGTCATCGTCCACACCGACATCATGGATGGCCAGATGACCCGCCTCGCTGATAGAGAACTTTGCACTCTCTGTGATCTGGACTCCATCTTTAGTCCAAGTGATGAGTGGCTCGGGATCCCCGGAGGCGGAGCAGGGCAGGCGAATGGTAGCCCCAGCAACCACCGTCAAGTCACTTGGTGATTGGTTGAATACGGGTGGGACTGAAACATGAATATTCATGAGATATGGACTGTTAGAACAGCTGAGACAAGACCTTTGATAGGTCAATGGCCTCTGTTGGCTCCACCACAGTCTCACGTATTTATTCTAGGTGCTCTAAATTTGTTGAATATTGTTATGCTATTTTCTCATTTTATTTTGTTGTATTAATCAGATAATGTATGTAAATTATGAGAAGTGGAAAATAAATGAATAAATGAATTAATGCACATTTATCAATATATTTATTACTACATAAATTTGCGAAAAATTCTCTTTTTGATTCTTGTGAGTTCTTCTTTGAATCACCAGGCCAATTGCATTATATCAGAAATTTGGAAAATTCCTAGGAAAACAAGTAATACAAGTCAATGAAGTATATCAATTTAAAATGTCTTGATGCAATATCCTGTCAATGCCTTGAGTAGAAAATCCAAGCAAAGAAAATGAAGTGCTGTACTATGCGTTTTATAAAGATTTCACAACATTTCTCATTTGAATACAGGAAAGTGAAAACACTCTTGGCTTTCTTCCTCATATCTGATTTATATTGTAGGTCTTCAATCATAATTTCCCTTTTCTTCCATCCATAATTCATCCCCACACCTCCACGATGATCTTATCTCGTCGCCTGTCTGTCATGAGCATAGACTGACTATTATGCAAGGAAACCTGTTTACTTGCCAGACTTCACTGTCAGACACTATTGAGTGACTGACTGGCTTTTTTTTTCTTAATTGGTAATAACATACATAAGATTAGACCAAAAGCTTCAGTCTCTCTATATCGTCGGTTGTTCCACTGAGACTACGTCTGGCTCCACTAGACCTTGTATGGGGAATGTCGACAAATGTCAGTTTTATTAAAGAATGCCCCATACCAGACGGTTATTTCTGTCGTACATAAAAGGAGCTGTAAAGGGTACATGAGCATTTGTCTACCAATACGCCACTTCTTGTAATGGCCAAAATAAAACTGATTGAATCTTTGTGCAGCATAAAACGTACGACCATTCAGTACAATGGTCTGAAAATCAGACTATACTTACTGGCTCTATAGCTCCTAACTTGATTTGACAACTAATAGTCGTTATTTTCCCACTTAAAGACATTTTCAAGCCCCCTTTTTTTAAGGGAAGTTCTAAATTAGAATTATCATTCAAATGCCATTGGAATTTAACCTTTTCATTTTTTGGGCCTGCAAATGGGACATAGTACCTTTAAAGGTCACGCAGAGTGTTTAGTCTTTGTTTAAATTGGGAATTTTTATTCATAAGTGCAATCTTGAACCTTAAACTATAAAATATAAACAATCACTACTAACAAAGCAGTTTTGAAGCATAAACATTTACAAATTCTAAACAATGCATGATTTCTTAAAGGGGAAGTCCACCCTGAAATTAAGTTAGTTTTAATAGGAGTAGAAAAATGAGAGAAACAAGTCAGTGAAAGTTTGAGCAAATTCCAATTAAAAATAAGGAAGTTAGGATTTTTGAAGTTGTGATCAATCAAACACAAATTGGCAACTCTATGACGTATCATGCGAGCTCAACTTCCATTTGCTCAGTACTAAAAAAATCTAAAATTTTCATTTTCCCTCAAGAAAAATTTCAACCATACATGCACCCTAAATATAATAATTGCAAATATGTTTCTATACTCCCCCTGCAAGGAACAAATATATATTCCGTCATCAATAACGAAGAAAACATGATGTTATGGAATATTATGCACAAAGCAAATGAAGGAGAGCTCGTATAATAAGTCACAGAGTTGCCAATTTGTATTTGATTGATCACAACTTCAATAATTCATAACTTTCTTATTTTCATTCAGAATTTGCTCAAACTTTCACTCACCTGATTTTCTTATTATTCTGCCTCTATCGAAACAAGCTTATTTTGGGGGTGGACTTTCCCTTTAATTCTGCTATTTTGCAGCATGAAAATGCTTTAAAGCCTTTCATTAGAGTACATGAACTTCTCAATATGCACTTGGAAGGCTAATTAATGAACCTACCTCTAGCTCTGATCTCCACCTGGGCCATACTCTGTCTCTGACCCGCCTTGTTGACTGCTATACATTCATAGTTACCAGCATCCTCTTGAGATACACGGATGATCCTCAACGTCCCTGACGCTAGGATCAGGAACTTCCTGTCATCTGGTAGAGAGGTGGCTGCATGAGATACAAACAGATTCGGGTGTCAAATATAGGAAATAGATCAGTCAAAACAGTTCCGCTTAAACTCCCCCCAAAATAGATCAACTGTCAATCAAATATCTGCAGTGCATCCATACACAGAAATGGTTTGTCATACATTACCCTGGTAATGTAAAAAAAATAATCACTCAGTTAATAGACACCATGCCTTTCTATTAATTTCTACATTCATAGTTTTTTCCTGAACCTTAATTATTTCCTATAATGACACCCAGTAAGTCTTAAAGTGGGACTGCACTACTTGTAGCTACTTGCGCAAACAAACAATGCCTAAGCGGTACCCTTTAGTCCTCCATGACCCTCTTTTTCTTATGTTAATTGAGAGCTGATTTGATGAGATAACCACCTGTCAGTGACCATGCAGGGAGGTCTAATCCCTCTTGGCCAAACTAGTGCAGTTAGGCTTTAAGACTTGGTTACTTTACGAAAATAGCTTATTTTCAAGATGTCATTGATTCTCAACCTACCCTCTGATCTATCACGATGCAATGAAAAGTTCTCAAACTATGTTAATGGAGTGACTTATAATGAATAAGCCTATTAAGTTTCATATCAATATCTCTAACACTTTTGAGACTATCTTTGATCAATTACAATATTCTGCATATTAATGTTTCGGCCATGCATACAGCTGTACATGCAGCATGGCAATATTTGACACTGAACAGTAAACATTTTAATTTCATTAATTACATATCGCTTGCAGCAGGAAATAGAAACCCATACACCAGGGGGAAAAATACAGGTTGCCCCTCGATACGCTTGGCCCTTTAAAAATTACACCAAACCTTGAGGTTAACTTGCTTAACAAGAATATGCAGAATGTCTGGATTTTGAGGCTAGTGAAAATGTTAAAGTGAGGTTGATTCTATTCCTAGCCTGATATTAATAGCGCCATAATCTTGATTGAAAGCTGTTCCCTAAAGGCATACCACACCAAGATATCTTAGAAGGAGACAAAGAAAATCTGCAGAGAGGAAGAGGATATACCGAATTTAGCTTGAAATACATAAATAAGTCCAGATGAATAAAGCCTGCTTCATGGGCAAAAGCAGTACCTGATCCTCTAAAATTGTGCTTTAGAAGCTAAGTCATTTTAAAATGACTTAGCTTCTAAAGCACAGCTTTTTGGAAATCTTTTTCTGCAGATTTTGCCACTTCATGTACGCCTATTTTTGTTTTGACTGTGCAGGTACTGTTCAGATTTTTTTCTGTATCAACTAGACTATTGTAAGCATCATTCTTCTTGCCTCTACATTAAAATTGCTGCATGATCAATGCTTGAACTAATTACAGTTTACATTTATAATGAATCTGAATTCATGTTGACACTTTTCAAGTTCTCAGCCGACTATATGATAGCCTACTACACTAACAATGTCGTTTACTGTTCTTTTGAAAACAAGAAGGAAGAATTCAAACACTTACAATCTTTCCTCCACTGAATGACAGGTAGTGGATAACCTTGCGGACGGCAGTGAAGTTCTACTGTGCTACCCTCTATAGCTGACTGGGGCTGTGGTGCAAGTTCAAAGGTTGGAGGCACTAAATCAACAAAGAAAACAAACATGTTAGTGACGATAACTTTGGTTGAATTAGCAAGGATTTGGCATTCAAATTGTACCCACAAATATTTTCTCATTGAAAAATAACTTTTGAAACAGCTACAGGAAATAGGTACATGGTCAACCACACAATAGTAAATAGTCAAAAGTTTGAGAAGTATTCATGTACCAACTATTTGCTTAATGGTATCAAACATGCACGATATTCTTTATGAACTTTACCAAATGCAAAAAGAAATGCTTTAAGTCACTTACTTCATGCAATCCTATTAAGGTATTTAAGGTATTACCCTGCTTTCGCCGAGCTACCATGAATAATTATTCCCTACCAGGTACCCATTTACCTCACATGGGTGGAGTGTGGCAAATGTAGATTAATGTCTTGCCAAAAGACATTGGTGCTGCGAACCGCGTGGTTCTCGTGGATATAAGCCTGGAGACTTTTATACACTGGACCACAACTTGAGAAGGCGCGATAGCTCAGTTGGTAGAGCAGTGTTCTCGTAATCCGGTGACCCGGGTTCGAACCAAGGCAATGCACTAGTGCCCTTCGGTAAGGCATTACTCCTCATCACCAGGTCTCTCGGAGAGGACCTAAAGCTGTCAGTCCTCTGGTTGCTTACTAACAAGCATTTATGCTTTCTTAGCAGTCAGGTAAAATAACCACCACTACTACCTTTATATATTCTTACCTAAGACACTGAGTGTAGCGGTAGCTGAGAGCGTATCCAGGCTGTTGGTCGCATCACACCGGTAATCACCCGCATCTGAGAAGTGAGTGTTTGAGATGTGAAGCGACCCAGTAGACAGGATCCGAAACCTTGTGTTCTCCACCACGTTGGCCCCCTCCTTGGTCCAGGAGATCCTAGGGAGGGGGTAGCCATTGGCAGCGCAGTGGATCACGGCAGAGGTACTCTCACGGAACTCTACATCCTCAGGGACAAACGTGAAGACTGGTGCTCCTAGAGAGAGAAAGGAAGGGAAAGAGGGAGAGAAGGAAAGAGGGAGAGAGGGAGGGGAGTGACGGAGAGAGAGAGGAAGAAAAAGAAAGTGATCGAAGTGTAAGAGTTTAAGAGAAAGAGGGCAAGATTAAGACACACAAAAATGAGGGAGAAATGAGGAGAGAGAGAGAGATAAGGGAGGGACAAAAAGAAGAGAGATGTGTTAAGGTTTATGGTATGGAGTCAAAGATATTTAATTTTCCACTCTCCTACATCTTCCTATGAATGCTATAAAACTTTACTGTTTTACAAACCACATTATAAATAATGAAAACTATCATACATTCACAGACCTAAACAAATTATACATATATCTAGATGTTGACTTTCTGTCCTGTGCCATCCTTCTCTCATCTACTCTCCAAATCCTCTTGTTTTTATTTTCTATGTTACTATAAATATATAACTATAAATACACCCTGAGGAGTCAAATTTGATGGTACACTATACAACCTGCAAAAGAAACAATTAAACCTCACTATGCAAATATGCACGTATAGATTATTTTATAATTCTTCCTAATCCAAACATTAAATTCTTTAATATGGTTTTGCCACCAGCAGCAGGGAAGGGATTAATAGATCTATGTCTCTGAAGCTCAATGTTTATGTCCTTTGTTCTCCGGCACAAGTTGTAAACAGGACTCCACTAATTGCCTCCACATCCTCTGTACCGGTATTCCAAGGCAGACCTAGCCATGCATATACTACGAGGAGAGGTTAAAGATAAAGTTGAGTTCTGGTCATGCGATTGCATTGTGAAAGAAACGGTGTGGAGTCGATCAGAAAAGGTTGATCTTCTAGCATATAAGTATTTGTGTGTACTGCAAGGTTCTGGAATCATCAAAATGATAAGAAATTTGGCCAAGTCTTGGTAAAGTTACAAACACTGTACACAGAAAGATGTATATGGGACTACACAAACATGTGACGTAAAAATCCGTCCCCGATTTTTACGATGTTACATTCCATATTTAGAATTTGAAGGCATTTGAAGAGCCATGCTTTTCAGGGAGCATGTTTTATCTGATTTTCTTCCACACTTGCATAATAACAATGATAATGCTCACAATTTATTTCCCACCTCTTCCCAGAACTCAACTTTCTCTTTAACAGCAGTGTATTTCAACCTTCTACTGAACCCGTCAAAAGTCTGGAATCTGTTATAACCTTGACAGGAGCTTCCACACAACAAGCTTCAGTGAATTAAGAGACAGTATTAATCACCATTAGATGACTAGACAGGAACCTTCTACATGATTTACATGCACCAGTTGATATTTGAGGTGTCTGCCCCGATGCCCCCCTTCATCCCCCCCCCCTCACACACACCTCACCAAACCAAACAAGAATAACCTTAATTCTTAACTTCATTATCAACATTCTTTGCACAATTTCCTTTCTTTTCCATTTTTTTAGCATTTCAGTTGACAAAAAAATTCTATCATTACAATGAGTAAATCCATAACATCATAATAAAAAAGACTTCCTTTCCATCCATCTTCAGACTACTTTTATCTTAAGAAAAAGAACACCCTTGTGCCTGTTTCTCCTCCAAAACAAAACCCCCAAAATCAAATCAAATATGGATAAAACCTGAACATGATAGCTAGGTTAGCATCAATTACAAAACAAAACACAGAGGAATTATATGTGATCATAACAAAATATCTTCTGATCTGTATTACTTGTTAAAAGACCAGTTGACTAACAAGCATGATGTATAAAGAGGGGTTGTTCTTGACAACTTAGAGCTTGTCCAAGCCTTGCCTGACATAGCGACAAGTAATGTCAAAGTGTGTAGATAAGATTCCAAGTATTGTAGTTCACTCATTAATATAAGTTTAATGGAATACCTTGTCACTAGGTCCCAGGAAGAAACATCCATAAATTTGAATATGTTAATAAACCGGTCTATCAAATTAAAAAGCAGGTCACCCCCTAGAAAAATGGGAATGAAATTAAAACTATGATTAGTGTAAACCTTGACTGATGTCTGAATCAATCAACAATCTGACCATTCCATGTTTCCTGGAAATATCACTTAACCATCTCTCCACCATGTCTGTTCCTTCACTCCCTAAACCACAATCATTAATCTATACTGACACCAGGATGAGTAGCTATTAATCAGACTCACGTGCATCATACCTCACCTCACTATGGTCTGTGGTCTCGCCTAAGCTCTATTTCTCATGAACCCAAAGCTCGCTTACACAACATTTACTAACTTTAAATACAAGTAGAACGTACAAAAATACCAGCATTTAAGCATATAAGGCATTGATGTTTATTTACATTTATAAGTCTAGTGTACTGTAGATATAGATTTTTTAATGAAACTCAAAAACAAACAAAAAATCTATATTGGTGAGACAAATTATGTATTATCATAGAACCAAAAAATGATACAAATATAGCAGTTTTTCAGTGCAAAAGCCTTTAATGAAAATATGTAGTGAAAGAAAGGGTGAAAAGGTCGCACAGTTTGATAATCTAGCAGCCCTAGGATATTACATGTATATCAGTAGCAATCAAACATCAAACAAAAATGGACAAACATTGTTTGAAACATCTTTAAGTATCCATGAGCAAACCTTGAAAACAAACAAGCTATAACAAAGATAAAATTGAGTAAGAGACTAGCTGAATTATCCCTAAACAATATGAAATTTGACAAGACCGCCTGATCCCCCCCCCCCTTCGATTTTCACCAAAAATGAACAACCTTAACTCTTTAACTTCACTTGTTACCAATCTTTGCCCCATTTTTACTTAAGTTGAATTTTTACTTAATCATTATCAATAGTAAACTAATGCCTTTCTGTCTTAGACACTATTTTTAATAAAGGCAAAACATCATTAACAAACAAAGCTATAACCAAGATTGAATCACCTCGGAGACTAACTGAATTACCTCTATACAATTAAAAAATTCCCATCCCCAATTATACATGTACGTCTCGCACTTGAAAGTTAATTGATCCTGGGTACATGCTTATTTGTGTTCAGTTGACAGAAAAACAAATTAATAAAGGAAACCAGACAGATTACTTCTAATGATGGGAGTATCATGATTGGCAACTCCAACAAGTCTCAACCAATGTTGTGATTTTTAACTGATAATTACAAGTCTGCCTCCTTTGAGAGGTAAATAGAGGAAATAACCGGTTAGTTATCACTTATCACATCGTTCTAAAAACACTTTTGACAAACTTCATTATGTAAGCAACTTTGCAGACATATTTTGGTCTGCTGCATGTCCTGTGTCAAATAACATCTCAAGAAATAATGTAATGTACGCTATTTATATTTACTATTTTACATTATATCTAATCTATGTATCTTTACAAAGTTTCTAATAATGTAGATAAAGCTCAACCTTGAGTATGCTACAAACTTTGCATTCAACAGTCTCTGATTGTGTTTTCAAACTTTTCACAATCTGTTTCTCTGATAGATTTTACATCCTTTGAAGTAATTGCACTCAAGTTTCGATTGCCCGAATTTACCTTCAAATATGTTCAGCTTAAGGTACCATGAACAACTCCCATATCTTGCATTGTTTCAAACTGGAGTAATAGAGCCCTCTTTCAGTTTTCAAGAGCTTTCTCTCAGTTTTAAATAGTTCTTCTTTTTCCTTCAACTTTCCAGAGCTCTTTTGTAGATTTCTAGAGCTAGTTTGCTTTTCTCCCCCTATGAAATTTCCCCCGACTCTATCCAAACTCCAAACCTTGAAGGCTTTCATCACCATTCAGAATTCAATCCTCAACTTGCAGTTTGCATTTTCCCAATGCTCTATTCCTGAATAAAACAGCTGACAGTTTAAAGAACTTCAAGGGACTACTCCTGAGGCATCTAATGCACCTATCCCATTAAACCTCATTATCTTCCTCACACCCCTTGTAAACTTTAGTTCATCTTCATGATAGGCTGCATAGCCCTTTGAAGATTACTAGAAGAAGAAGAATTCTTCTTACACAATATTGAAATAATTAAGGTACTTTCTGAGTTATATGAAAGCCCTTAAAGCGGAAGCTGTCTTCTTAAGTAATTAATCAATTTACATCCGTTAGTCAAAGCCAACTTTGCAAGGTCTGGTTGGCTCTCTGTTTGTCTGATTGAGACATCTAACCCTAATGTTTGAGGTAAATGCTCATCAAACAACATTACGCAGGACAAGGAAATGTTGACATCATTAATTGGGAACATTTGTAATCAAGGTTTTGAAGTTCTGGTCTCAACTAACACATCCAAAACTCTTATATGCTACCTAACAGGATAGTTTCTTGAAATCAAATGTCAACAGGGATGATTATAATTGAAACATTCATAATCACGCTTTTTAAGTTATTTAATCTGTGCATTTCTTAATGGAGATATTTGTCACATCCAGACATCGTTGGAAGCTTGCCTGCAAGGATAGTGTCTTGAACTAAAATGTCAACAGGGGTGATAACATGCCCCACCCCCTGCCTCGATATCAAGTCCAATTTCAGGCTCATCCTAAACTGGGTTAAAGGTCTCAATGTATTTGGTTGCTGCCCCACTAGTCTAATTAATTAAAACTTGCCCCATATACTGAGTTTCTAAGGGCTTTAGATCTACTATATGGAGCAGGGTATTAAAAAAAAAGATATTTTTTTAAATTTTTTCTCATGTATTACTAGAGGCAGAATCACTGCTAGAAAAGTTGCAATCACGTTTCACTCATCTACTAAGAGTACATGACTCATATACTTTAACAGAGTTAACGCCCTCGTGGCCCTGTACCTTTGGCAATTGTAAATGCACTCTTTAGTCTTCATTAATGTGTTAGGCAATCAACTATATCACTAACTAATTGCAAGAAGCTTGATATACATGTACATGGAATCGTTAATACATTTCATTTCTGAAAAAAGAAGATTTTTCTTGATTACAAGATCTTGGTGCAAACAACACTTTGGAAAACTTGTGACACATATTGTCATTATAATTCCTTTGATTTCATCATAGTCCCTTTAACTTACAAACTACAGTGAAATAGGACTCCATGTTTCCCTCAGCATCAGAGCTGAAAGAGTAACATATCTTAATCCTAAGAAGTGAGACAAACAGGAGCACAGGGATTAAGGGATGTAATGGGGATCACCAGAGAGTGGTAACCAACCACTTCTCAGAAGAACTCACATACCAAGCACAGCTGGGACTCTGCCAAAAGACAGGAGACCATTCTGACAAAATATCATTCATGTTTTGCCTGGTTTCCCCAGCCCACATCTGTTCCGTATTTAATAGAGATGTTATGACAATGTCACATAGCCCATGTACCAATTTAAATACTTCTTCTATCCCTTGTCTCTGATACATACCTGAGGTCTGACCTGCATGTTATTGGCATATCAGATTCCAGGCTTCTCAAATGGAAGGTAATGAAGAATTATTGATACCGGTAAAGAGTTTCGAATGAAACAAATTCTTCCATTAAAGTGAAGAAAAGAGAGGGGAGCACTTGACATGAAACTCTGAAAAGCTCAGTTTTATCTTGTTTTCATTTGAATAGACTCCAAACTGCGTTATTCAGTTATTCAACATGCTATCATTTGTCCACACTTAATTGTGAATAATTTTGGAACCCAAGAGCACTATGTTAGGAGACCTATATTTAATTTAGGGGGAGGATTGGGCAGTCCTGAGAAGGACAGTTAGTAATCTATCTTTCTTGAGTGTGTGTCGTCCAGAAAAGGACTGTTGGTAATCTTTCTTGAGCTTTATACAGTTCTAAAGAGGACTATAGCACCCGTAGGAGAGGATGGGTGGTAGATGGGTGGTAGGGTGGGTGGTAGGAGGGGCTCGACGTTTCAAACAGGTTAACTTTCCGTCGTCAGGATATTGAATTTATAATGCACAAAGGGAGTGGCAATCTATTTTTTTTTCCATTAACACCTATAGTTTGGCCATTTAATTGCTTCCAAAAGTATATTTTTTCCAGTTTCATAAACATATCCAAGAGTTTTCCAGCATGCTATATAATTACAATGGCTCTAAAAATAAATGAGAAAGAAATAGGAAGAGGATTGGAAGAGGAGCAGTGATGGGGAAATAAGTAGGAAGAAATAATGACCTACACTGGTAGGAAATTGAATTCAGAGAACAACAAGATTTTCAATGTGATATCACCAGATTTGCCCTATTAGTCCCACATACCCAAAGTCCTGTGGGACCTTGCTACCAATGTGATTCATAATCTCATGTTCAAATCCATTTCCATGTCAAGATAATTCCCAAATCAGTGACCTAGATCATTTAGAGCTTTGTCATCTCAGATTACAAACCATAATAAAGTCTTACACGCAAACCCATACTTCCTTCCTAACTACTTGAGATGGCATTCATCAAAACCAGGCAACTTTTATTAAAAATCAATTGACTAAAAAGGTCACGTTAATTCATAATGTCTCTCAGACGATGTAAAGCATTTTATCATTCTAGAAACTACAGACAGCAGTAACATGATAGCATACTTTACTTCTGATTATATTTCCCAGCTGTAGCTTCTATGAAACATAATGTCATGTTTTCTGTTAACTGATTTTCATTAAAAAGTCTTTTTGAGGGGCCCTGCTAAAAATTGTGATGTCTTCTATTCATCGGTTGAGCTGGGGATGGTTAACTGCTCCCTTAGAGGATGAAACCAGTCTTGCATCCAATAAGGATGTGATGGTGGAAACCTAATTCCAACCCAAGGAGTACCGGTAAGTGGTTTTGACTCCTCATATTGGATATTTATAAAGTGCACATTGTATACTATGTGCCATTCTATTGTACCTTGTATTATATGTTTGAAATGCCAAATAAATAATAATAATAATAATAATAATAATAATAATAATAATAATAATAATAATAATAATAATAATAATAATAATAATAATAATAATAATAATATCCAACACATAAGGCCCCCCAGTATTATTCCAGCTCTGATAGGCTACCGATAACAGTGCTCACAGCATTCAAAGAATCTCTTCCGTCTGGTACCTACTTAAAACCTGGGTGGAGAGTGGCAAATCTAGATTAATGTCTTGCCAAAGGACATTAGTGCCGTGGCGAGACTCAAACTGCAAACCCTGTGATCATCAGTCCGACAGCGTATCCACTAGACCACAACTCTACATATCAACAAAGTCTGAACAAGAAATGACATGACACTGAATGAGGAAAAATTGGTCGATTCGAGATTGCTTTTGGGGAGTCGGTTTGGCAGCGTGAATGAGGTTTGGGGTTCAATACTTACTTGGAGCTCCAAAGTAGCGTAGACTGACCGGTTGGGTCTTGACCTCTCCTAGCGCATTCCTGGCCATGCACTCATACTGCCCTTCATCATCACCGCTAGCATTCTGGATCATCAATGTACCGTCATCGAGAATGTTATACTTGTGGTCAATCCCTCGGTTTGGTAGAATTTCTTTACTGTGGGAGAAGGAAAAGAACATTACAATTAATTTTAAGAAAATTTATTAACAATTATTTAAAAAAAAATTATTTATTTTTTGGTAGCATACAAAGCAATTTTTTAAAATATATATGGCCCAGACATTTAGTTAGGCCTGAAAATTGAATCTTTTTTTTTTTTTTTTTTTTTTTTAAACCTTGCTGACAAATGTACAGAGTTATACAATCACAATTTCATTTCCTTTGTTTTTACCTATCTATATCATCCAAAGACCTTGTTTGATCCACATTATATTGAATTGAACCATGCTTCCCCACCCACATGTATCCTGACTCCCTTATCACCCATCATATTTTTATGTTTCTTCTTATTGTGAAAAAGATCAGCATTTATTCTTGCTGTGCCTCTTGCTTACCAATAAGCTCTTTTAAAGGCCCACTGCACTACTTGCGCCCTCTATATAACAAATAGCACAACATATAGCATAATTGGTGACCATTGGTCCCCCATGATCCTCTTTTCCTTATGTTAATTGAGAGCTGAGTTGATGAGATATAACCACCTGTCCAGTGACCTTGCAGGGTGGTCTAATCCCTCCTGTACACTAGTACAGATGGGCTTCAACCAACATTTAAGAAAACATACACCTGTGAAAGGGGGCGGCAAATACATCGGAAATGCATGGCCGTGTACGACCCCATATCTGAACCTTACACAAGCAGACAATGGGATAAACTGGAAGACAGAAGGCAGGAAGACTGTTGGAACTGCTGGTAGGGGAGCAAGGGGTGATCACAGGAAGGGGGAAGGGGAGTGTCCGTGATACATGAGCTTCATGTGACATTCTAATGTCTGCTAGATGGAATGAAAAGTCTGGTGATTGTAACTACATGTGTCTTCATGTTTAGTTTAAGCAATGGGCATTCAACCATCTGTGCCTCAAATGCCTCAAATGCCTCAAATATTTGAACTATTAAATTCTGATTTCCTCTTTTTGTACAGGATGGAGGATTTGAGTAAACTGATCATGAACTTGAGAAACATTCATTCTTTTGCCTGTACTTTTTTTTGCCACCAACACTGCTTGTGAGCTTTAAATTAAAGCCCCTCTAAAGTGTTGGGAGCTCAACATATCTGATGGCAAAATCGACCTAAATCGAATATGGATGTGAAAGAGGATGTCATTTAGCACAAACTTCTGCAAGGATTTTCAGAATAAATGTGTTTGAAGATGAATATCTATGAAAGAATAAAATAATTGAGGTTTTCTGCATAGTACATTAACCAAAAAATATGGTATTCTGTCATCAATATTAGTCTTAAGACACATTTCTTTTGAAAATCCTTGAGAAGTGCGTGTTAAATGACATCCCCTTTCACATCATTGCACAATTTAAGATAGTTTTTTCCAAAATAAATTGGGCAAATTTGGGCTCCCAACACTTTAGAGGGGCTTTAAGTTATTTTTATCATCACAATCCAGAGAAATCGAGGTCAGCAAATCCTGCCAGCAAGGAAATAGAGCAGGAATTGAGGGTAATAATCCAGCAATTACATGTTGAGAAATCATGCAAACTCATGTCAATCGATTTCCGCTCAAAGAGAATCTAAGGTAATTATGTGTACGTGCAAAAGATATTGGTTGAGCACTTGATTTTATCAAACTTCCAGTGAGCTGACAGATTCCTAAGCAGTCTGAAACACGGATTTAAAGAGCATCTTTCTGGTCTGGGTCTCCTCAATGTGCCCTAGCTGGCTTATTTCCCTTGAGAGTTTGTCATAATAGTTACAATGGATTGTCTTTATGAGATTCATAATACTGTGGAACCAGCTATCTATTACTGTGCAGACAGCCTCATCTGTTGAGCACTTCAAGAAATTACTCAAGTCACATTTATTCTGCTAGAAATTACTTTATTACAAGCCTACATATATTTGACTGATCTCTGAGAAGTGACTAACTTTTGTTTATAAGAGGCCCAAATATTGTGGAGGTGTGTGTGCAGCACTTTGTAACCGCAAGGAAAAGGAGCTATATCAAATATCTTTCGGATGGATGAATAATTATTAAAAATCCATTAAAATATAATATTTATGATGTGATGTACGGAAGGAATAAGATGGAGGAAGAGAGGGGTGACATTTTTAGAAATAAATAACAAGACTCTTTGGGAGTGCCAATGGGAAACTTGTTGTGGATTTCTATGCTAACACTGAAGCAGCCATATTGTAATGCAAGGAGCATCACAGCCTATTGGACAAGAACAATTCACAGGAAATCTCTTTAATAAAAATCATGAATAGAAACATATTTTGGAGAACATGCACCTTAAATATAATTCTCACTTCTTTTTTTCTCTTCACAGATATTTAGGAGCTTAAATCAGACCAGTTTTCTTCATTAACTTTGCATAAAGTTATGCACAAACATGTGTTATGTACTGTTATTTAAAGATAACAACTTAATCATTCATACCCCCTTGTAAATTTGATGAATTTTTTTCTAAATTAAAAAATAAAAGGACTGGATTTATTAGGGCCATTGTTGAATACTTTTAGATGTAAGCTTTAATTTGTCACATGACACATTCTAAGAAACATAAATCTGAACAAATAAATTTTTCACATACTTAAAAATTCCAAAACTTGTTAAGGGTATGAATAATTTAATCGTTAACTATATGTGCATGCAGGTCTAACTAATCCTTTGAGCGTATTCAACAAAGTCCTCCTTTAAGTCTTGGTGTGTACATATGTCTGGAATTACTGGCTTCCCAACTTTTCAACACCCTGCCTTGCTTACGCTCCCATTTCTGAATTTACGGCATAGGTTTCAATTACGTTGCCAGGACAACGCCAAGAGTTAAACTAGATTTTCTGCATGAGATACGTTGGGGGAAAAATATGAGTTTTGGAACAACACTTGGCGTCGTGGTCTATTGCCTCAAGTGAAATATTAGGGTCAATGAACGGACACCAAGACGCTCTTTTTATATTTTATTTTCCTCTTTGAATTTTGGCAGACAAATGTATATCATAGATGTTCAAAAGAAATGTTGTTTGCAAGTTGATTGTGGAAATTTACTTTAGCTGAAGGCATATTATTATTATTTAAATCAATGTCTGAACATTTTGTGCCAACTTAAATTTACCCCTATATTGAGAGGATGGGGTAAGGGGTTTATCATACGATCAGTATTTTAGTATTAAACACAACTAGTGATCTTTGACCCATATTTACCTTATTCTAATGGTGGGGTCAAAGAATATTTAAAAGTTAAATGTCTGTTTACGCACTAACAGACTTGTTTTGAGAAAAAGTGTATTTTCTAACCTTTGATCTACTTTTATTTTTAGTAACACACATTCTTTTGGACAAAACTAGGGACATTTTTGGATCGGAATTCAAACAATGTCATGATCGTCTGCCCTCCAAACATACTGTGAGTGACATACTTTCAATATGACCTCCCTCAATGACCTTTAAACTCTCATAGAGTAGTAATTCAATCACACACGTAAGTGGTCCACACACCTGATATATGTAACATGATGGCCACTTGCAGTATGATGAACTTGGGGGATACAAACAGGATCACTGCATGAGACAATTTGTCTGAAAAAATCTCTCTGGCATTGAATTCTTGAACTGGAATTCAAGTCATTTTAGGATTAAGGAGCCTCAAACAATCTTAGACACAGTTTGAATTTGACCTTCTTCCAAGGACATTGAACTTTGACCTTGTTTCAAAGAGAAACTTGGCAATAATTTTTCACACTGTGACACGATGGTCATTTATTTCAGAATAAATATATCTTTGCATGAGGCAGTTTCAAAATAATATCCTGACATTGTTATGACCTTTGCCCAGTGACCTTTGCCCTTTAACCTTTGACCTACCTATCATGAAGCCATACAATCTCAGGTTCAGGGTCACCCATAGCTCTGCAGCTGAAGTACACATTGTTTCCTTCTGTGGCATCTACATTGTGAGGCTCTACAACAAAATGAGGTCGCTCTGTAAGATAGGGAGGAAAACAGAGAAAAAGTGATCATTACAATGAAAATAAATCTGCAAAACAGGCAAATGAGTTTAACACCCTTTCAGCTCTCATTAGCACAATTATTGTATATTGCAAAAATGCTAAATGCAGGTGAAAAGTAGGGCAGCTAACATCCAAGTTTGCATGATACCAAAGCAAAGGAACACAAAAGAAAGGAAAAGAAAAGAAAGGAGAGAACGTAAAAGGTAGAATACAAGAGAGACAAGGGAGCATAGGAAAACAAATAAAAATAAAAGGATAAAGATAAACAGACATAACAATTAAAATCAGACAAAGCAAACAAGGGCACATATCCTGCTCCATTAGACATCAAATAAATATACAAATATACAAATGCCCATCAATTATGGAATTAATCAGGCAAAGAATTGACCCAAGAGAAACCCCAAGGTATATAGTAAACCATCTCCTCATCTTGACGGACATATGCTCTGTTCATACAGGGCCATTGTAGGTTTTTAACAAGTTTGTAAAATCTCAAAGTAATAAATAATAATCCACTATTTGTATGACAAGGGTCCACACAGGACTGGAACGACGGGTATTCAAAAGTTTTAAAATAAAAGCGCAGGATGGTGGGGAGTCTTAGGACCTCCCATATGCTTGTAGTTATTGCGCTAATCTTTAGATCACTTGTGGTTTGAGATTTTGAGTAAACTTTAAAGTTTCATATTAAACCAAGAGTGCATCCATACTATCTCTATCTACAAGATAACTTCAAAGTTTAAAACTTCAAAGTTTAAAACCACAAACTAAAACGTTGTGCGACTGTCATGTGAACCTAATATAAATATCATCACAAGTTTATGAGAGACCTAAATGAAGAGGGAGAACAGTTGGAGTTTGTTGAAGGACTAAAAGTAGATCAAGGTGGAACCCCAGAAGCCGTAGAGTGATGTCAAATCAAAATGTCAAACGGTGCGATTCTCGGGCAAGTTTTCGACACATGAATTGGGCTTTTAAAAGATACCCATCAAACGCATTTCCTGTCAAGACGGTACCCTTCTTATTTTTAGTTTCAATCATGGAGCTCAGACTGAACCAAGCCATCATCATTTTGTGCACCTGATTCTAAATAAGAAAATAAGTGTTGTTTTTTCCAAAGGCACACCTCACAAATTGCCCCCCCCCCAAACAAACAACAACAACAACAAAATTAAAAAAATTAAAATAAATAAATAGGTAACGGTATTTTAAGTGACACACATCTCAACTGTCTTATACCTGGATAAGTGCAGAAAGGTGAGATATACTAATATCTCTCACAATGTACAAAACAGTATTTGGCAATGGGTATTATTATTTCTGAACTTGGGAAAGCGACAGGAGAGAAAGAGGATCCTAACTGCATAATATGATTATTTTAAAACAAATAAATAACTTTTCAAAAGGATGTAATGATTCTTCCAAGAATACTCATCTCCAGGGCTTTCCATCTGATTATATTTATATCATCCATTTCCATCTGATCAAATGACAACCAACATTATGTCAAAACGATTCCCAACAGGACTTTGCTACATAATTGCATAAAAATATTTCAAAATGCAGAAAAAGGTATTATTCAGACCCCAAATTTGACATGAATTTTTCTTGGCAAGCAATCATTTTGGCATTGTTACGTGGTTTTAGGTCTTATTAGAGGGGTTGCCTGGTGTAATTGAATGTAAACATATCAGGTTACACTGAGTTTGCTTGAACAATCAAACATTTGGCTTTTTATCTCTTTGTGTGTGATTTGAGCAGTTATGACATCTGTTTGATGATGATAGGCACGATGCAAACAGGTATCTCTAAACTGATTTAACCCACTTGGTACCACCAGTGGTAATACCATACGAATATCGTGAATAAAAAGAGGATATTTAGGCAGAGTCTCGAAATGCAATTTACATGGCTGAAAATTTGGAGAATAACTACATCAACTGTAATCCACACTGCAAAGTGTTAACACTAGCCCATTTCCTGGCCTAAATTTCTACAAATACCTAGAGACGATTAAATTTTGCTAGGCCAAAATTCCTAGTTTGTTTACTTCTTAAAAAAGTTGCCACTCCACTGATACATCTAAAATAATATCTCTCAGTACTTGATCCTGGCATTCTACGTAGGTTTTTGAGATACAATATTTCAATATCTCAGTAACACTGCACAGCCCAATCCCTTACTCTGGCGACTATTGCTCCAGGCTTTATTTTGTCAAAGGCACATGGTTTGAATAGCGATGGTAACGTTTCAGGTTTAGGATTTGGGTTAGGACTAGGTATAACAATGGGTTCAGGACCGGACTTTATATAGGAGTTCAGTAAGTGTAGGAAATTGACGAGGAGCAATTGTCGCAGGACCGTGTTAAGTCGATGTGACTGACCTAAACCAACTTCATGCCACTGATAGGCGTAATGACGAAGAGAGCTTTGTATGAAAAGTGATACTTACGACAGTTGAGCTCCTCGGGGGTCAAGTCGACCAAATTGCGCCCTCGCAGGTTCTCTGGGAAGTGGCAAGTTGCGGCAGCCTGCGTGTTTCTATGACGACTCGCATGTGATAACATCTGAATGAGGGACAGTAATCCACAGTTGCATATAAGCTGGTTGGAATCTAGTCGCCTGAAGAAAGACAAAAATGCAAACACAGTGAATCAGAAAATAAAGAGAGACAGTTCCTCTTTTTTTGTTTTTTTAAACTTTGCTTTCCTAGAATGACAAACCTTGTGGGGTATATACCCACTGAGCTCAAAAATGTTGTCTGCTGAGAGCAACATTGTTAAACGTTGCCTTTAAGCACTATACAAAAGCGGAATATTATTATTATGATGATTGATGCCGTGTGGTTGGACAATCATGTTATCACAAATCAAATAGAAGTTATTGGCAGCGGTGTGTGATGGCACTGGAAACAGGCTGTAAGGTATAAGGTAGTGCGTGACACAATGCTTTATTTATTCAATCATTGGGAAGTGATTAATGTACTTGGTGCCAATACATGCAGGTGCATCAATCGACTGAAACATTAAAAACTCTATCTGATCATGCTCAAAACTTAAAGAAATCTTTTCTTCAAAGACACTAGCTACACACTAGGACTACATATATATTTGTCATATGTTTGTGTTAAATGTTCACAAAATAAGGTATAGTAGCATCTGTATTATTAACCAACATTACAAGCAGGGATACAGACAGGGGTGTGTTTTTTTTTTTTTTTTTTTTGGGGGGGGGGGTGGGGGGGGGGGACTTGATAGCCATATTAAACAAAGGTATAATGCTGGTTTTAAAGCTACTATAATAGTAGCCTGGATATTTGTTTTCTTCAATTGAAAAGCACATATAAACACTGAGAAAGACTGATGAATGGACTGACAAAGAGATAGATAGAGAGAGAGAGAGAGAGAGAGAGAGAGAGATTCAACATATGTATATGTACATAGATTGGTAGATTTGATAGATAAATGATTTAGCTAGACTAGATACATACATAGATTGGTAGATAGATATAAATTATCTAGATGGATAGAATGATTGATTGATTGATAGAAAGACAGATTAATCAAAAGGCAAACATCTACATAAAAAAGAAGATCAAGATATGAAAAAAGTTTTTTCAATTAAAGACACGCAGCATACATGAAAATCAAAAATTGAACCAACCATAAAAAGAAATAGGAATACAAGAAATCACATTACAGTAAGTAAAACTTAAAAAACAAGGTTTCTGAAGAAGTCACGTACATGCCCAAACCACAAGTCCATCTGCAAAGAGTTGAATAAAATCCCATGCAGCATATTATCTTGATAAAAATGCTCCCTCTATTCACATCACTATGAAAGACACTTTCCTTGTGCACCACACCCAGAATAAATGAATTGATTTTAACCCCAGTCAAAGTGTCAGGTTTGGTTTAGATACTTGTCATTAACAATTTAAAGGTATTGAAATCAAATTGCCATAAATATATTCTAAAAAATGTTGGGGAGATTCTATCTAAATTTTGAAAGCAAAAAAGATTACATGAATTATTTGGGTATTTGAAAAAGGAAATACATTTGGCAACAGTTTTTACTAAAAATATGATTTGAAATTTGCCACAAACATCAATAATTTTTACAACTGACATTTTACAAAAAGGTCTTTTTTACACAGACCAACGACAATCTCCACAATATCATGCTGGCCTTTTTTGTTCCATCAATCATTACTTGCTTTTATTCAAATATTTTCCTCCAGGACGCTGTTATTTCTGCCATAAGTGTTTTCCAAGAGATATCTTACAGCTACAGACAGACACATTCTAATATTTCTGTAAACATAGGACTCTCAACCAACCTCATCCCCCCCCCCCATAAAAATGAAACCTCATAAAGTTCTCCAAATGTCAAATATTTACTATGGATATAGACGAAGGACAGACAGTTACCCTGCATTCAGCTATACGATCTATTCTAGTAGTCTGAATGTTATACAAAGAAACGTCATACACCAAAACAATGTACAGCAAAACGCCTGTTTAATGTGGGCATCAGTTTGAACAAACTTTCTGTATCGCAATGGTCAATGTAGGCTGAACGTTAATACACAGACAATGTATAAGGGGAGAGGGGGAGAGGAGAGGGAGGGAGGGGGCTAACTATGAGCTTACACTAATAATTAGCCATAAAGCAGCTGTCGTGTCAACTGTCCTCCTCAAAATAGTTTTCTTTATATGTTTCTTTAATATCTTGTTTTTTCGAGTTTGTACTCTCTTTTTGCTATTATGTTTCTTTTATATACTACCGGTATATTGTTTTTCTAGTCTTTTCTCTCTTCTGCTCTATAACGTTTCTTTATACAAGTCTCGCATGAATTTGTTACAGCCTGAACAGGCCGTCTGGGAGCCTGGATATGTCCGCTACTATTTACCCAATCTCAAAAGTTTAGTGACCTTTTAGCCTTAAGGATGTCATATTTCAAATCTCTGCTATGGAGCATATTTCTTGCTAGACACACTGAAAGAATAAATAATCTGACTCTGACAAAATATTGGTCTGCTTAAAATGTCAGTCATATGAATATTTGTGCACATTTGGACTGAAATAAATTTGTCTTTCATTAATATTCTGTACCTTCTGGTGTATATACATGACTCTCAATCTCATGCAAAATTTAATATACATTTTTGATTCACTGGAACTCTTTGAGTTTTAGAAAAGGTGAAATTTCTTGGGATGCAATCTTTGTTATTCATTTATATTTTTAGAATGCTCTTTTTGAGCTTTCTAAAGCTAAATCAATCTCTCCTCCAGAGTTTTAGATCACTGCTCTTGTTAATGTCTAACTGCTAAGTCTGTATACATCAACTCAATTGTAAAGGACAATGTTCAGGGGTAGTTTTCACTCTGTTTGGTTGTTCAATCATGTTAACAATGCACACTATAGGCCAGTGGCGTAGACAGGTTCGTACACCTGGGGGGGATGACTCAGGGGCGGATCTAGCTTTTTGCTAAGCGGGGGTTGACCAAAATAATGACGATGCGGAGCATCGTCCACGAGCCGCGAAGCGGCGATCCGATTTTTTTGGGGGTGTTTATTTGAACCCCGTAAGTGATGTTTTCCTGGCATCTATTAACACAATGGAGACCATAAAAAGCAGTGCATGATAACGTCTTTTTAAATAAAGTAACAGTTAACTACACAGTTATATCCAGAGTTATCATGTGTTTGGTTAAGTTACCAGATGAGTTGAATATCTTCTCACAATATTTGCACTTGAAAGGGTTTCTCTCCAGCGTGCGTTCTTTTTTCTTTCTTTTTTTCTTTTTTTTCTTCTTTTTCCCCCCTTTTTTTTGGGGGGGGGGGGGGCGCCCAAAGGGGGGGTTAAACCCCCTAAACCCCCCGTAAATCCGCGCCTGTTTAATGTTGTGGTTATCTTTAGGTTTCCAAACCACAAGTTAACCACAAAATACCGTCTGAATTGGCTTTCACCGTGTGAATGCGGCTAATAACAATAAACACAATTACAATAATGATGAGGATTATTATTATCATCATCATAATTATTATTATTATTAATATTATAATTGTTATCATTATTATTATTACTATTATTATCATCATTATGACTTATTAAGTAAGCAAATATCATTCCCCAAAACCTGGGGGGGATGATTGTACATGCCATCCCCCCCACCTTGTGAGGTGGGGGGGATGCATCCCCCTCATCCCCCCCGTTGTCTACGCCCCTGCTATAGGCTATCTACAAGGCAAAGGAAAGCATCTTAAAATTCTACACAACAAACAAACTAACACAACAACAAGAAACATAGATATACATACTTTACAATGACATAAATATTTCAAGTTAAAAATGATTACGAAATAAGAACATGCATTTCATCATGCGTCACAAATTTTCATGCAAAAGCCATCAAGCAACATAAATATTACAAACAGATCCTTGCCTGCTGAGAAAAGAAAAGTGTAAAATCATTTTTTGTTTGCTTTTAATGAAAATAATCCTATTTGAGAAAACAAATCTGAGACCTTTGAGCAGTAGCCTCCTGGGTCGGTGTAAAGGGGATGAAATGGTTTATACTGTTTCGGAAATTTGAAAGAAACAACAGATATTTTGGATTATGTTATAGTACATTTTGTGATCTAAAGAATTAAATATCGGATGACCTCAAAATTAGTTGAACACCCTTTTGATTCTCAGCAGACAACATAAAACAAACAAACAAATAAACAAAAACATGATGGTTAAACTTACAATCGTTTTAACGACCCTAGTCCGTAGAACGTGCCTGGTTCAAGTATGGATATATTGTTATTGTTCAAAAACCTGCAAAAATAGCAAGCAATATGTTAGTAGTTGAAACAAAACAAAATTATTATAATAATGACTTCATTGGAAGAGCTTCATTGCTAGGAACACTGAATTCAAAATTTTGGAGTTTGAGCAGATTTCATTTATAGTTTTTATTGTTTATTTGTAACTGCATGAACATGCCATGAAAAAATATCAGCCAAAGTTAACATAAATGTGCCGAAAATGGATACAGATGCATTTCGCAATGAAAATCTTCATTTATGCATACTAAATTTGAATATATCGCATGTCATATATATATGTACACATATCAAAATCAATAGATTAGATAATGCTGTTATGTAATACTTAATATGACTAAACTAAGACTAGAAAACAAGTATGTCTGAGTATGCATGTCTCATTATTGAGTAAGCAACTTGTAGAGTTAATTTGATAAATTTTAAATGCAAAAATATGGATACGTTATCAAAACATAAAATCTAGAGCATGAGCATCAGTATGCAAATCATTGGTGCAACCTTTAGCATAGATATATAAATTAATATGACATTTAAAGTTCTGTAAATGCATCTACTGTTACATTATACATTAAGTTACAAAAGAAGCAAAGTACCGGTACGGTACCCAAGAATTGATAACTAAGCACACAGTTCTTCGACTTAACAAGAATTATACTAAACCTCAAAAATTTGGTGTAAGAAAAATGGGGTAACTTAATAAACTTTCTCAATCAAACTCTAAAGATTTCAATGACTTTGTTTAATTATCTAAAGATAAAATGAAAATTTTAATAGATGCAGAATATTGAATGTTTCGAAATATCTAACGTACATACCGAAAAAGGAGGCAGTAAGGATTTTTGTCATTGAAAGCGAATATCAATCTCTCTAACTTTTACCAAGAAAACGGTGCTTTGCAAAATATGTCTCCGGACTCTGTCTTTGAAATATGAATTTAGCCCATACTTTGGAATGGTTATTTTGTTTAAATGATGTGACCAGTATGTATTATTGTTATACATCTGAAATGTATAAAGACATTATTGATGGATGAACAGTAGCACTGTTGAGAGGTAAAAAGATGTTAAGCCAATGTGAGCTCATGAACTTAGCATCTTCTTGTGCTCAACTGGCTTTTTGGAGTGAACATGCAAAATTCAACGTGAGTGGACTTACAGCCTTTCTAGCGAAGGAAGGTTACTAAATGTCCCAGGGGGTATTTTCTTGAGTTGATTGGAGTAGAGATAAAGCTGCTCCAAATTATTGAGCCCCTCAAAAGCCCTCTCCTCGATGTCAGCAATCCTATTTTTGTAAAGATATCTGCAAGAGAAACACAAAAATATCATAAGGGGAAAAAAGAACTATATTTCAATTTCACAGATTCATTAATCTATAACTTAACGGGAAATCCAACCTTAAAGGGGCACGTTCCCGCCAGTGTAGTTATCCGAACATGCCATCTGCGTAAGAGCCGTATTCTGTTGGTGTCAATAGGTAACTATAGCACCGTCCGCCAGCACGTACATATTTTGAACGCCCTCTGGAATAAGGGGAACATGCCCCTTTAATACTTTTTAATAGCAATCAATGAGACATGCAGAGAAAAAATCAGAGAAGTAGACAAGAGAAAGTTTAAAAATTAAACAATAAAGAGGTTTAGAATTTGTGAAATTTGTTATCACTATATACATCTGGGAACTTTAAATTTGCTGAATCAGTAATGTCACTATGATGTGGTCCTTGACAACTTTCCTATCTGTTCCATCTCATATAATGACTGAAATATCTGTTTCTTTTCAAGACGTATGACTCAGCTAGGAGGGTCTTTCCTTTTTTAGAGGACGTACATTAATATACTATCCATAATATATCTTGAGTAGCGCCCAAGGGAGAAGGCACTTGGGAGAAAAACAGAAATTAATGATGTTTTTGTACAAAAGATGGTGATATTCAAGATGATGTATAGCCTTTAATAGCCAGCTCCCAATCTTACTTAGATCTAAAACAATTTTCGTACTACCGGTACTCAAGCAACATGAATACTTTTGAATTCTAAACTAATGAATTCTCCTCTGTCTAAAAATGGTTAATATTTAAGATAATGCATAGCTCCCGAGTTTGCTTATCTTTAAAGGTATTACAAAGTTTTGGGAAATTTTGAAAAGTGGGTGGATAGCGATTCGTTACAATTTTAATATGTTTGGATGCCCCTGTGGATGTATTAAAAACACTGGAAATTTTAGCCACTAAAACACTTCTGTCTTACCCTTTATTTTGTTCATTCCTATATTGTTACATACATGTCTGTTGTTAAGCATCTTTCTATTTTGTTAATTGTTCATTGTATATGTTAATTAAGCGCTTTGTATCTACTTGTAGAAAAGGCGCTATATACAAATGTTCATTATTATTATTTATTATTCTGCTTTCGAGAAAAATTGAATATAAAGATTTACCGGTGCTCCCGGTAAATTTTTGATAAATTTCAAATAGCTCCTACGGCCGTACAATGGTAGCTGCGACCATGAAAATTTCAGAATATGTAGTTGTGGTATATTATTTCCGAACGAGAATAGCTAATCAGTCAATTTTAGTCAATAAACATTGTTTTATAGCTTGATTAATATCTTGACCTTGAGAGGGAGCTATTCAACATAAAGTGTTTATTATTTACAATTTCATAACTTTAGAGTCGATTTCGACCGCGACAACGATCACTGAATATTGTAGGATCGTATATGCTTCCAATATGTTCATTTAAACCAAATTCATGACCCCATACCAAAACTTTGTAATACCTTTAACAATTTTCATTCTACTCGAGCAACATGAATACTTTTGAATTTTAAACAAATGTACTCCAATCCATTTGAAGTAAATAGACAAAATTGTACTCACAAATATTTGAGGTGTCTAAGGCCTGAGAATGCTCCTCTGTGAATCCTTCTAATGTTGTTGTTATTGAGGAGTAAAGTGCTGACATTAGGAAGGTTTCTGAACGAACCGGTCGGGATCTCACTGATCTGGTTGAACCTTAGATCCCTGTAGAGGAAGAAAAGAGAAATATGAAAAGAATATTAACATTGATAATGAAAAATTAAGATGTGTTAGTTTCAAAATCTTCTTAAAGGCCCACTGTACTACTTGTAGCTACTTGCTCCATCTATATAGAAAACAATGCCTAGTCCCCCATGATCCTCTTTTTCTTATGTTATTTGAGAGCTGAGTTGATGAGATAGCCACCTGTCAGTGACCTTCCTGGGTGGTATAATCCATCCTAGCCAAACTAGTACAGACGGTCTTCACAGTTCTTATAGGAGGCGCGATGGCTCAGTGGTAGAGCAGTGATCTCATAACCGTGAGGTTCCAGGTTCATAACAAGTGCTCTTTGCAGTAAGCCATTCATCCTTATTACCAAGTCCCTCGGAGAGGAGTTAAAGCTGTCGGTCCCCTGGTTGTTTACTTACAAGCATATAAATACTTTCTTAGCAGTCAGGTGAAACAATCATTGATCATCATTGCTCATCATTATCATCATCATCATCATCACAGTTATTATCAAACATGGTTGCCAAATTTCCAGCTGGCACCAAAGTGTGCACTCTCTCCTCTCCCTGGGGATTTTTTCTATATTTTCCATGCTTTGTCCTAATGAAAACATACAAGGCAATAGCATGTTGTCAATTAGAATCTCTTCCTGCATTTCTCCTATTATCTCTTTGGTACAGAGTGGCGAATATATTAAAATGTCTTTGCCACAATTAAGATTCTTGTCCTGGACCTAATATTATCTGATCATGCAGTTTAATCTAGTCAGAATGTACGTAAATGTTTCCCTGTTTAGGACAGATGGAAGAGCCTACAAAGGATCAACTGGTTCAAGTTCTTGGAAATCTATATCAATCGCATTTTAAACGTTCATGTTACCATGTTTACCTATTTAGTACATGTGTAAAAGTAATCACAGTTTGCCTCCTGTGGGAGCTGGAGGCGTGCTCAACACAGCCCCAGAGTTTGACACGCGAGCAGAGTCACTGTGCAAGCGAGGTATGTATGCACACGCCACAATGTCAATGGGGATAAGAGAAGTTAAATATAATCATGTCCATTCATAAATGTCTACCCCACATCCTGAACATAAAACCTACTAAACAATACATCAACTACATCCCACACTATCATGACAAAGATAAGTAAAACAGGAAGTGAGGGTGTGAACAGTGTCAAGGAGCTGAGGTCTGTGAGGGCTGCGGTTGGACTTCACCAAGCTCCCATTTGGTCCAAACCTGTCAAGACTTTGTATTAATCCCCTTCATTATGGAACCTAGATTATTCTCAAAAGAACAGCATGAGGGCAGTGTGTCAGGACTGGAACGGAGAAACATGTGTTGGTGATCAGCAGCACAAAACTGAGAAAGTCAAGGTCATATTGTAAAGTCATATTTTTAGGTGGACAATGAATCTTCGGGCACCCTGTAATTTATTACTTTTGGCCAAAGATATGAATGACATTCTTTTAGAGTTCCCTGCTTCATTCAAATTACAGAGACAGTCGTAGTTGACTCTTGAGTACTTCAATGACCATTCTGTGTACCTTGTAATTATTAGGCCAATCTTGTAGAGAATCAGTATCACTGAGAACGATTATTTCAGAAATGTTTGTGAAATTGCGCTCAAAACCATACAATGGAGTGACTTTTATTGGCAATTCCAACCAGTTTACCATGAAGCCATATACAAGGTTTCACCATCAACCTTCCTGTCTCCACTTTTAACTCCAGGTTTAGATTTGTGGTTTTAAACATTGTTATTATTATTACTTACTCGTGTTTAGGAAACTTTAAGATAACTTGAAGAAATTAAACGAGAGATCTTAAGGTTAGCGCAATAACTATTGAGGCTCACTTCTTATTTCTTTGTTTTGTATAATTCTGCTGTGACAAGATCTTTGTTATTGTTCAACCAATGGAAAGACTTTTTCTGTCATATGACAGATGAATCAATGAATTCAAATTACTGTGAGCAAGGGGGGATCCTCACTTTAAGCATGCTTCCTGTTATGTGACATGCAGGAGGAGTTACTTTGAGGTTATGGGACTCGGGAGCTTGTAGTTGAAATGACTGCTTGCCCGGCTTGCAGTTAAACTTTTAATACATGTTTCGGTTTTGTGTGAATAAATGTTTGCTAAGTACTGGATCGTTAATGTTTATGACTTTAACGTTTCCCAAACGTAAAGTACAAAGCTACGACTCTCCCATGTGAACATATATCTTCTGTCCATTTCTAGATGTTATCATCCTGCTGTCTGTTCACATTTTTACGACTGTGTTTGTGACTCCTAATATTTGACCTTGACCTTCTGAGGTCATGGGTCTGGTGAAGTGGCCTCCAAGTGAAACTGAATACAAACAGATCTCATTCATAAATGTCCACATGCATAACAATACTTGATACTAGTTCTAATGCAGCAGGAGTATATCATCTCCCTTTTGACATAAAGTCAATATTTTCAGTGTCACTTTTTCAGTTTTCTTGGCAATTGATGAATGAAAATAATAGCAAGCAGCTTTTGCTCTCTGTACATCATTAAGTATTTTGTATTGAGGATTTGTACTTTTATGTACAATTAACAACTCAATTATTCATATCTATTTATGCTCATATTTGCTATTTTGTTTTTTACCCCTCATTCTCATGTTTTCTCTAATTGCCCTGTATTGTTTGTTATTCATTGATGATCCTCTGTTATTTATATATGTTGTTTTTATTAAAGGTTAAAATGAAGATTGAACTGGACTAGTCTATGTGTGCTTGATAGATCTTAGGTAGATGTAGACCTAGTCTAGCCTGGCTTCAGCTCAACCCATTTTGCAGCTTTCACAAATATACCAGAGTTTTCCTACATTTTATGGCATAAAACAACTTCTCCTCCATAGAAGCCGGAGCAGAGTTTCACAAAACCGTCATTAGTACAAGTTCGCTGACATCCCATTTAAATGCATGTATTAAAATCAACATATGCTTTAATGGGATGTCGGTAAACTTGCACTTATGACAGTTTCATGAAATGATGTCCAGGTTACAAAACATGATCTAGCAAAACTCCACACTCTAGATTGGTATCTGGGTCATTCAGGGGCCAAACTGATTCCTGAGTCTGATTGAGTAGCTGATATTTGAGCCAGAAATCATACAAGTTTTCTATGCCATAAATCTTCCAAATCTGTATGGTAAACTTACAATGTAGGCCAGTGACTTCAAAAGAGATCCTTTCCTAGCTTACTCTGCTCTCCACACAAAATATAAAAATGTAACCAAGTTAAGCTAAAGTTAGTCTCCAATACCAGACATGTTTTCATCCAAGAGACCGGTTTACTAACATATTAAAATTTATGGATGTTTCTTTCCTGGCGACCTAGTAACAAGTTATTCCAACAACCTGTTATTAATGAACGAACTATACAATACTTGGAATCCGGTCTGCATGAATTACTTATTGCTAGGGAAGGCAAGCCTCAGGCAAGCTTTCAGTTTGTCAAGAACAACCCTTGTTTAAAAAGTAATCATACAATTAAAATGTTAGTAAACCAGTATATTCAAATATAAGCACTGATATGTACCAATGTTTGTTGTACCCCCCCCCCCCCACCCCTCCTCAATACTGCTTTACAAATGAGAGGGGTCAAGTTCGTCAACCTTTTGGAAGCAAGGGTTTCACCTCGAGAGATATCAATGAAGAGAAGAAAAAAAATGGAGAAGATGAGTTAAAGCTTATCTGCCGTAGTTTACAGGAGGGATTAGACTGCCCTGCAAGGTCACTGGACAGGTGATTATCTCATCAACTCAGCTCTCAGTTAACATAAGAAAAAGAGGATCATGGGGGACCAATGGTCACCGATTAGGCATTGTTTGTTACATAGAGGGCGCAAGTAGCTACAAGTAGTGCAGTGGGCCTTTAACAGACAAAGAATAAAGAGGTGAGCAGTGGAACAAATTACTAAACCATTTCAATTCCAAAATTTTATGTGTCATTCTTTCTTTCTATGTGTTCTGTAATCCTACTTGCTTGGAAATGCTCTTGGAAACAAGAGGTCTGCGATTTGTGGACCTTGAATTTATCTTTAACAGTATCATGTAAAATACAAAACTTTACATGTGAACCAACCAAGTGTGCCCACAGTTGATAACAAAAAGTGCATTGTTTGTACATGTGTTCCTTATTCAACACGGTATGAAAGGAAATAACAGATACATGTCAATTCCTGAGTAACCTTTATACACTAGATTCCTCCATCCCCACACCCTAATCTGAAGGCAAATACTTCATTCTTTACCACCCATGTGTGAAAATATTGTTTGGCTTTCATTATTCCACAGTGATAATGATGAATAGTGGATATCAGTGGATATCCATCATAACATGAGGTAAGCATATATGCCTCCCCCAATTATTTTGTAGTGTTGGAAATCAATCATTTCATGCATGACACTTTAAAAATCTAGCCCACTACACGTGTCCTTAGAAAAGATATATTTCAGAATGTTTGGTCTCAACATGCTATTTCATATACAATTTTTCTAAATAGTGCTCTAAATAGAGCTGAATACATAATTGACTATGTCTACAAATATATTATTACCCCAGTCACTTGCCCGCACACAATGTTTGCACATTCTCCACTCCCTGGGTAGCATTTAAGCCAGTGCTGTGGTCAACAATGACCAAATAATCAGCACTTTAGCGGGCTGAACTAGTCATAGATTGCTCACTTCCCTAACCAAACCTGGGGGTGTTTCACAAAGATCCTAAGTCAAACTTAACTCTAAGTTTGACTTTAACATTACAGAGAGCCATTTGTAGCCTCAAAATATAATATATTCAAGAGCGAAAATTCAATAATTTTTAGACTTTTTGTAAATTCATGAAATCTCCTTGATAACTAGAAAATATGAATGATTTGGATCAACATTTTATGCCTTTTAAAATAACTTTTACAAAATATTTTCATAGATGCTAACAGCTTTCCATAATTGTTAAGTTCAACTTAGAGAAAAGTTCAACTTGGGATCTTTGTGAAACACCCCAGACTGCTACTGTACATGACAGGTAATCAGTAGGTGTACGAGGGTCTGCAGATAGCAAGACTACCATCAAGCCATTGTAAACACAGAGCCAGGCTCCAGGAGAGGATTGAAGCGGTGTTGATTTGGTATCCAAGACCACTGTCTTTCTGAACTTGAACGGTGAGAAGTCTAAATACAAGAGGAATATAGGTCGCAGGTAACTACCGTTTGGAAAAGTGATCTTATGATTGGGACTTGCTATTTGTATACTGTTGCCATACTTCTTCAATTATAGCAACTTCTGACAGGTCATTCAAAGCTACAATCGAAACAAGTATTGAACATGTAGGTGTGCTTCATCAATCGTGGGTTCTGTAATTGGCTCGTTCAGAAAACTAGATTGAAGTGCATTCTTAAAATATCATTGCTATGATTCTGATAACCCTCACCTACATGTATGAGTCCAGATACAGTGTATTCCACACTTATAATCAACATTTCAAAATCTCTGTTTGATTGTATAGATCCACTATCTACGAACACTATAGCCTATAGGCCTGCTTGCTTCACCAGCTGTCAGTTGAAAGTCAGCAGTCAATCAAGAATTGATCAATAAATCAAACATTGTCACAATCTTATTGACTTAATCATGCAATCTCCAAGACAGACTCTCGCAAAAATACTATTCACCATGATTTTTAAAAAAGCATGTACCTTCTTTCACGACCTTAGGCCTAACAAAAAAAGATGTTGTATTGCCCTTTGCGACCAACCCACAAATCTTGAAATCCATGGTCGTATTTTTTAAAAAGTTTGTTTTTTTACTGTTTTTTAGAGAAAAAAACTATTAAAGCATTCAAAACTGACAAAATATCAGCCCAAAGAGGGCGAAAAAGAAAAAAAAGTTTTAAAACCGACAGACCAACCCATGTTTTGGCACCTAAAGGGCAATACAACATTTTTTTTTAGGCCTTATACATTTACATAGAGAGTTTGATTGACATGTCATTGAAATCTACTCACTGGCATCTAGCCAGCAGAGACCGCTTGAACTTGGACCTGGGTAACATGAACTTGTGTGACATTCAAAGAGATTTCTACCGGCTACAAGTAACAATAACAGGTGAAGAGGGATGTGGACTTAGTGAGATAAGTGAAAACATTTGACAATCTATTAAGATGTGTCAATTGCACCAAAAAATTGAGAGCATATTTTGGTGAATTTGAGCAGAGTAGCCAAAAATGATGTAAATTTCACATAAAATGAGTACGGTATAAGGCAAAAATCACAATGAAGTCTGTTGAAGACATGTATAAGTGTATACAAGTTCTAACAGGTTAGACAAATTCGATTTGATGTATAAAACTTATATTCAAAACTTGTTTCAAAAGCATAAAAACAGCTTAAAACACAAATTGCACAGAAAGAAGTCGAGGCATATCATAGATCAGATAAATTCCTTGTGATAGTATGAATTTCTTTCACAGAATTTAGCATCCTCCAATTCCCCTCCTACTAGATTTCTTGTTGTCGCTGGTAGCGTTGCCAGCGACAACAAGATTTTGGCAGTCAGGTATTCTAGGACAACAGCCATGATCTAAATGATCATCGCATCTTCATCTAACATTCTACACAACAAACAAGAAAATTTGCTCCTTTTGTGAGTGATTCCAATTCCTAGTAGCTTTATGCTGTAATATACAATGAACAAGTAAGTAAATTTGAAGTTCAAACATTGAAGTTCAAACAGTGGATTTCTGACTCACGTTCCTTCAGAGATTCTAGCACCCTTATTACCATTGATGATCATCCCAACCGACATAGCCAATTGTACAGGATATAGAAAGCCACCTGACCATTTATGACTGCACCATGACCTTTGACCTTGGCTAAACTGTCCCCCTGGAGCAGTGGGTGAGGTGCATGATAGGGGTGTATTGTCAGAGCCAGGTGGTAAGCACATTTACCTGCTGACCTTAGATGTCCTTAGCATGTAGGGCAGTGGGATCATGGTGGGATGGATACACCATGAATCTACTAGTACTAACATAGTACAGTAGTAGGTCTCTCCATGGATACACTTAAAGTGTAGCCATATGAAGTGCTGAGATCTCTCTCTCTCTTTCTTCCTTTCTTTTTCACTCTTTCTCTCTCCCTCTCTCTCTCTCTCTCTCTCTCTCCTCCCTCCCTCCCACCCCCACTTTCTCCCCCCCCTCTCTCTCTCTCTTTCTCTCTATCTCTCACTTTAACCAATAACATACCATGGGAACGGGCGGTACTGTAACATCAGACCTTTTTGCAAATTGCAAACATTACCTAATGTCGCAGTTGCAAATTGTAATACAACTGTAATTCAGTGCTGTGCTTCATTGTTTGTGGTACAGGTCCTTTCCAAATCTGGAGATTGAACCAAGCATAACATTTGTGAAAAGTTTGGGTGAAGATGACGTTCACCTCGTTCTCTAAGATCAAGAATAACTGTCCTTTGAGTTTGAGGACTGTCCTACCTACATCATGATCACACCCTCTGGTGAAAGCTAGAAGGGTGCTAAGTTACTCATATACTTCACAAAGAGTTAACAACCTTCTGGCTCTCAGCAGACAATACTGCAAGACGTCTGGACAATGTCAGACACAGCACTTGAATTTGAAAGAACATTATCTGAACATTCAGGAGGTGTAAAACCAAATTTAATTTTCTCTTTTATCCCTCCAAAGTCCTTTCAAAGCTATGATCTATTCTGACGCATTTCTAGTCTATTTTTGTAATACATCTATCTATCAACAACAACAGCAATAAAGGCTCTTCAATGTCACATCACATTAGCTTGTCACATTACTGTAGTATGTCAAATTTTATGTCTTCTTTACAAGGACAATTTCAAATCATCCATGAAAACCTAGTTTTTATGAGCAAATGATATCCACTCTAGACACATCATACCCATTGCTCATCTTTGACCACCTTGTCACTCCGTTTAACCATAAAACTGTTATGGAAATTATTTTTGACACATTTTTTCACTTAATTTCCTTTGACCTTCCACCCGTTTGTCTTTGCAAAAACATATTTGACATCATGTCAGAACATAACATCCACCTCATCCGTCATATATTAATCATCTACTTTATTTTGAACAGCAGCCTTAAATTATGAACAGTTTACTTCAATAACAAGTTGCTTTTAATGACAAAGGAAAATGAGAAAGATGCAGATCAGTTTGAGAGAAATCTAAGGGTGCGTTTATCTACCAATTTTTTGCCTAGAATTAGGTTTCTCAAATGTCTTTCAGGCAAATTTTTAAGTGATAAACGCAAAGCCTTTTTCAAACGTCTTTAGATATGGGCATATTGTAACGCCAAAAAAAAGTGCGTTTCGAATGTGACATACAGCCAGAATCACGTTTCCGAGATATGATAAACGCAAAGCTGTTTTGAACCCCACATACAAATTGGACCTTCCCAGGTTAATTTCCGGTTTGGCGGCTAGCGCGCGCCATGTGTTGTGTCATGTTGTTGTACAAGCATGTGTGTGTAGTTGACCTCCGAGAAACTGTCTGCTTCCCGGGTCAAACGTCGCAAAGCAGCTGCGCAGAGACAAGGCCTTTATTTTGAATCGCGAAGAGACGATAAACGTGACATCCCGCAAATCACGTTCGTAAAGTGGGGTTCAATATGGACATATCGTGGCAAGACACGATAAACGCACCTGAAGAAAGGCTAGGTAGGCTGTTCTAAAACCTAGTAGCTTTCAACTAGGTTTAAAACCTGAAACCCTGACTTCAAAAGCACATGTATATTAAATTTGAGTGCAATTGGCCATGACTCATTTATTTCAAGTTGATTAACTTCAACAGAAGCATCATTCTTTCTTTCTAAATAGGAAAGGGAATTGAAGAAAAAAAGAGAGGAAAAAAAGAACAGACATTGGGACTTGAACTCTAATTTACTGACAAATTACAAGTAGTAATTCAATCAAAGGGTAATCAAATACAAATCAAATGACCGTGAACATTGGTTAAATGAGATTAACTTTGACTTCTAAAGTCATGTCAAGAGAGAGAGAGAGAGACTGTATTTGACTTGTCAACGAAGTCAGCATTAAAGGGTTCATATACATGTGTAGCTAGTGTTCAGAATAATGGCCCTTGTGCATTATCTAATTGTTATAATCATATCAATAAGACAAATGGCAAGTTCATTTCTAGACAAATCATTTCATACTTGTCGTAGTTACATTTACATTATAAAGCACTCAATACTATGCTGTGTACAAAGTTATCAGCGTCCCACTGTTAGTTATGTTACCATGACAGGGCGCGCTCTAGCATTCAAGGACAGTTTTTCTCCTGGGTACTCATTTGCATATGCTTCTCATGGGTGGAGAGTGGCAAAATATATTCCAATGCTAGTGCTTTGGGACAGATTTTTGAAGCCCCTATCAAGTGATTCAGTCATGAAGTCTGGAGAAAAATATCCACTAGACCATGACTTGATTATGATTTAGTTTAAAATCATACTGGTAAAAGGTTCTTTTTAAGATCTTTGTCAAATCAGTCAATTATTCAATATCATAGTCAAATAATATTTTGTTTACTCCACTTTTCACATATTCATGTACGTGCATTGAACATGATTTTCATCTTCCTACACTAACAAAACTTCTACTTCATCTGTCAAACATAAGTCAAAGGTCTAAACAAGTCTTCATTTTCTTCAGATTGCAATTGGCACTGACAACAGACTTGAGGAAACAAACCCACTCCACGCCTACACACAAATCGTAAACAAATTGGCATCACCAAATGTCTAAAACGTCTCACTCTTTCTTAGCGCATGGCAAACAAATATCACATCTGCAGCAATTTGATGAATTTAGCACTGGAACTTGAGGGTATACAATCCAACATGTTTTATATCTTCTTTCCATTATTTTGTATTTACTTTTCTTATTTCTGTAGTCTTTCTTTGTTGTCCTAGGGGTGCGGTCATGAGGGTTATGATACAAAAGAACAATTTTCTAGGGGCTTACCGTATGAACGGTATTCTCAGCATGAAAATCAATTTAAAGCAGAGAAAATTAATTTTTGTTTGCAGAATCTCTTTCTGGATTTGCTTTAAAAAAGCAAGATTCCATTATGTCAGTCTTGTAGTGATCTTGCCAGAGCTGAATCACTTACCACTCCTCTGCATTTTGTTCTCAAAAATTTGCTACTTTCATACATTTCAGTCCCCCCTAAAAAGAAAAATTGAAAAAACAGCAGCTAATTTCCTCTCTCAAGATAGTCAACAATCAACTTCCCAACTTGTTTACAGTCAAGTTTAAAACGTACAGCAACTGTTCCTTTAATTTCCAACAAACAATAAAGGAATTCTTAGCCAACGCAAATCAAATTATCATTAGAACCAGCTGTCTACCATTATAGTGGTCTTGAAATAACTGGCAGAGTGGTTGGGGTCACAAACCACAGGCTCCATGCATAGGGCCAATGCCATTGCAATCATTTATCACCCTCTAAATTCATATCATATCCATTTGTCATGCATAGTATACATCCGAAGAATATCATTAGTGTCACAGAACTCATAAGAATGTTAGAGTGATAGTCTACCTACTAATTTGACATGATTCTAGGATACACATCATATCTATAGATTATTTCTGGAGCATTTCTGGAGCTCTCTGTGCCCCTCTGGTGCTATGCCACTGTCCTACATACCGGTAGTCAATGGAGGGAGAATTCCTGTCACCAGTGCCTCCTGGTTCCTTACAATTGTCCACAATTACCAATGGATTGGGGGTGGGGTGGTGGGGGGGGGGGGGTTCTCCTGTGCCTCCCTGGGGTTACACCACTTTTAAATGCTACCAATTGAGTGGGAGGGGGGCAGTGCAAGTGCATGTTTTCCTCCTGATGTTATATCGATAGTTGATCACCATGATCAGCTGTAAGGGGTGGGGCCGGGGGAGGGGGGAAATACACATTTTTCCGTATTGCTGTGTATATAGTGCGCACCCCACCAAGCCTCCCGTGTGCTATGCCACTGTAAGATATAATCTGTGTAGGCGTGGAGTAGGTCCGTTTCCTTGTCAGTTCTATTCACATACCGACATACAAAGAAGAAATTCATACCTTCGACAGGCTAAGAAAACTAACTCCTTAGGCCTAAATACACAAGTATGCCTGGCAAAGAGCAAATAAGTGGAGCACATGCATATGCACACTATATCTTTGGGAAACAGCACAAATTGTATCAAATGGTTTGCTTCAAAATTTACAGCAACACTTCCTAGAATATCAAATTACCTCTGATATCCCTATTTCCCTACATTTTATAATTACATTTGTAACTTTGTTTAGAAACAACACATGTACATGTAAGCCTAACTATTGAAATTGTATTAGATACCATGTCTATAATATACAACGAAAACTGCTCCCAAACAAGACTTGTTCATCAAATCTACAGGACAAATGAAATTGTGTTTATGTTTTCAACAATCAAGATCTGTATCAGCAATATCAGCCACACTTTGAACAAATGACAGTTTGTACGGGTTGACTGAACACACTTTTCTGGATAAATATCAAGCTGTCAATTCTTGCACGCGACCGATCGACCGACCCAGGCAGCTCCCGTAGGTCGACCAGAGAATTGTCATGATAGAGAAGTGGTATTGTGGTTAAGACAATGACACAGCCACAAATGGAAACTTGAATTATGGCAAAGACCAATTGTCTCCATACAAGGAGGATATTAATAGAAATGCTCTCGGTGGAATTGTTCCGTCGTCGACTGCATTTCACCCCAGCACTCATCCGGTTGACTTTTAAGAAAGCCTGATATAGATTACATTTCGTCCTGTACTTGTATTAACCTCAAGTCTTGAAGTACTTTACAACGTCATTTTGAGAAACTTGTATCCCTGTATCTTCTCGTGAATTGATTAACCAACACTACATGCCAATCAACTTCAATTAAATATACAATCATTCCAATTCGGTTGGAACACTGAATATCACTTGGACTCTGTAATCAAAGAGAATTATATGGCACAGGTAAAATATGTTTCATTAGTCTTTTCTTTCTTGTTTTCAATACTTTCCTCCAACTTCCTCATATTATCAAAACTTCCCCTATGCAGCGACCATCTTATGTGTATCCTCCTTTCTTATACCACTCCATTCATATTATAATCTACTGCTTTCACTTCAGTCCTAGCTCTTTCCATTCTTTAATTTATTCTTAAATCCATATTTGAATTAAAGCAATTATCTCAAAATTAACTATATACATATGGACCTAGACATGTTTAGTAACTAAACTTGTGAACTTTCTGTGGGCCTCATGACATTAACCTATTGCTTGAAAGTCTCTAGGCCTATATATATATATATATATAATAATTAAAAAAGCTCTAGGGAAGAACCATTGCACATAACATAGTCTGAAACCGAATGGTTTAATGCATACCAATCATAAGAGTCATGCTACAATCGTAATAACATATTTGTAAATTTTTAACAAACATAAAATCACACATAATCATAATGAAATGTTCATGAATACATAGATATACAAAATATTTGGCACAATGTGACCAATGCCTTACATCTATCATACAAATATGAGCAGAAAATAGAGATATCATTCTCAACCCTTAATACCTCCCAAACATTAGTGTTCTTTAAGGATCTAGACCGAGCCCCCTAATCGGACAATATTGTAGTGAGTATTGAGATGGGGAAGCAGAGCTGAAATTCAAACCATATGTCCTAAGACTCCAGGGCATTCCACTGCAGCCACTAGGAGGCTCCTCTGTCTATCATAATTTGTTGGGAATTATCAGAAATAATCTCAAATAAGCACCAATTTTTTTTATCCTCCCCCCCCCCCTCCACACACACACACACACACACACACATGACCCCCTGCTGGTGGAGTGGAGTTCAACCATGGACCTACTACGAAATCTAGTGCTCATTCAGAGTTGTTTAGTATCTTTAGTTATCAGGGTTATTGTTAGACCCCCTGTAAAAACTATATTTAAACTTTTCTAGCGCCATATTTTGAATTGCAATAGGCTGTTGACAAACCACAAATATTGATTACTTAGATGTCTATATTTTTGCTTGCTTTTTTTTTTTTACAAATCTGAAAATCTGAAGATCAGTTGTTATCCTTGTTGGTTCAGAGGCTTGTAAGAAAATTGGTCTGACATAGCTCCTCTTTACAACATAATCTACCACTCCACTGTCAGTTTTTGTAATTTAGTAATTCCATTATTCTCGCTAGGATTTGAGCTTGACTGAAATGAAATTGAACAAGGTGGGGGCAACAACATTGAGGAAAACAGCAGAGAAGAAGAGCAGAGAGCATTTTTACCCCAAAAAACCATCCTGAATGAAAAAGAGCTCCCTACTAAATATAATTTCTGTCAATGGTTTTACTGGATAAGATCATTAACTGGACAAGTCAAGATTTGCTTTAAGAGTAGCCCCTGAATCATATTTATGTCATAATCAACCATTCTGCTTTCTGGATTTTATAGATTTTTCAGATTTGCAACTGAGGCAAGTGGCTTCATGATATTGCGAAGCTTATCCATGAGAAAACTATTTCTACAAGGCCTATAAAAAAAAGATGTTATATTGCCCTTTGCAACCAACCCCCCGAAAATGTATTAAAGCATTAAAAACTGAGAAATATCAGCCCAAAGAGGAAGGAAAAAAAAAATTCTGACAGAACGACCCATGTTTTGGCACCTTCAGGGCAATACAACATTTTTAAATTTTTTTTTTAGGCCCAATACATGCACTGCCAAGTGAGAACGGGGCTTTTGATAAAGGCTAATGAATTGAAGTTCAAGCGTCCATCCCATGAGAGCAGCGCCCTCTATACAGGTCTTTCCCCTGTATGAATCACCCTTCCCGACGATGGTAGAAGAAATGATAACATTCATGTTGAAGGTTCATTATCACATCTACCTTTTCCTCAGTATCCTTGTCTTCCAATCTCACCGGCGCACTGTTTCCTGATCAATGACAGGAGAAGTAGAACAACTTCTGCTCTGATTAAAAGTCATTAAAGTTGAGTTTCAAACCCAAAACAAAGTAAAAATAGGAAGATCAAAGAGTGCTGAGAATGACATGCCACGATACTTATAAATGGGCCCCTGCTAAACAAGACAACCATACACCCCAGCAAATGGAATATTGTCAAAGGCCACTGATATATAAGCAGATCATATTTTGTCTCTCCTCTATATGCCTGCTCTAAAGTTGGTTCAGTATATTTTAAAACTTCTTCCCCTCTTTCATTTCATACTGGGTACCTACATGTAGGCCTATAGGCAGGGATATCTACAGCAGTATGGAGAGGGTGTGTCAAATCAAATTAACGAACAAGTTTGCCAGAATTTGTCCAACAGCAATTGTTTAATCACATCTGCTGACAAAGCTCCAAGAATGAGGTCCTTGGACAAAAGATTTTTTTGTTTGTAACAAAATCCCTAACTACATGTAGCCCATGCAGTAAATGACAACTCTAAAGCTATATATGATATTATGAAAATGCCTAAAACTTCCCCTACTGTAGTAAGGCAATTGGTGCATCATTTCCAATATACTTCAGTGTTCCTCTCACAGAGAGCAATTACTGGTATTTTACAAACTGATTTTTAACCATGAAATTAATCTGAATCTCACATTTTGTGGCAGATGTGTGCCTAAAATGTGGACTTGAGCTGACAGGTAATACATGCTCGTTTCATGAAGTCTGTGAAAAAAGGGTTTAAAAGGTTGATCAACTCAGCTCATCTTTTATTCTGTTCTCAAAAGGCCTGTCCTCATCAGACCGAAGTTTAAAAAATAACCCGCTATTTTCAGACTCAGGATATTTTCCTGAACTTCGAAATTGCGTCTTCACCAGACCGATACGCTCATCACAAACTAGATGAAGACCAAGATTTCTTGGGATATTTTCTCGACCAAATGACCTGCTAATTGCAACTCCGGGCTGATGAAGACGCAAATTAGGTGGATAATTTGAGATCAGGCTAGTTAAAAAAGCGGGTCATTTTGCAACTTCAGTCTGATGAAAACAGGCCTAAAGGTCCTTACAGACCTATCCCTGCAGCTAGACCCCCAGGTGCTGTGGGAGTCATCCCCATGCCGGTATCTGTCAAGTCTAATACTCGTCTAAAGAACCGGCAGAATGACTCATTGTGATGGTTCAATATTCAAAACCTACATCTTATATCGTGATCTGAACTACTTTCTCACCTTTTATTTTCGAAATCACATGTATTCTGCTAGAAATTACTTTATTACCAGCCTACATATACTTTACTGATCTCTGAGAAGTGTCTAACTTTTGTTTTTAAGTGGCCCAAACATTGTGGAGCGTGTGTGCAGCACTTTGTAACTGCAAGGAAAAGGCGCTATATCAAATATCTTTTGGATTGGATTGGAAAAGTAGAAAACACACTTTCAAATAGCTCAGGATTGTGCTTTACTTGTAATTTATCGATAAAAAGCAAAGTTAGATAAAATTCATTTTGGAGTTTACCAAAACTGTTGGGCTTTAAATCGGGTATCAAGCTGCCATTGACTATCAATGATATGAGCAATGTACTGGGTTTCTCACCTGCACAATCCATCAAACTTCACTTTCAATATAAGCAAGTCGTTTGAATAATGAAAGTACATCTTCATTCCACTAAATGATTTCTTGGTAAAACCCACAGCTGTCTGTTTGGTTTTCACCTTGAGGATTATGTATGCATCTTCCCCTCCTGGGCGATGTTTCCTCACTAATTGACTTTATCAAATCCAATTATTTGACTCATCTGCATGTTATACAGGCCAGGAGGTTAATTTCCATAGCTTTACTTTAGACGTGTGTCACATGATGTTGTATCAGTTGTTTGTAATTACAGGATGGTTGAGTCGGTCGCCTTTAGTGATTGCAGACTGCATGGCAGGGTGATTTTTGGAAAGTGACCACCAAACGGGTGATATGTCAATGTCTAGTGGTCTAAGCACTAAGAAATTCAACAGTCGTTGGATGTGGGGTTAATCCCGACAAGGCACTAATGTCCTTGACAAGGCATTAATCTACATTTGCCACTCCATACCCAGGAAAAAATGGGAACCTGGAAGGATAACAAAAGCTTTCATGTTAGTAATTGCCATGCCCTTACTGTGACCATATAGTAGGAATACTCCCTAGGGAGTGGAGATGGTGCACATTGTGGGTGAATGAATCCGATGGCCAGGGTAATAATATATATAAAGCGCTTATAGAAGGTACTTCGTATTAAGCGCTATTTAAATCCAGATTGTTATTATTATTATTTACAGAGCAACAAACATTCTAACTGGTTTGAACTTACAGTGTCACAAATTTGAAATAAAAGTGAGAAATAAATGAGTTCCCATATTAGCCTCTGGACAATCACCGTAAACAACTATCTCCCTAGGACAATACCCCCCCCCCCCCCCCCCCCCCCCCGAAAAATATTTCCTAGTTAAGTATCTACAAACCCCCATAAGTTCCCCCACCATCTAGACAACTACCCCAATGATATCCCCCCCCCCCCCCCCCCCCCCCCCCCCCCCCCCCCCCCCCCCCAAAAAAAAAGCACTATCCCTGGTTTCCCATATTGATTGTAAGATATCATAAGCAAGCAAGATTTTTTTTGGAAATTACTTATCCATTTTGTATTGTTTCTCAATTTCTCAAGGACAGCTATAAATTCATATTTGAAAGCAATTAATTATAATCAATTTTGGCAGCAAGAGAGTGAAAGTAAACATCTAAAAAGAGTATACGGTATTCATCATTTAATTGATTTCACTCGGGATTGGTGCCAGAAGTTTATCCCACGATAATTAACTTCTTAAAGAGAAATGATTAATATGAAAATAGTAGGGATCATGATAAAAGTGACCTATAAAGGGGCCATGCCATATTTTGGTTAGTCCTATTGTGCATTGTTGTGGTGCAGTTAATAAGAAACTCAAGAATTTATATTCAGTCCCAATAAATGACTTAGCAAAGAGCATGCAGGGGGCTAATTCATTTAGGGTTTACAAAGAAAGATGGGACACATGCAAGACGAATATTAATACCATGTGTATTACTCACTGAACTCGAGTACAAAGGACTTGATTTTATACAAGTAATATCACAGTGTATATGATCGTTGGTCATCTTTGCCAGTGTAACAAAGACCCCGTTCTCATTCACTTCGTTGGAGCGGTCTAACTAAGACCCGTTCCTCAGGAGCAGTTCTTAGGTGAGTGAGAACGGTCAAAGTGGTCCAGGAAGTAGACTTCTGGACCGCTCCAGAAGACCTACTCGGGAGGTGGTCTTGAGGAACGGGTCTTACTAAGAGCGGTTTGGACCGCTCTAACGTGCAATGTGAACGGAAGCGTAGTTTGGCCGGAAGTGAGCTAGTGACGTTCCGTGCGAAACATGTAGTACGGTACATACGGTTTGTATTCTGCGCGAAAAAAAATTGACCTGCTGACCTGAGCTGCCATAGCAACAAGACCACTTTGACTCGTGGAGCGGTTTGAGCCATAAAAAACTGCTCGGAGTGTGCACGCTCGCAAACCGTTCCTCAAGACCCGTTCCTCTGGAGCGGTCTAACTAAGACCACTTTCAAAGTGAGTGAGAACGGGGTCAAAGAATGAGTGACCTGGACGAAATATGCTGGAATATTTGAAATTTTAAAGAAAAAAATATAAAATATATTATTTTCTTATCATATGCTACTTTAACACTGTCAATATTTTGTTGTGGTCTCTACATTGAAAGCTACTCTTATCTTTTACCTAGCATCCTTTGACTTGCATCTTGGCAAGCTAATGCAGGCAGCTAGTTTCGTTTACCATGTAATCATATGATCGTAATTGTATCTTCGTATCAAAAGGGAAATCCAGCCTGATATGAAGTTGGTTTAAATAGAAGCTAAAAAATAAGAGAAAAAGGTCAGTGGAAGGTCTGATAAAAAAATAAGAAAGTTATGAATTTTTGAAGTTGCGATCAATCAAACACAAATTGGCAACTCCTGTCTTGCGAGCTCCTCTCCCATTAATTTGCTCTGTACTAAAAGAAGGAACCTTACAGTATTTCAGTGAACACAAGTTTGTGTATCCCAATATTTCATGAATCATCTCAGGTACTGTAACCCGACTGATAAGAAGATGTAAACTACGAGTTATGAGAGTTGAGAGGGGTGAGAGCCATCAAGCCAACGAGGGATTCTAACCGGTCCAGCCAGACCTAGACGAGCTAGCTAGCTCAAAGGTCTAGCCAAATATTTAAAGGTCAAAGTCATTGTCAAAGAACAATCTTTATCTTCTCCAATCTCAATTAGATCAATGAATCGAGAGCGAAACTACACATTTGAAGTTATTTACTAGCCATTTCAAGAAAGTATCGACCGTGGTAGGGGGTAAAATGTCTGAAAGATGCCAAAGCATCTCAAAAATCGAGGAATAAAAAAAAAAAATTATTTTGTTTAAAAAATCTTGTTAGACTGAGATGAAGCATGCATAGTACCAGGTATAGGGTTATCAACAAAATTGTCTCTCCCTTTTAACTGATGCTTTTATTCCACACTGACCAAAGTTGTATAGGTACAGTTGAACTCTGAGAAAGTTTTCCTCAGGGACATTGCATGTCTGACATATAAAAATACCAGGTCGAGTGAGACACCAACGTTTTGACAAATTAATTAGGGCCTTTTCATTCACACAAATTATGATACATAACATGTCTAAGAAATATGTTTTCTACAACACTCTTTCATGTAAGGAAATGTACTAGCTTATAAAATCTCCAGTTGCCGTAGATAGATTCTGTTAATTTTTGTTAGCTAAAGATTATGATAATAACAATAGTGAACATAACATACATGTAAGCTTCAATAGAGGTGTGCAAATTATTACCTTGATATTCATTCTGAAAGCTATTACAAGTGCCACACTGCATTTCAAGGACTAAGCCTGCTAGAAACACAACCAACACCAGAGTTGAGAGAACAAGTACAGATAAAATACTTGTCTAATGCTACGGTCACAAAGGTTCGTACGAACGATAATTTCGTACGAATCTCCCTGTTTTTCCATTGTTTTCCCGAATTTCCATTGTCTGAAAATCGTTTGTACGGCATTCGTAGCAGTTCGTAATGGCGTTTGTGACCGAGGCTTAAGGTACATCCGGCATAGATTAAAACCCATTCAACACCTGGGTTGAGAGAAACAAGTGTAGATAAAATACCTTCTCTAAGGTACATCTGGCACAGATTCACACTCTCCACCTCTTGTTTAAGATTCATATGATACATTCAACTGTGATTTGATGTTCTCCTTTAGGCCAGTCAAGAGATCGAAACTCCAAATCAACTAGGAAGATGTCATATCATAGTAATGTGTCACCGCTCTCTGGAGTCCATGTATGACAAACCTCTCTGGTATGTTTATACCAGTGTTGCATTGAATGTATACATTACATACATCAAGGGAACATTATATCCCTGGAGGTACATCTATCATGAGGACAGGTTAGGGGGTAGTAACCTTGAATCAAATATGTAATAGCTAATCATAAAACAACCAGGTCTGTAGCTGCTTTAACACTGCAAGAAGAAAATCATCAATTTTTCTCACATCCCAGTGATTCAGCGATAGTTGCTAACTACCAGTAAACACAACGAACCAAAATTTTAAAAATCCACCTCTGGAGTATGGATTTTGAAACAGCGGCAGAAATGTACCTATTTTTGTAATGTAAATGCCTACTCTTGAAACATTGGGTAATGATTCCGGTTTGGGGTCACATGACTCTCATCACATGCAGAACGGAGACAAATCACGATTGTGCACTACTCACCAAAAATTGAGAATGAGCAAACACCAACGTTTGTTATGGTTTTTCCAGTAGTGTAAATAGCAGTAAAAAAAATATGGACAAATTTTCAAAATGTTGTTTGGGCTTTGTAAATGGGCCTTGTATGGATATCTTCTTGCAAATCCTTGAAAGTTACAACAATATTAATTTACATATTTAATAAACCAGTGGATCGTGTAAACAAGAGTGGGGTGTGATGTACATGTAGATATGGAAAGCTCTGGAAAGCCCTTTAAAGAGCTCCAGGAAACAGCACAAAAAACCTTTCGGTATCTGTTTTTATTTTAAATAGGCTTACAGACAAATTGCAGTGAGATAAAAGAGTACCAATAACAAAAGTTTTTTTTCTTTTTTTTCTTTTTTACACTCATGCAAGCAGAAAACTTTGACAAACTACATCATCACAAATGGAAGCATTAACCCAAATGTGAACTTGAATGTGTACTTACCTGAGATGACAATAGATGGGAGGATGACAGTCACAAGCAGAACATAAAAGATAAAAAAGAAAAGAGAGAGAAGAGAAAAATTAGAACAAAACTAAACTAACCTTAAAACTACATAACCTACACCAATAAATACTTATTGACAACCATATTTGCTAAAATATCTCCTTTTAAGAATTGATGGGTGGTGCTGTATACAAAACATATTTTTTCGGGTCACAATTAATTAAACTATAGCTCCTTAGTGATCTCGAGCCTGCACTATACCCTTCGACTTCGTCTAGTACAGTTTTGAGATCACCTTGGGCAATAGTTTTAACCGTGTCCCTCAAAGCAGTCAATATTTGTATACTATTATGTACATTTGGAAAAAATTGCATTCAATACAGCACGCATCATCTCATTCTCACATCCAGACACCACCCAGCATCCTTGAACATACATGTTCAAATAAAGGTCATTGAACATATTCAAATAAAGCAATTGTTTTCATTTGTATACAATTTCTGCATATTGTGTTGAATACAGCACAGCACAAGAATAACATGCAAAAGGCCATCAAGGGTCCAAATTTCAACAAGTTGGTGTTACTAATTATACCGCACCATTTTCCCCATTGATGTACTTGTTGCAAACTTTTCACACGTTTCATTGATAATATTAGTGCAGTGCATTTATAGTTCATATCACTTCTGTATGCCTGCCTGTATCATCTCTATGCGGTTAGGAACAAGGCCAGAAATAGGTGCTGTAAATGCCCAACTGTAACTCAGTCAAAATGATGTTTAAACAAGTATGTTTTCAGAAGAGTTTTGAACTTTTGGATGCTTCCTTCATATGAGATTGGATAGTGTCCTAAAGTGAAGGAGCAGCATCAACTAATGACCACTCCCTGTAGAACTTGGTCTGAACAACTGGATACTTCAAGAGGTTTTTCTGAGTGGATCTCAGATTGTGTGATGGGTGTCTACTTTATCAAGGACTCACTTAGACCGAATTTTTCTGTCTCTTTCGTTCGTTAGCCTCTGATTTGGGTAGGTCGGCTCTCTCTTTAGAGACAGAACAGCCCCATACGCTGTAGTGGCCGCGCGTTTGTACTAAGAAACGTTACACAAAACTTGGCCAAACTTAATCCCTAATTTTGATATTTTACCGGATGCGTATCCGATGCATTTAAAGTCCTAAATTAGCTAAATACTTAACTACTTCGGTTCCACTTACCAACTTGACTGGAATAATCCGTTTAATGGTCCATTTTTAGGAAATTATGGGTCAAGATCGACATCCATGAAGAAAATCTTGCAGCCGAGTCTCATTCTTTCTAGTCTACGCCGAAGGCAAAATGATTATAACGGAAAAACTGTGCACGAGCTACGAGTTCGTAATGACATGCACAGTTTTTCCGTTATAATCATTTTGCCTTCGGCGTAGACTAGAAAGAATGAGACTCGGCTGCAAGATTTTCTTCATGGATGTCGATCTTGACCCATAATTTCCTAAAAATGGACCATTAAACGGATTATTCCAGTCAAGTTGGTAAGTGGAACCGAAGTAGTTAAGTATTTAGCTAATTTAGGACTTTAAATGCATCGGATACGCATCCGGTAAAATATCAAAATTAGGGATTAAGTTTGGCCAAGTTTTGTGTAACGTTTCTTAGTACAAACGCGCGGCCACTACAGCGTATGGGGCTGTTCTGTCTCTAAAGAGAGAGCCGACCTACCCAAATCAGAGGCTAACGAACGAAAGAGACAGAAAAATTCGGTCTAGGACTCACTCAGATATTCTGGGGCCATTAAATTAAGACACTGATAAGTGAAAAGTCAATAAGAGTATTTTGAAATTCAACAGTGATTGTACTGGGAGCCAAATAAGACAGGGGTTATGTGAGAATATTACCATTTTGAGGCTAATAGATGTAGTGAATACTTTTTGCACAGGACATTAACTCAATAATTTTCTGCTCCGCTAAGCATGTCCTGTTCTTTTCATGTTCAGGGCACAGAGTGATTTTAATGGTGTACAGGACAATAGTACATATGAATTATTTCCTGGCAATATGTGGAAAATGTGGAATTATGCCAGAATAAACTTGTAGTTCGAACTACAAGTAGCTAGAAGAGGTAGCAAATTTGATTATTTTTAGCTGATTTTTAGTCCAGGACTTTATAATATGCTGTCCTAGTTCTGATAGCAGTCAGGGGTTAAAGAGAAGGTTGAGTACTGGTAAAAAAAAGAAAATTATTTCTCACAGAATCAAGCGAAACTTACACTGAATGTTCAAGATTACAAATAAATGACATGTGCCAAACAATTTTGGAAGAAAATGTATACTGGCTGAGTAATGAACATAGAAAGACAAGGAATCAAGGTAGTACCAACCCCGACACCATGCGTGTTGTCCCATACATAGCTTTCTGTGTATGTGCTTGTTATTTTACCAAGACTCGGTCAAATTTATTATGATTTTGATGACTCCAGAACCTTGCAGTGCACACCAATACTTACATGCTACATGATCAACTGTTTCTGATCCTTTCCACACCTTTTCTTTCACAATGCAATCGCATTACCAGTACTAAAGTTTATCTTTAATGATGAATTGGGGCCCCCATCAAAAATAACCCACATTAAATGGACATTATAACTAGCCTACAAGGTATATATAAAATAGAGCCTTAAAAATATTTGTTCTTATTTTACCTACAAACAACACTTGAAAGTGATAAGAGTTACCAAATTATGAAGAGTACACGTAAGACAAGTTGAAATACTTGTATTACGGAACACACTTTCTATTCAAGAGGGGGGGGGGGGGGGGGAGGGTGGAGGTGAAACAGTGATTCAAGCTACAATAATATTTACACTGCACTGATACAAAGCCATGAATCACAATAGGTAATAAGAATATCAACTAAAAACGCTCCTATTCTATTTTTTTAATCGCCCCTTTCAGAGAGAGAAAGAGAGAGAGAGAGAGAGAGAGAAATGGGGTAATATTTGAGTGCACATACTCATGATACAGCTGCGTGACATGAGTCCATCTGGACTACTAATAGTCCCTCTTAATCAGATCACTGTTTGTTGCTTTTTAATGAACAGGACAGGTGCCATGGTTCAAGAATAACTGGCACGGTTTTCAGGCCAAGCAGAGCAAACTCATAGTTGGGTCAAGCACCTTTTTCTAAAAACAAATAAAAACTTTATGTTATAGTTTTAATATGTGTTTATTCTTCTTGTAGATCAAGCAAAAGTATTGTCTTGAATAGCATAGTATCAAAACATTCTTCATTTTATGTTGGTCATTGGCATTCAAAAATATCTAGCATTTTAATATAGTAAATGTTGAATAAAAAGGATTCCAAGGAGAGGAGAGAGTTTTTAGGGGCTCCAAAGAGCTCTGGTAAAACATATAAAATATATTTAAATCAATGCCGAGAGTTCAGGTATCTCCCTTTAACATCACAAATTCTACATATAAAATGGGGCCCCTGTGATCAACAGCAAAGTAATTATTTACCACTGCTAGTAAATATCAAGAAATAAGTTACCATGAATCAGTATTAATCAGGACAGAAGAAAACAAGCCTAGACTGAAATCCTTCTTCCAATATGAATTTTTGTAATGTAGTGAGATTTCATGAAGAAGTAAGAAATGTGTACCGTATGTGAGTCTGTGTGGGGAGGAGGAGGAGGAGTTATGGTATCTCCCGTCCAAGCTAATGAGAATTATTTTATAACCTTTTTTCTTTTTTTTTAAGTTTGAAAGGTACTTAGGAATACCTACATGCATTTTTTTAAATTGTAGTTTCAAGTTAAATCAGAGGAAATTTTCATTTCTCTCCTTCAAGTCAGAAGCTTACATTCAACAAACAAATTTTCCACCAAAACATAGATATCAAACATAAATTCAGCCAGCATGAATTTAAAGTAAAGTAGGAATCCATTTCAAAAGATTTACCCTTGCTTACTCTGTTTCTTTAGCTAAGCATACATGTCTGTTACCAGGGGGCATGGAAACAATGTGTTTTTATTCTTCATAAATCCATAATTCAAAATAATCTTACAATGGCTTTCACTAGACATACTTGACAATTTAGGCTTTCTTCTGTATGTTAACTGGCCAGGGGTGTGGGGGGGGGGGGGGGTATTCCCATTTGGTCTACAACCAGTTTGTCTACTATCCAATTGGTCTATTCCTATATATATGGTCTACACCAGCACATCTTTTTGATAATCAGTCTACTTATCATTTGGTCTAATCTCCAAATAAGTCTACTATCCATTTAGTCTATTGCTCATTTAGTCCAACTTCCAGGTAGCAGACAAACTGGTTGTAGACAAAACAGAAATTCACCACCAGTGGCTAGGGCCTGGGAGCTGGGGTCTGGGCGGTTCTTCCTGAGCTTTGGTCCTTTCACAGAATAATTGTTGGTATCTCTTTGGTAAATCAAATCTGACAGCCCCACTCAAGATTGTTTACTGTAGCCCCTATCACCATCACAATGTCTTGTACTGTTCAAGTGCATTATTTTGAGCCTCTATCAGTACAATCCATGATAACCGTACCATCCTACCCAGTGAGTTCTATTGGAGTATCGGGAGAAATGAATGGATTTGAGAACTAAATTGGATTATGATGTCTAGACTGATGGATGAAGTGTACCAGCAAGGGGGATGAGTGGAAGTGTGGTTTGTTAAGATGAGTATGATGATATCATCTATGTATCAACAGGAGATAACTAATCATAAATGGTGCTATTCACATTTAGAACATGAACCATTTCACATAGCTTTATTCCATATGTGTAATACAAAGTTAGATGTAGCCTGCTCGGAGCTAGAAGGGCATTAAGTTATAAGGTCATTCAGACTCTCAACAGCCAATTTCTAGTAACCTCTCTCTCTCTTCCTCTCTCACTCTATCTCTCCCTTCCGATCTCTCCCTCTCTCTCTCTCTCTCTCTCTCTCTCTCTCCTTCCATCCCCTTCCTTCTCTTTCCATCCCCCTCTCCCTCTCTCTCTCTCTCTTGCTCCCTCTCCCCTCTCTCTCTCCCTCTCCCCCTCCCTCTCTCCCTCCCTCTCTCTCTCCCTCTTTCCCCCTCCCTCCCTCTCTCTCTCCCTCTTTCCCCCTCCCTCCCTCTCTCTCTCCCTCTTTCCCCCTCCCTCCCTCTCTCTCTCTCTAGCCATCCTCTCTTTCTTCTCCACTGTAAAATGTTTCTTCATGCAAAGTCTTTGTTAAATGTCGAACAGTATTTCCTCACAGAAATTGTAATATATCATTGATTCTTTTCAATGAAGGTCTTCTTATTTTTTAGACTTTGTTACAAATGTTCCAGCGCTCCTTTGGTTTGAGCTATCACCAGCTCATTCTCCTCTCCGCAGATCATCAAGGCAAGGCCTGGCAGGAAAACTTGCCACAGACATAAGGTCATCTCGGGATGGGGTCTAACCACAAACGCAACAATACATATCATGTTACTCTTTAAAAATTGAATCAAAACACATTCATGTCCAACTGTAATAACTCTGGAGGCTATGCTTAATCCATTCCAGCTTTCCAGCCCTATAAATCTTGATATTGTGTTAACAGGCATGCCTATTCAATATCTAAATTGAAATTCAGACTGCAGAGACAGCAGGATTTAGGGCCAATGAGCTAAGTTTATAAAATAACAAAATGTCTTTGAAATATGGCAAGAGTCTGAATGTTAATGTCATAATCTTTATAGGATTGGATCATGTTACATGGGAAAGTTCATTTTGATTGTTCATCAAATGTTTCAATTGTAGGAACTCTGAAACAAGTTGTTGTGTTCACCAAGTAAAGTTATTATACTTTACTGTAGGCTACCACTGGTGAGAAAGTTGCATTTTTCAGCATCCATCTTGTTAGATCCAATCATACAGGGATATTCTCCAATTAGAACTAAAATTGTTTCATATCTGAAGAAGATAACCTCAGAGTAATTACCCCTCCCACAACATTCTCCTCCCCTCCCTCCCTCAATACATCGGCCCTCTCTATCTCTCTTTCTCTCTCTGTCACACACACACACACACACACACACACTCATTCTGATATTCAGGAGCTTGAATATACAACAACAACAACAACACAAAATGTATTAATTCATGTGAAAAGGACGGAATGCTGGAAAAAAGGGATTACAATTTTAAACTTTGATTATTGCATTGTTTGGCACTTTGTTAAACAAAGCGAGAAATTTTCTTTTCAGAAATTGTTAAGTCCTTTATTAAATTGTTGGTCAAATACATAAATACAGTAAGGTTCTACTGTAATAATTGAGATATTACAGGTTTCCACCTGTTTTCTTATTTATTTTGTGTGTCTCTCTCTTTCGGGGTATATAGATGCTCTAAATATTTGGAATGATTTCTGCATTACAGCCCATCAAATATTTACAATTAGTATGGTACATAAGTCTTTAACATTAAAAAAACAACCTTTAAATCATATAGAATTCCAGGACAGGTTCACTTCAATCATCATTGACACCCCTCCCCCCCTCCCCCCCCCCCCCCCCTCCCCTCCTCCTCCTCTCCTCCTCATTTACAAACAAAGAACAATCTCCAGGGTTCACCAAATGTCAAAAAGACTGAAAGTGACAGGGACTAGATATCTTATGTTATCATATGAAGATATCTATATTCCTCCTATTCTCTAAGGTATGTCTTAATAGGATATCTAATACATGCTCATCTTCTCCATAGAGAGGTGTGTTCACATATGATGCTATAAGCCCTGCCGGTTAAGCACAGCGGCCCGAGTTCACAAAGGAGGTTTAAATTTAACCCATGGGTTAAATATTCATTTACATAATCCATGGTCTAAAATTAGCGCAAAATAAACGTGGCACGGTCAGAGGTCCATTATAAGAAGCAAGGCAAGGTATGCTTAATTTTTACTAATTTTAAACTATTGGTTGAATTTGATTCTCCTTTGTGAATTTGAGCCATTATGTTTTTTTATACAACACTCAGATGAGTGAGTACCATGAGACCCTTGCTTTGCTTAGCTACTGTTTCTCAGTGTGAGCACTGTGGTATATTGCTGAAGGCACTTGACTCTCATACAAGAGGTCCTGGGTTCAAACGGTACTTTCATCCTTCACTGTAACTCTCTTTAGTATAATATGTACTGCGGTCTGACTGCTTATGTGGCTAAATTGGCTAAATAAGACACAGTTATCATCATCATCATCATCCTTATTATTATGATTATGATGATAATTATTATTAAAATTATTATTATCATTATCATTATTATTATTATCCCAACTTGCCGTTCATTTGTTACAAAAATGAAAAAACTGCAGGTTACCAAGGCATAAATGTGAACATGCCTTGAATCCAGAGAGGATCTCTCTATACAAATAGTAAAAAGGTACATGTAGAACAAAGGAATGAATGGATGGTGAGTGGATGGGAAGGTAATATCAGGATGAGAATGAGATGATAGTAACAGGACCCTGGAGACACTGTAGCTAGGGAATGAAAGATGCATTCCGTTCCCAGCCGGGCTGGTCCATGGCCTAGCTACCACAAACCATCTCGATGTGACAATCATAATACATCATGGAGTGGGGTGAACCATAATTAGGACAAACCTGGATTCACATTGGAATTTAGATTTCATTTCCAGTCTAATGAACAAGTACAAGCTACAAAAAGAAAGCAAATAGCTTTCATATGTATAAATCTAGATTAGCTATAAAAAAAAAAATGACATGTGAACAACTCCCACAAATATCACCAATATTACAGTACATACAAATTATCAGAAATACTACTGGTGCGATGTAAATTCAATATTTTGGGGTCATCTCTTAGACATAGGCATAGCAAAAGCATTTTTTTCCCTATCTTTCTTTTTCTTTGCTTGTTGGAGCATTTTCCTTTACTAGCAAATTTGAATTATTTTGAGGACCTTCCATTTTGTCTTGATGGCAGATATGAAAATCTCTAAATTTCAGCGAATCAGAATGGCAAACTTTTGTTCAGATTCCCATCTTCCAATTCCAAATCGTGCAATACCTTAGAATGAACACTACAACATGTTATCTTTCTCAAATTCATGTCCCCTAATAGAACGTTTTTCAAACATATTCCAATTGTATGCCTCCTTTTGAAACAAAGGTTGTTCTTGACAAAATGAATGCTTGCTTGAGGCTTGCTCAACATAGCAACAAGTAATGTATGCAAACTGGATTCCAAGTACTGTAGTTCATTCATGATTAATAACAGGTAAATGGATACCTCATCACTAGATCCCCAGGAAAGAAAAACCCATGAAAGTGAATATGTTGTAAACCAGTCTGTCTGTCAGTAGCATATGAATACAACCAGCTGCGGAAAACTTAACTTGACATTTCAATGTCGTTAACATCAACGGATGCAACATGTTCTTGGGTACATTCATCAGCCTCATTATAAAACAGAGCAAAAGCACAGTGAACATATCCATGTCACAAATAGAGATTTATTACTGAAATGTCTATAGAGAGAAATAAACAAACGACCACCCATCTCAAAGATAGATCAGTGCAACATCTCAGTTTCGAATCATATTTAAAGTTCAGTTGTTTTTATATTCTTACAGTGAGTACATGTACCTTAGAGTCACCAGAAACCTCTTACAAAATTAAAGTAAAGAATACAAAAATTAAAATATCCTTGTTTTTTAAAAATATGGCCAATTTCAAATCTTGCCCACATGTTGATATCCATTTTGTTCATAGTTTATTTTATAAATAACAGTTACTTCCATCTGATTTTAATCTAAAATAAGTACAAATTTCATATTTCTATTTATTCTGACGAAGCAAATTATATTTCTAATTCATTTAAAGTTTCAAAGTATTGACGGTTTCTTTCCTAATACCATAAGACGTTTAATCAGTGCAATGACAAGTGTATTTCATTGCAACGACTCAGTCATACACAAGATAAAAGTTTTTTCCGTGATCTTTTTTTGTGGATAGGCATCAAGCAATTCCGGTTTTTACTGTACTGTGTACAGTTGTAGCGTTAACTAAATGAGATATCCTTGCTTTTAACAACTTTAAATGATAATTTCCTTAACTACACAGCTGGAGTGCCCAACATGGCTGTCCATTAAATTTCATCAAAACTTGTTTCAATTTTTTCATATCATAGATTCAAACTTCTTTGACATTAAACATCAGCCGTCTCCATCAGCATAGCTCCAGAGCACAGACTAGCTGGATACATTCTAAATTCCTGCGGTTGGGCTAGGGTAATCATGTCCCTTGTTGGGCCATCATAATTCAGTTTAATCATGTCTAACACTGGTGTAAATGTTCTAAATTGAATTAAGATGATAAACCAAGCCACAAACAATAAATCGTATCATGAATCTTGCAACCCCTGATGAGATCGCTAGTCTACACAGCAAACATACTTCAGACCCAGTCTTCCTGATTGAAGTGACTTTTAAAGCCGCTCTGCACTTGCTTGGCCAGGGGGATTAGACCTCCCTGCAAGGTAAATGACAGGCGGTTTATCTCATCAGATCAGCTCCCAATTAACATAGGAAAAAGGGATCATGGGGGACCAACAGGCACCGATTAGGCACCGTTTGTTATATACAGGGCGCAAGTAGCTTCAAGTAGTACAGTGGGGCTTTAAGTGAAGTGACTATCAGTTCAGTTTGCCACAGATACATATGCTCCACACAAGCCTCAGGATTCAGAGTAATGTTTTTTTCAGGGGGGGGGGGGGGTTCTTGGGCTCCACGTTCATACTTGCAAATTTATTAAATGTTTTTATCCACACTTGAACTTGTTGGGTGGGGAGGGGGGAAGAGACCCTACATACAATATAAGGTCAAACTTGATTCTCAGAACAATATTTATCCTGTAGACTAGATTATTATTATTATTATTTATTTGGAAAAAACAAAGAAAATCATTGAATACAAAACAAGAGTACATCGGGAAAAGAGTCACATGGATGCCGGGGAAAAGAAAAGAAAAGAAAATCAAAAAGTTATCCCTCATTCCATTTCTCAGCAAACACTTCCTACTTCAATCAAAACAAATCTCATGAGCCAACATGAAGGTGTTCAAATGTCAACAAAGACGTGAATCATCAGGGAATCAAATGTAAATATTTATACGAAGAACACTCACTGACATTACATTGTAAATATACACGTGTAGCCAGAAATTTAAGAACTATATTTGTACTTTGCCAAAAGGTAATTGAGAAGTTGGACATTTCTAATTGAATGAATATTCCACAAAAACAAAAAACAAAAAATTGGCTGCTACACCTGGAGTAATCTGTAGGGATGAGATTAGGACATGAACCGTTTAAGGAGGCATTCAAATGTATTTGACTTCAATCTTATTAGCCTTTTGCTTCTCATTAGTTGTTGTCATCATAAACCCTTGTTTATCTATAAAGTGGCTAATACCAGAAACATAGACAATAACTGCACTTACACTGCAAGCAAAAAACTCATCAATTTTTCTCACATTCCAATGTTTAGTCAGTAGTTACCAAGCAACTGCCGGCATATAAAGGCATTGTTTTCTCAAAATACCTCTACAGAACTAAATACAGATATTTCATCTCGTGGTACAATTCCTACTTTGACACTAAATGTGACGAACTTGCTGAGATATTTTCTACTGATAAGTAAACAACAAACATTGTAAACAACAAGCTTCTTATATGATAAAAATCTCTAGATCAAAAACATGTGTTTGACACTATACTCCAGGGAAAAAAGAAAAATTTAAACAACAAAGGAAAAATCACAACAAAATCCTAAAGAATAATACGTAACATGAAAACACCCAGCAGGATACATAGTGACCTCTCTTTGAATAGAATCATAGGAATAATCTAAAGAGATGATTGAAAGGGAAGGTATTACAATGATTGACAGTGAAAAACATTTTTTTTTCCCTCTACAACTACAAGCTGTCAAAACTTGGAAGTGTTAGGCCCACGCAGTGCCAGATTGCTTAGAGGGAGGGAGACTGGTCTTGTGATTTTCTTGTAACCACAATGAGTTCCTGTCTACCAGATTCAGTTCCAGGTCAGGTCTTTGTATATATTCTCTATGGATGGAAAGAAGGAAAATTCATTCCTTCACTGATATTTTTTAAGCTGCAAATTCAGAACTCCTATTCCTTCTTCATTAGTTTTCTTTGCATTTCCATGTACTTTCTCTCTAGAGGCGCACAAGTTAAAGAGTGTGTGTGTGTGTGTGTGTGTGTGAGGGGGGGGGGGGGGTCAAGGAACCAACTATACATCAGATATTTAAGCTAAGGATGAATTGCCATTTGGTCTACTACCAGTTTGTCTACTACCCAATTGGTCTATTCCCATCATGGTCTACATCCAGCCCGTCTACTATTCACATGGTCTAATAATCATTTCATCTACTTATCATTTGGTCTAATGACAATTTGGGGCTAATAGTTATTTGTTCCGATTTCCATATGGTCTAATCTCCAATTAGTCCAATACCCATTTGGTCTATTGTTCATTTAGTCTAATTCTCAGTTTGTCTACCTCCATCCAGTCTAATAATCATTTGATGAATATTATCATGTATGAGTAAATGATTATTAGACCATATGGATTGAATAGTAGACTGGCTGGGTGTAGACCATATAGGAATAGACCAATTGGGTAGTAGACCAATTGGGAAGTAGACCAATTAGGTAGTAAACGAACTGGTTGTGGACCAAACGACAATAAACCTAATCTAAATAGAAGAGCAAGACCATTTAATCACATCACCAATCATACATACATACATAGTATCAATTACAGCCTCTCATATCTATAAATAAAATGAACTATGTATATGGTTCCTTTAGACATATGGCATACGGATCAATCATGCCCAGTCGGACATGCTCAAAATTCTTCCCCGCTACAGTCACCTCAACCGAACAAACATTTAAAGGCAATCATTATCTATTAAGTTCTCGTTATGATGAACTAAATTCTCTAAGAATCCAATAAAAATATACACAGAAATGTTCTACAAATTAATCATCTCTGAATGAGATAAAGATTTGATAGGGACTGAACAGTAGCTATACAGAAATTTAAAAAAGGGCACTTTTTTAGTGGTCTGGTGGCAGAGAGTACAATGACCCTACATGAATATCCTATACCTTAACCTCTTTTTTTAAAGTGCTTCTCCATTAGGGCACTGCTCTAAATATATCATGGATAGCATATTATTATATAGGTCCTCTAAAGAGAAAAGGCCCTTCTGAGGAATACATTATTGAAAAAAAAAATTTTTTTAGTCATTTTGTTTGTTAGAACGAATGGGAAAGTTGTCTGCCACATCACATAGATATTCCTGATTCAGCATACAACAACCAAAATGAAGATAGAGAGACAAAAAGAAAAGGAGAAAAGAGAAAGAAAGACATGATAAAGAGATAGAAAGAGATAGAAAATCAGGAGGTATTTCCCATGCCTACTCTTACCATGCTTACTAAACTCAATTTTGTTTGATAAGGTTAAGGCGGGAAATTGTATTTAGCATGGAAGCCAAATTGTTAGTCATGAAGAAGAGGTTTTGCACTTTCTAATGTCTTCACACCCACACATAGAACATGAACACATTCAACCACAATGCACCATCATAAGAACTAAGCTTATACATTGTATATCCCTCTTTAGACATAGGAAAGCATCATTTTGTCTTGTGTGATAGCATGGAGGTTATAAAATAAATAATAATAGTGGGTTCTTGTATAGCACTCATGTCTGTCAGACTTGACACTCCTGGCGCTCCAGATTATTAGCCTGGCTTTAGCACAGCTGCCATACGGCGCTCTAGCATTTCAAGGCATTAATTCCTGCCAGGTACCCATTTACATCACCTGGGTTGAGTGTGGCAAATGTAGATTAATTTCTTGCCAAAGGACATTAGTGCCGCGGCGGGACTCGAACCGCAGACCTTGTGATTGACAGTCCGGCGACATATCCACTCGACCACAACATTTTTTTCTGTATGTGTCATATCTCTCATAGCAAAATAGGGGTTTCAGTCTCAACAGTTTGCTATGGTCTTGTCAGAGCCATCTTGCCATGTGAATCTCAGAAGCAGGTTGGGTGTCTGGAAAGTTTGATTTCTTCGTCATAATCCAATAATATTTGGATATCCAATATGACAAACACTGTTTACTGACCACAGGCTACAATACTATGTGTGGGGCGGGGCTGATCTGGTAACCATGTCTGCTACATGTAGGTAAAGAACTGACAAGTTTACCCAAATCTTTGGACTAGTCTTTCATCGAGTGGGTGGTCTTTTATTCAATGTAAGACAGTCACATGATCTCGTCTGCCAGTCAGGAGGGTGATGGCTCACTTTAAAGACATCTAAAAGAAGATAGCATGTGTTTGGAGCTAGAAGGGCCTTACCTACATGGAGTTTCATTTTACACAGTTACCGGTATTGCCTTTCTGGCTCCAGGGAGGTGATACAGTCAAACCTGCTTTAGTGACCACCTGTCTACAAAAACCACATGTTTTGTTTCCCTTGAAAATTGTTTCTCATTGAAACATGTACTAAAGGAACCTGTCTACAAAGACCACCTGTCTTCAAAGACCACTTCTTGTTTTTCCCTTGGGTGGTCGCTATAGACAGGTTTGACTGTTCCATGTCCTCAAAACAAGGGCAGTCAAATACACACAGTTCAGGGTTATACAAAACCCCTCTTGTCTAAAAGCACAAGATGTTAACTTGATGTTAATTCTGGGAGCTAAAAATGAGATTGGCATGAAAATCGTTGAATGATGGTCTCCTAATGTTCCCTTGTGTCAATCGATCGACGAGCCAGATATTTCGATATTCGGTCAACGATTTCCAATGACTTGTAGGTTGCTACATGCACCTGAAAGGATCTCTCTTGAGTCTTGATCCATCAAGGCTAGAACTCAATGCTATAAAAACAGGATTTTCTATTTACATTCTATACAGATTTGAGAAATGAGGTTTAATGACAATCATATAATTAGCCTACCCTTGCCTCAATGTTAGCGAGTAGCAAATATGGATTAATGTTTAAAAGGACCTTTGCGCCAGGCTGGGATTCGAACCCTCAAAAGGTGAATGAATCAGGACACCTCCACCTAAGAAAAATAAAGACACTGCTCACTTCTCGCTCGATTGCCAAAGACGTCTTTAAGAGGGGGGATGTTATTATCCATTTTGATATCCTCACGAAACAAACCTTGCAAATGGAGTTAAGTATCTATAATCTTAGTGACAAGGTTACTGCACAAAGGACAAGGAAAATTGTTGGGTTTCTTTTAAAAAAACATCAGTGTATGCAGTGTATCATTAATCTTACAAATCAATGATTTGTGAAAAATTTCTCTCTGAATACACAAGCAGATGATTTACCTCAACCAGGAAAAAATAAAACAAGAGCAAAGCCAAAGGATTTCACTTCTTAAAGTTCTTAAAAGATTCTGGGAAGGCTTAAATATTTATATCAGGTTTCTTTTTATTTTAGATAATAACATGATACTAAACAAAAGGGCATCACCTCCTGGAGTTACGCCCTTCTAGGCTCTCAACAGAGGATTCATGAGTGACTTTCAGAGACTGGTTTGACCAACGTTGTCAAAGCCTGGTATAGGCCAGAAGAAGTGACCAATCAGACAGGCAGGCCTAACTGGCCAAGACATCCATGTTTGTCCTCTCTCTCTCTCTCCTTCAAATCCAAAGTGTCAACAGCTCCTTGAGAGAGTGTCAACATGTTTTACTGGCCACTGAACTACATCCTTACCCCGCATCCACACTACCGGCATTGATTCACCGTACCGCTTCACGAGAATCGTATATCATAATCATCATCGTTGTTTTTTGGCGTCCGCTTTTGCCATGATGTGAGGTTGGAGGTCCATTTCCCTATTGATACGATAAGTACATGTAACTACCCTTTCACTATAGGCTGGTCCTTTAAACGCTTCTTTACATGAGTTACGCATAAATGTTCCGTAGTCTGAACGGGCTGTACATCCTCATTGTGGTGGAAGATATTTGAGGAATGAATTGAACCTTACTGGTAATTGAAAGATGAATACACCATTGGACATTGGGGCCACATTGTACCTTACAAGTGTTTGCTGCGGTTTTAGAGCTGGATTTAATTGCCATTAGACCATGTCTGCTATGGACAATGAGTACTTCAAAAAGTTAAAGATAGCATCAGAAATAGCAATAGTGAAAGTACTTTGCATTTAATCCCTAAAATCAATTCTTTCTAATGTTTATATTCTTTTAATACAGACTACTGTAAACCAATTCAATTTACACAGTCCATTTAGAAATACACAAGTATTTCAAAGAACGATCAGTCAAAGAAAGATCAGTCAAGCTGACCACAGATCTATGAAACCATACTGTGTTGCTAGCTCTTGGATTAAAATGAATTTTAATCCAAATTTTAATCCAATTTAATAAAATGAATCGCCTTTAATTTGAAATGATTTGAAAAACTTCCATGTAGAACTACTCGCGACCCGCTTGTAGAACTTTCAGGTAAACATTTTATAAATAAATGAATCTCACTACACATAGAAGGTTACCCCTACAGTGTATAAAGGTCCTTGTCTGCTAATGGACCAATTAACACAAAAACTTTAACTTTTGTTGACAAATTCCAAAGCACCAATCCAGAAAAACTTCCAAGGTAATCCTTCTCTGTAGATGGACAAAGCTAAAAAACAACATTCTTGGATTCGTTATAGGGGATTCCTTATGAATGCTATCAGGTAAACAGGTGATTAGTTTTATGTGACATCAAGATGTGAGGTACTTCTATGCGACCATCAAGGTGAATAGTGTGATCAAAAAGTGTTAGCTGCAATTATCTTTTCAGGTTTGTAATATAGATCAAACCGGGTCACATTGTAACACAGATCATTTATAAACCTAAGATGGTTTCATACTGAATCAGATAAAATTGATAAATACTACTGACCTTCCCAACAGGTCTATGATCTCTGTCATATTCTATCAGGTGTATAAAACATAGTAGGTCCATGGTACAAGGCAGTGACTACCACTTACCAGTAAGAAAATTACCCTTTCAGAGGCTCATTCTGGTTGTTGAGTGTACTGTTTACCCCTTGCATATAGAAACAGGGAGGCTCTATAAGAGTTAAAGTCTATATTTATAAGAAAGAATAAAAGAACTTGGTATTCGCTGGGTAAAAAGGAAGAATTTCTTATAGCATTCTTTTTGTGGGCTGTTTTCATTGAAGTTTTCCAGAGATAAAGCTTACATTTACCACCTCTTAATTGCTCTCATCTCCCAAGTATCTGATTTATTTGTTCCCATGGCTACTTGCATATTCAGCAGGAATTCATTGAGATCTGGGCATGACTTGAGGTAGTCTTACTGAAGGCATCATAGTACGGGTCTATATTAAAGAGGAATACACAAAGTATTGATCAGGTCTGGACCATAGACTAGGTTGTCCTCTTATGACCCCAGCTTGCAACACACATTTAATCCCACAGACATTGATTACATAACATGTATCAACACTAATCTCTTATTAGTTATCTCAACTCTATAATTTGTTATAGGTGTTTATGATGATTAAGATCAGTGGTGCAAGTCACTGGTTCATAATCTTGTTTGTTATCTCTTCCTTATCACTCCTAACTCTTATTCATCTACTTTCTATCTTCTACAAAAACATGTCTGTTTCAGCCTTTTCACACACAGCTAAAATTCATCGTATCTAGTGATGATTAGAATCATCGTAAAATTTTAAACATGTTTATAGACAAAATTTCCCAGTGTGAACATCGTTTATACGATGTTGGGATAGATACGAAGTCGCAATCCATACGCCCCTAAAAGCAGGCTGCAGATACGAAGTTCGTATCTAGAGAGCTTGACATTTTGTGTGTGAAAGGAAATTCTTGTTTAAACGTGTTTAAACTGGATGGAGCGTGCGCTTTGATTGACATGACATGACCTTCAATGCGCAATGGCACTACTGCGCATTTTACGAGCAGTAGTTAATCACGAAACAATTAACGATCGCACCGAAATTTCTGTGTGTGAAATTAAGGCTCGTGATTAGTTTAAACACGTTCGAAACACGTTTATACTAGTCATGTTTATAGAATTTTAGCTGTGTGTGAAAAGGCTGTTTGAAGCAAGAGAGGTATTAGCCTAGGCCTGTCTTCATCAGCTCGAGTTTGCCAAATAACTTGCTATTTTCAGACTCAGGATATTATCTCGAAGCTCGAAACTGGGTTTTCACCAGACCGATACGCTCATCACAAACTAGCTCCAACTGGCGCAAATTAGCCTGCTAATTCCAAAATATCCCGCTGAGATGGTTGCTACAGCAATCACCCGAGTTAAAGGACCACAAGACCAAGATTTCTCAGGCTATTATGTCAACCAAATATCCCGCTAATTGCAACTGTGGGCTGATGAAGCCAAAAAATGGCTGGACATTTTGAGATCGGGATAGTTAAAATAGCAGGTTATATGGCTAATGCGAGCTGATGAGGACAAGCCTTCTGAGTATGAAACACACTATTTTTTCTCATGAATATCACAGAAGCAAATCGAAACAACTACTTTGCATAGAATGGTTCAGAGTTAGAGCTAAATGCAGATGACAAAATAACCCGAAGGTCAACAAACTTTAGATGACATTCTTTAGGAATCCATGAATTGCTTACAAACAACTGTATCCATCTCACAGATTTCAGTAGACAATCAACAGCAAATAAAAACTGAGGGTTGTTATTGGCATGAATCCATATAAAAGATGGAAAACTATGGAATATGCTCACGTTCTGTTTTGGTTTCTCCTAATTCGAATCATAATAAAGTCAACTCCTGACCTGCTTATAGATGTGACCCTAACTTCTTCTACAAGTGTGTATATGACCCCGTTCTACAAGAGATGGATCGATCCAGCCCGTTCTAGACTGCGAGGTAAGAAGTAAGAACATAGCAACGTTCTTTCTGTCCACTCAATGGCATGCCACATCAATTCAAAATGGTGAACCGTTGGAGCACTACAAGACAGCTCCATCCAGCGTGTGCTACATCGAGCGGCTGGTGCTAGTAGTACTCCGGGAGGTTTTACTTTGGTCACCTTTCTTGTACAAAATTGAGGAGGGGGTTTATACTAACTAGGGAGATGGGTTCTATTGTATGTGGGTTGTCATGGCAACAAGACCTCTGAAAAGGGATGTCCTCCCATAGATCGTCCCAATTGACTATAGCTGTGGACACGAGTGTTTTAGTGGTCCTCCCTGGTGCATGCCTTGGTTCGCGCTACGATAGCATAATTCAGGGTCCAGTCTTGCAATGAGAATGGGGTCTACGTGTCACTCAGACTTTAGCTCTTCTTTCAAAACAAAACATGTTTACAGCCAGCAGAGATGGAGAGAGAGAATGGTGAATAGACAAGCTTGTAAACAAAATACCTGTGGTTTAAGCATTCACCCCAGACTTACAGGTAATAAGAATGGACAACACGCTCTTGTGGTTTGCGCCAAGGAGGGAATTGAAACTGAATTTTATTGGTTGTTTTCAGCAAGAACCACCGGTGGGGTGGTGAAGCAGCATCAAATATTGTGCCACCTCAAACAGAATTTGGTCCCCTACTCCAATTCATCAGAAATGCATGAAAAAAACAAGCCTTGACGGCATTCAAGAAGCTTCTTTCTCCCAAGTACCCATTCATTACACCTGTAGATAAGATACTAGCCAGGAAGGTGTAAACCATAACCTTGTATTAGATTAGTAAAACTATAAATATATTCAAGTCAAGAGGATTTTCCATACCAATGAAAATGGCAAGGTTTTGGTGATTTGATCACGTTTATCCAGAGTAAAGGATATTGTGCTGGAGCCAAATGACTACCTTCCTACAGAAGATTTATAGCCGGTAATGAGACTCTGGCAAATACATATGATAGAGGTATGAAACTAAAAGGGTAGAGTCAGGTGCAACACTTTACTTCTTTAGAGGACATAATTCGAGCCAACTTGAGGAGAATCTGTTCCTTTGAGACACTTTATCCAGGCATGTTCCCCCATTGTGTCCCCTTTCACAACATATTAAATCCTTATTGTTTCTCAGAAATACAGAAGTGTGTTGATTTGAACTTTCGATAAGAAAGTATGCCTTGATCTCACTTTGAATTCACCAATGATTCTTAAACAAATTTGGCTCACTTTGATCAATCCATTTCAATAACATCACATACTGAGTTATAACCATTTCAAAGAAGTAGACAAATTCCATAAAAGTTCACATGAAAGAAGCTCATTATTCTCAAAAACAAAGAATATGTATGATCTTAAATATTTTCAGATTCCCACCATCCAAAGTAAAAATCAAAATGGTCACATCTTTTGGATAGCAGTACATCAAACATGACAAAGAAATCGTAAAGATTTTTTTTAAAGATTGATGACAGCAGACAGATCCAGGGTAATAAAATTTGAGTCCCATGCAAAAGAAGAACAAAATGTTTACAATACTTCAAAACATCATCTAGCAGCTCTTACAGACACTATAATCAACATTGCACATACGGGTAAACACTTTGTCAAGTAAAGTGAATAATAAACCTTCTTCACAGCAACTCAAACTACGTCATAATAAGACTAATACAAATTTGATTGATGACGTTTGGGTAAGAGAAACTACATACCATTATTTTCCCTGTGACAAAATCATTACTTTGAATGTGGTAATGTAATGCCAGCTGTGGTGTGAATTATATTTCACAAGAAGCCTATAATTCATATTTTGTTGCAAAGGAATTTGGAGGGTAAGAAAAATATAGACTCTATTTCATCCGAAGCATCTCTCCTCTTGTGCAGGTATGATAATAAAGCTGTCATTATATTGTCTACAGATGAATGATAGTGAATGCCACTCAACTCTTTTGGAAATTTGAAACTTTTGTCAGATGTAGCAATCTAACATTCCTAGAGTTGTTAGTTTGTTAACATCATTTTTATGAATGATTGATACTTGACCTGAGATTGTTAGTATGTTATCACCAGGACTGTCACTGTAGTTATCATAAATCATCTTTTCAATCATAACCAGCATGAATTGCACTTTTTTTAAATTGTACACCCTTTTGGTAAATCTAACAGTTCAGTCATCATCTTTTCTCCCCTGTCATTATCATCACCATCATCATTATCATTATAATCATCATCATCATCAGTAACCTTATAACATTCCATACCATCATCGTTAGCATTATCTGCATTATTGTAAACAACATCACCATCATTAACTTCACGACATTGCTATCATTATTTTCACCATCGCTATCATTATATTATCATCATTATCAATACAATCATTTGATATGTAATTTTGCACATACTTTCATAAACTCACCTAGCTGCTACAGATAAATGTTGAGATCAGTTATTGAGGGCTTGCAAATCCCTGATAGGTGCTTTTAATAGCCATCTTATTGTGCAAATTTTTCAAACAATATATATCTCAATCTTTCTCACAATTTATTTTATCAAATTCAAGCACTTACCTATTTCATGATGAATGAGTTGATGATCATTATAGAGGTGAACATGAAAGAGAACAGAGGAGAAAAAGAAACAAAATTAAGATTTATGACATTATATTCATATCACGTTTCTCCACAACCACACCAGACAGGGTAGTGGTGGGCTCAATTCGGGCTCTGTTGTTCAGGAGACTTTGCAACCCTCAAAAATGCCCAAATCAGCACTGCTTCCTTTATTAATTCATTTTCCCTTTTTCCAGGAGGGGGTGCATTCAAACCCTAAAGAATATGCAAGTAAATTGTAAGTCAATGTATATGTATCCACCCCCCCCCCCCCTCCCAACAGCACCATTCCAACCACCCACTCCCTCAAAAAAATCCACCACTCAGCTCCGGATACACCTTCTTTTGACAAGGCCTGTACTACTATTTCATACCTCAAAAGCCAAAAGCTACAAAAAACTACAAAAATACTAACCCCTAGTTGCCCAGGCAGACATAAACCTGGTTTCAATAGCTGTCATTAAACTGATTAAAGGCACCAGGAATGGATAATGTTTTCCTCTTCTAAAGCCAAAGAGGAAGGAAAAGAGACAAATCTGCTTATTCCTGGGAAGGACTACAGTAGCTGGGCTGACCCAGACAAGTACTTTACACAAATGCCTTGTTCACACTGGAATTTAAAAACGGGTTGATACCAAGACTGGGCAAAATTTCTGATCATTTTGATGATTCCAGAACCTTGCAGTACACAAAAAACTTATAAGCTACATGATCAACAAACCTGGTTTCAATTGCTGTCATTAAATTGATTAAAGGCACCACAAATGGACGATGTTCACATTGGAATTTAAAAACAGGTTGATACCAGACTGGGCCAAATTTCTAATCATTTCAATGACTCCAGAACCTTGCAGTACACACCGATACTTATATACTACATGACCAACCCTTTCTGATCAATTCTAGCAACACTGTTCCTTCACAATGCAATTGCAAGACCAGTGCCCTGTCTTACAAAGAGTTGATATCGTTCGTAACTTATTTGAATTGATATCAATCGCAAATATGTTCATAAGAGATAGGAGACTGCAAACTTGAGATTGATTGGAGGACTTGCAATTGATTTGGATCAATCGCAACTCTTTGTAAGACGGGGCCCTGAACTCAACTTTATCTTTAAGTTGGACTAAAAACTGCTCCACCCTTGACATCCAGATGGGTTCCACTGCCTGTCTAAATGGTCTCTTCTTATTCTTAAAGAATTCATCGCCCGCCGCCACCGTAGGGATAGGGGAAAGAAATAGATATGATATCTGGCGGGGTAATTGAAGTGAGAGTATTTCAATCTTTATTATATTCATGAGCAGAGAGGAGAGGAGAGGCTGGCCAAGTGTTGACCAGCTGTGACTGCTGGGAGCTGGGGACAGGATTTTAAAGCCCCACTGTCCTACTTGTAGCTACTTGCGCCCTCTATATAGAAAAAATGTCTAATCGGTGACCATTGGTCCCCCATGATCCTCTTTTTCTTATGTTAATTGAGAGCTGAGTTGATGAGATAGCCACCTGTCCAGTGACCTTGTAGGGTGGTCTAATCCCTCCTATAAACTAGTACAGATGGCCTTTAAAGGTTTGATGCAAAGCATTCACATGGTTAATCTTTCATAACGTCATATCTTCTTCTCAAATCTCATTCTGAGGATTTTTTTAAAACCTAGTAATTTCTTTTCAATGTCAGATAGCAATTATTAATATTTACTGGCGCTTAAACCTCATGTCCCATCACCCTCCTAGGATGGGACGTAATGGTGTCATCAAGACTTAGGAACACATAAGGGGGAAGCTAGTCCACCCTAACATTAAATTGGTTTTAAAAGGAGAATCAATAACAAAGAATTAAAAAGTGTATGAAATTTCTGTACAGAGCGAATCTGAGAGAAGCTTGCAAGAAACAAAACAGTGTTGCCAATTTGTGTTTCACTGGTGACAACTTCAACAATTCATAACTTTCCTATTTTCAATGGGATATTGCTCAAACTTTCTCTTAATTTGTTTCTCTTATCAGTTTGATCATCCCATTTAAGGGAGATGTAATCATGGAGCTGCCAAGCTCTGTCATAGCACTAAGTGTTCAATGCGGTAGAAACTGGGTCCAGTACTTATTATTGAAAACCGTAAAACTCATTTTCTCATAACAATAACAAATTTGTAGACCTGACCAAATATGTTCTTTTTTTATTTTTCAAACTGGATAATTGTGGAGCAAAGATCTCCATACTTTGTATGCTCTGCACTGTATCATTGATGAAATTTACTTGTTCATTTCACTTTAACACTCACTAATCAAGCCCTTTAACGCACCCAGTTCACCCATTATAGTAAAGGTCAATGATGATCAAAACTCATCTGGAGGTTAAAGTGAGTCCAGGAATGAGACCAGTCTCGTATCTCTCTCCCCACTCTGAAACGTTTACCCCCTGTTCAGACCAGCTCAAATCATTGTATAGCTACACAAGAACAGCATACAATAAACAGTAATTTTTCCCCATCTGAATATCATAAAGCAAAAAATCTGTGTTGTTGAACATCATTTTAAACAAACACTAGATGACTTGTGTTTGTTTAAAATGATGTTCAACAACACAGATTTTGCTTTATGATATTCAGAAGGTCCATTTCTGATATACCGTAACTTTTGTAGCTTTCAAAAACCTTGACTGACAGGGCACACTGTGAGCACGCAATAATAATAATAATAATTACAATAATACAAAATAATGTATTCATATAGCGTATTTTCCACATACATGTACATATTCAAATGCCCTTTACAATGATGATTTGCCGTGTCATGTTAATTGACCTTGATAACAAGTTTCTCTATACCACGTTTCTTTATTACAATACTTTAGCAGGTGTGTTGTGAACAACCCTTTTGCTACTCAATGATTCTACAGACAATGTTTCTATGTACGTTTTTTAAATAATTTCCCTTGTGTGAACAGCTTTAAGTAGGCCAGTCTCCTATCTCTTTTTGCCACTCAGAAGCATTTAGAATAGTCTGCCATCATGGAGACTAGGCATGGGAATCTCATATACTCAATTTAGAAGCACTCAGTAAAGGTTGGTATAACACATGTACCCTAACTCATCAGGAGAATTTAAACGTCATACATGCATGGAATTCATTCTTTAGAAATACATGTACTTTGTACTACAGTATATATTACAGGGAAAAAATACTCCAACAATTTTGAGGGCTACTTTTCAAGCTTGCTTGCATGAAAATAACACTCTTTAATTTGTTTTGCATTGAACTCTATGCAATTTTTTGGGGCTCTATTATGACTTTCGGGGGCTCTTTAGTTTTTGTCTCTAAGTTTTAAAAAAAAACTCACTGTGATATATCATCCTTATTATTTAATTACTTAAGTCAAAAGGTATCACAGGACTAATTTCAATAATATATTTGCAGATAACCACAAAATTTAAGTGCTTTGAAAAAGAGAAATGGAGATAAAAAAATGTGCATCAATTTCATTGAACTTTAAAATGTTTGCTCAATAATTAAACAATTTGAAAATAAATTAAATTTCCCATTTTTATTAGCGACGAGCACATGCGTTACCCTTTAAACTATGGAAGTACAAATAACGTCTTCCTCTATGGTTTTACAGGTTGCTTCAAAGTACACAGAGATGTTTCTTCAAAGTAAACATCGTAGTTTTATAGGGGAAATAATCCCAGCACCGATCTGCTTGTCAGCACCGGTATGTTTACACTAGAGATGAATTTATTTAGGCTTTATAACAGCACTCAGACATTACTATCACAATTGAAAGAACAATATTGATGTTTCTAATGGACCAAGGGCAAATTCTAGTGACAGGCAGAGATAACGGTCTTACAATATATATCCGTTGTTGCTTTTATACAGATTTCCTGGAGACACATATTTTCAAGGGATGTGTTCATATTAGTATCTTCTTTATCAATACGATGATTACTATTCTCGGTTCATACAAAAGTAAATGTTTGTTATGATAGAGTGAGCCAAGACATGATGAGAAAATAGATTAATAAAGGAAGCAGGAGTTGCATTTACACTACAAGCAAAAAACATTGGTTTTTCTCACTTTCTGGATTTTTGTCAGAAGTTGCCAACTACCCATAAACATGACAAATAACCTACCGGTAAATCCAAAAAACCACCTCTGGAGTATGTTTTTTTTAAATGCCGGCAGAATCTCAACCAGTTTTTGCAGTGTAAATGCTTGCGCTTGAAACATCGATGAACTATTCCGGTTTTTAATGAAAAAATCAATTTAAAAAAATTAATGAAATAATTATTATCAACACACAGATCTGTATCACAGTGACTCTTCTAGCTCTTTTTCTCTCTCTCTCTCTCTCTCTCTCTCTCTCTCTCTCTCTCTCTGTGCCCTTGTGCCCTCTTAATGGACAATGCCCTTTAGTCAATGGGCCATAAATGTTTTTCTTTATTCAAGAATTTAGGAGGACATCCTCCACTAATTTCTTCTTTAAACATTTATGTTGCGTTTTAATCCCGAAAGAACGAAGGTCTCAATGATTTGGAGGGTTTTGGTTTTAGTTTGTTTTTAACGTTTTGCATGAAAGCACAAGGCCTTCTGCTGTCATACCTAAACCCTGTCTAGATTTGTGTTGATAGCAACAGCCTGTATTCTTTGTAATAATGTAGAAGTGAATCCATGCATTGCCTAGCTCCTCTCTGAATAAAATGAGATCAAATTGAGTCTGGAAGTTTGTAGACTACCCCATATCACTGAAGGGAGATGATACAGAGTCTAGATAGTTTACTCACTCCCAGACTCTATGTAAGTGACTGAAAACATCATTTGAGAAGGGGGATGGGTAGCCAAAGACCAAGAACATGACTAGAGAACTATTAGCCCATGATAGATAATATTGTTATTTTTAAGCAATATCATGAAAATATCATGAACATCTGAGCTATTCCCCTAACTGTCACTGTAGATTGCTATTCATAGAACATCAAACAATCTACTGTATTTTCAAGTTATCCGATAAGAGATAACCCATCAGACAGATATCATTAAAAAAAGAGATCACACCAGTAATCTCTGGTGCCACTCTATCTCAGAGTCCACAGCTTACTACATTCAAATGAGCTCTTTAAAGATCACATTCATGTACATATCCACTTGCTACATGTAGGGCAATTATTATCATTTTTCAATCCTTTTTAATAACCAGTTCGTTTTCCATACATGCAGATGCAGGTGTAGGAGGTGGAAATGTCAGAATTATGTCAATAATCAGTTTCAGGAAGGAAGAGTAGTTAAACTAAACCAGACGCAGGATAATATTGTATCCGTTCGTGGATGGGACAACAACACGCTATGAGTGGGCCGAAGAACCCAGGGTACACCAAATTGAGTCTTTTTGTATCACTCTACGTTTACTTAAAGCCCCACTGTACTACTTGCTCCCTCTATATAGAAAATAATGCCTAAGCGGTGCCCATTGGTCCCCCATGATCCTCTTTTTCTTATGTTAATTGAGAGCTGAGTTGATGAGATAACCACCTGTCAGTGACTCCTCTTTTTCTGATGTTAATTGAGAGCTGAGTTGATGAGATAACTACCTTTCAGTGACCAAGCTGGGAAGTCTAATTCCTCCTGGCCAAACTAGTACAGACAGGCTTTAAAAACAAATAATATCTTGTGGAAAATCGTTATAAGCTTCAGGTCTTCTGAAGAATAATTATAAAATATCGACCAAATAATTCCACCAATAAAAAAAAATCAGTCAGCTGATAATTTTGATATCAACTTCTGATTAAATACAGGTAATTGTTTTCCACTGGATCAACTCTATTAAATTTGGTTGCATAATTATTTAACATGATTTCATTCACCCTACATGTACTAGATTCATGTCTTTGAAATGTATTCTGTTTAAAAGTAGCAACTTTTATAACATATTTTGATCCTGCTTTCTCAGACATATTTTTTAATTAAAACCCTGCTTGGCTTGGCAACTCACAACAAAGAACAATTTATGCAATTCCAAATCAATTTCCCATACAATCATCCCCCTAAATTGTTTCAATTGAACCCAAATAGTGAAACATTACAGACAGGGGGGGGGGGGATACAGTTACCCTTAACAGTTTTCTATTCAGTCTGAAATCTGATTTAAACCACCCAGTTTAAAAATCAGACTACCAGTACATGTATATCCTTGAATGAATTGAGAGGCGGTGCAACTTCTAACCTCTCCGGGGGTTTACAAAGTACCGGCATGTCAAATCAATGACATCGTTTGACCTTGAACATTAATGTGAAAATCACATTTGAAGGTCAATTTGAAATTCGTTTTCTTCTTCAGAAATGCCTCATGCCACTGTACTTTATTCAATGTTTTCAAACAATAGTAATATATTTGAACTGTATTAAAACAAGTGCTATATACATTGTACGTGTCAAGGTGGTACAGTGCAATCCTGTTCAACCTTTGGAATCACGGAGGTGTAACGAGCAAATTGACTCTCTAAATCTACTGCACAAACATCTGACCAAAGTGAAAAATGCAAAAAACAAAAGCTAATTTCAATAAAAGCCCAGTGTTAAAAATATTGTATTACTCGCTTGCCACTCCACATATCAGTTTGCCTGCTTTCTGTCTGTCTGTCACTCTCCTTCTTTCTCTCTCTCTCTCAATCAATTTCAAAACATTATTAATAAAGCACAGCATGACAAGTTCTGGATCATTAACTCCATCAATTAAGGTTATAATTGATTGTACATAACAAAGTCAACAGTTGTAAACATTGACCTCATAATGGGGAAAAGGGTGATAAAGGGCAGATTAACACATTCCAACATATCTCAAGTTTGTTTAGCTATGTTCACTAGGGACCATTAAACTTTAAGTTTGCAAAATTTCAAATTTATTCACAATGGTCCACTATTACACATACAGCAAGGGTTCATATGGGACTGAAATGATATAAAAGTTTAAATATATACAAGCTTGTGTAAACCTCAAAAATAATTGCATCTACACAGCACATAACTTCGCGAGTGAGGACCCCGCTCGCTGATCGTAGTTATTGCGCCAACCTTACAATCACTCATGGTTTGTAGCTTTGAATAAACTTAAAGTTTCATAACCATTAGTGCATCCACATGGTCCCCACTACAAGATAACTTGAAGTTTACTTAAGATAAGTTTAAAAACCAAGACTTAAACAGAAAGTCTTTCATGTGAACATAACTTTTGTTCATAACTTGTGAAAAGTCAACTGTAGACATGATAGCAGTGTCACAAGCAAACATGCAAGAACTTTTCAGACCAGATATTAACTTTGGCCTTTTGGGTAAATAAAGTATACTGAAATCTGTCTTCTGATAATATCCTGACGCTGATTGATTGCATTAAATCATCAAATCAATGCTTACACACAGAAGCTTATGTCAATCAAATCAATGTAGTAAACATCGTTTGAACTGCAATTACCGCTTGGAATGCTTATAAATTATGATTAAAACATATTTTCATTTCTCCTTGTTTACTTCTAAATCTCAAGAAACAGGTCAAGTAAATGTAAATAAACATTTTGTGTCCAAATGTTATGTATATGAAGTAAATTGTAGATTTTGCAAAGTAAGAATGAAAATGCAATATAAAGGAAAAGACGGTGGACTTCCTTCCCCTTTAAACCTTACCCTAACCCAAAACCTGAACTGACACCCATTGCAAAAGCCTGGAATGCTAAAAAACCTGATATTTTAAAGATTTTATAGCTTATCGCATGTGTGAGATGGAGTACAAGTGAAATACCGGTAAAAAAAATGTCAAAGGCATAAACCTGCATGGGGGGGGGGGGGGGAGGGGGGTGGGATTGTTTACGATTCTGACACTGTCAGCTCCAGAAGTGACCCAAGACAGGAAGTACTACATAACACGTTCGACCCCACCAGCAGCGCCTATAACTTCTGGTTTATAAAATCAAACATATCCTGTTATTCTGACGCGAGTCTTTCAAGCGTGCCGAGCAGATGTCAGAAACACTTCAAAATGGAAGTTATCATTTTTACTGTTCTACATCTTAAAGGTCCCAGTCTGGTTTACTAAGTCTTTGCCAACGATGAAAAGAACTCTTTCAAACCCTTTTCATTAATATCTTTATTTGGAAATGCTTCATTTTTCCTTGATCTTCAGCTCAGTCCTATAAAGTAATCTTCCAAACAGGCGATTGTGGATTTTTATTTCATGTGATAATTTCTTTTTCTTTTTCAAACATATTTCATTAATTTAGGATTATCTACTGAATTAAAAACTATGCATGATAAGAGATTCCCATCTTTTGTGATCTCAACTTTGTATCTTTATAATTGTTCATGGGGTGTTCCCAGTAGACCGAGAGCCAATGACACCAATGACCCAAGAGACCAACATTTCAGAAAGATTCACAAGACCATCGGCTCATGAGACTGACACCCAATGAGCCCATGAGACCAACAAAACAAAGAAATGCATCCAATATATAAAGGAAAAAAATTCCAAAGGTCCTAAAGACTGATGGCCCAAAAGACCGACAAATAAAAGAAATATATGAGGGTTGAAAATTGTCGGTCTAGCACCATAACATCTTCATGCTACAGGTTTTAAACAGCATAACAGGCCTATATAGTGGCTGAAATTGTTGGTATTTAAAAGAGACACTTTCAAGAAAGTTTTCAGGTCACTTCATTTACATTGCGATAATCTAAATCAGTATAAATCAGTTGTGATTCGGTCAAAGGAGGTCACACCATCTTATCCCTTGTTTGTTTGATCTTATGTTTGACCTTATGTTTGACCTTATGTTTGACCTTATGTTTGACCTTATGTCTGATCTCATTCTTATTTTTATTTGTATTATTATATATGCATGATTTATTGTATAAAGAACAGATATATATTTTGTGTGTTTATTATAAGTTTTGATTGTTCATTTTTAGTCAGACTATAGTGCGCTTAGAAACACCCATATTAAGAGCCTAATAAATGTTGTGTATTTTTATTATTAAATCAGTATAGCCTCCCCTGAGCAATGCAAGCCTTAATGCCTTCTAAAGACTTCCAAAAGGGTCCTGATTCACATTTAATACTTCCTTGCGAACTAGAAAGCGTGCTGAGCATCTTAATATCTTCCTCTCTCTCCAAGTAATTCTGCAAATGTCAGCCAATAAGATTTGATGGCAGGATTATAGTAATGTTAATAGGAAGGAACATTAACTTCCGCTGGAAAGGATCTGTTCACATTGGCGATGTTGTGTGCTAACAACATTAAAAAGCTGAACTCTATCCAAGGAAACTACTATTTTGATAATGTTTTGTGGGTCTTACTTTGTAATGGAAATGTTTGTTTACTTGATTTGATTTTACTGTGGAAATTAATTTGTGTCAGTATGGAAAAGTTGGCATTTAACAAACAAAACAACGCTGAACTCTATCCAGGGAAACTACTATTTTGATTATGTTTTGTGGGTCTTATTTTGAAATGGAAATGTTTGTTTCCTTTTTTATTTCACTGGGGAAATTATTTTGTGTCAGTTTGGAAAAATTGGCATCAAACGCAAATATAACGATATTATCGTTGCACCAATGGTGTATAATTTACCACTAAAAAATGTGCAAAACTTAACATCAATCATAGGGCTGAAGAGTGGCAGCTTTTTTAAATCATTTATTTTACTCTTACAATATGGTATTAAAATTGCTCTTGAGTTGACATTTCTAAGAATACTTGCTATTATGCTATAGGCTTGTAAATGGAATATTTTGCCAACTTAGCAAGTGATAAATCTACCATTTTGAAATGAAGTCACATTTCGTTCCTATTTTCACGAAGTGACAATTTAGTGAGGAAAATCTGCACGCAAATTGTATGCTATTTTCTATCACTACCGTTACTTCGTGAAAATAGGGACGATTTATAGCATATCACTTTTTAGACTGCATAACTGGCAAGGTTTTTTTTAAAATAAATTTGTAAGTACACTTGAACATACATGTACATGCAGACCTATCTGTGCAAAATCCAAGACGTAGAATAAAAGCTCTAGAAATGCTCCTAGTTTATGGTAACTTTATTAGTGGGGTCAGTATGTCAAACGTGAGGAACACATCAATTTAGAATCACAGGTAAATGGGTCCCTTGTGCCTTGCTTGTACAAGGGAATAACCACACAGGCCTAGCTGCTTCTTCACATCATTGTGTAGCTTGAAGGTCAATGTCATGACAGCGATCAATTTGTTCTTTTTTCCCCACATTTTTGTATAAACCTGAAGGTCTATTCACATTTGCTGTGCAGTAAAGCGGCTCTTTAAAAGCATACTGCCATTTACATTTTTGTACATAACACACAGATACATTAAAAGTGAGTAATAAGTACCGGTATATATGTATATACTTATTTTTCATTTATTAAAGATAAAGACCAGTTATGGTCATGCGATTGTGGAATCGATCAGAAAAGGTTGATCATCTAGCATATAAGTATTGGTGTGTACTGCAAGGTTCTGGAATCATCAAAATGATAAGAAATTTGGCCCAGTCTTCGTAAAGTTACAAGCACTGTACACAGAAAGATGTATATGGGACTACGCACACGTGCGCGACACATGCGTTTATCTCTCACAGTCCAATAGATAAACTAATTTACCAAATATATCAATTAGTAGGCGGTTTCCCGGCAAAATTGTTATCATCATGTATTAGTCAAAACATATTCTTTCACATGATTGGCAATAAAGAGGTTCCATATCATTTTTTGAAATTGGGGCGTTTCCAATACTGGTCTTTACCTTTAAACAAACATGTAGGAGCTTTGTCACGTAATTAAAGCTACTTTCGTTTTGATGCGCGCTTGCCGTTCATTTAGTTCACCGAAAACTGCCACGGTATTGAATATTACATATTCTGTCCTCTGAACGCAGCCTTTTTTATTAAACCTACATCACATCACACAATCTTCTTCTTCTACAAATAAGTCGGTAAATCATGCTCCTTTTATGTTTTGGGATGGGAATTGGTTGTACATGTAGGCCTATTTTATAGTCTACAATTTTTTAAATTGTTTTGTTTTAGTTTTTTTTTTATTTGGGGGGGGGGGCCTAAACAATGGTCTTGGTTCAATAAGGCTTCTTTTGATCTGTTTTTCACATTTCTCAGGAGAAACATAAAATAACTTTATGAACAAATTCTAGTAGGAATCAGGGGGCTATAAACTTGGTAATGATTCATCCGTATACTGTACTACATGTAAATCAGGTCCCTTATGTGTGATAAGGCGGTCTGTACTATACTGGAAGAAGAAGAAGAAGGTAGAGTGGTCTGACAAAAGACATCACACTGGAATCATGAAAAAAGACATCTGTGTAGTGTGTACACATAAATACACATATTGTGGAGGAGAATATCAAAGCAGATGTACATTGTATGTAAAAAAACCTTTGTTTTTAGAAGGAAATGTTATCAAGGTGCGGATAGTCTGGCAGGAAAATTACCAGACTTGTAAGTCAAAAACAACTCTAACCAAGATAACCAACAGACTGCATGGGGTGGGTATGCAAAAAAACAAAAGAAAGATACTAGTACCAGCTGCATTTACAATGCAACCAAAAATCTGGTGTTTCACCTGCAGTTGCATAGTCCGGTAGTCGGAAACTGGACGAATAATACAGATTGAAAAACCCAGAAAGAGGCCATTCAACCCCAGCCCCTCCCCCTTTCTCACCCACTCCCCAACCATCAAATCAATACAATGCACACTAACTAGATACACAATTTCTTTATATTTCAACAGGAACGGGAACAATAAGCTCATGATTAGATGTTTAATGGCTCATGTGATTGTAGTTTGGAATCAGATATATTTTCAAATCACAAAATAATTAGTGTTATTGTGACAAAATGTCTTTTTGTAGGACCATTTCTAATCAATTTAACACTCTCCAGTACCTCTGATTCTTCTTCTCAATCCCACCTTTATCATCAACATTAACTGTGCCGTCCTTCTACCAACTCTGACAAACGACCAATACACCCAGGGACCAATTAAAGTTCTGAGAAGATCATCAATTAGACAGTTTATGGGATCTAATTGAGTGTTTTGTTATTCTCAGCCCCGTTATCTCTTAATTCCTTGACCTTTTCAACAGGAATTGGATTATTTACAAAAGCTGAGGTTGCATGTCTCTTTAGATTCTAATCACTATAGCTGCATTTACACTGCACGCTAAAATCATCAATTTTCCTCACATTCAGGGACCCTTTTCACAAAGTTTTTTTTTTCAATGACAAATCACAAATATCAGTGAAAAATCTGCTGATAACCAATCAGAAGCAAGGATTTCAGTAGCTTATAACAAAAACTGTCATTTGTCACTGATGAAAGTTTTGTGAAACAGGGCTCCGGCGCTTCATCTGTGGTTGCTACCCCGCTAATCAACTACCGATAAAAGCAACTAAACTACAAACCAAGAAAAAAATCCATCTCTGGATCGTGGTTTTTGATACGCCGGCAGAAATGTTACAGATTTTTGCAGTGTAAATGCCCGCCCTCAACACACTGTTGAACGATGCCGGTTCGACTCTGCCTACTTCTGTATGATGGCATGCAGAGCAGCGGCAGGTCACGCATGCACACTAATCACCCAAACATTGGAATGAGCAAACACAGACATGTTTTGTGGGTTTTCCCCAATAGTGTAAATGACACCCCCAAATTCTATGATTTTTATTTAATAGTGTTTTGGTTGTGTAAATGGCCTAAGCTTACTGCCTCTAATAGGATTAAGGCATGGACAATGATACCTATGGATAGTGGTAGGGTAGAGAGATGAAAAGCACCAATTAATAACAAGTCTCATTCTTTTATTCTTGTGATGTTCCTCTAGCCTTTATGGCATGGACTGACAAGGTAATCCTGATCCCAAATAATGGGTCCTGAGCTGAATCTCTAATCCCCCATTAAATGTCCATTAAAGCTACAGTCCCATATACGTCCCGGACCGTCCCGGACCATCCCGGACCCCATCCGGGGTGATCCGGGATTCGGTCCGTGTTGACACCGTGTTGGCACCGGGGTGGTCCTGGATGGTCCTGGATGGTCCTGGATGGTCCTGGATGGTCCTGGGCGGTCCGGGAGTCGACCCCGGATGTTTTTGACGGTCAAAAACTGCCGGGGTGGTCCGGGACGGTCCGGGACAATAGTTTGATCCGGGGTGATCCGTGTAGCCACCGTGCTGGGTCCGGGGTCATCCGTAGTGGCGCCGGGGCGGTCCGTGTTGATCCGTGGCAGTCCGGGAGTGAGTTATTGACCGCCCAGGACCATCCAGGACCATCCAGGACCATCCAGGACCATCCAGGACCACCCCGGTGCCAACACGGTGTCAACACGGACCGAATCCCGGATCACCCCGGATGGGGTCCGGGATGGTCCGGGACGGTCCGGGACATATATGGGACTGTAGCTTAAAAGCATCACACTTTTTTTGAACAAAACATCCCGGACCATCCCGGATCACCCCAGACCATGGTCCGGGATGGTCCGGAGTGGTCCGTGCTCGTCCGTGCTGGTCCGGCTTTATATGGGACTGGGGCTTTAGAGGTTGAAATCTGACATTTTCTCTTCAATAAGGTGAAGATTAATCAAATGTGTGGAACCTTCAAAAGTCATTGTAAAACCAACTCTAGTATCGGCATTAAGAAAATTGAGGTCAGCGGTTGCATGGGTCACACTTGTATCTAGAAATTCAGATGGATGTACTTGCTTGCTTGCTTGCTGTCAACTTTGACATAAAAAAGAAATTGTCTGCTGAGAGCAAGATGGGTGTTTTTAAAGGTATAGACGAGTTTTGGAAACACCCCCCTCTCAAAAAATTACATGGAAACTCTTAATACCAATCCTGTAAAAGAATATGTTTTGACTAATATGTAATGATACAAATACTAATTGATATATTTGATAAATTGTTATATCTATCTATCTAGGACTAGATAGATATCGCGTAGTCCCATACATTTGTTTGTGTACAGTGCTTGTAACTTTACCAAGACTGGCCCAAATTTCTTATCATTTTGATGATTCCAGAACCTTGTAGTACACACCAATATTTATATGCTAGATGATCAACCTTTTCTGATCGATTCCACACCGTTTCTTTCACAATGCAATCGCATTACTAGAACTCACCTTTATCTTTAAAGACACAACTCCAACTTTCACACTTTTTAGAGCATTACTACCTTCCAAATATCATCTGTTTGGACCCAGAAGAGCATTAACTTGTTTCGTTTTAATACCTTCTGGCTCCAAACAGATGATAGACAAATACTCGTAGAATCCCCTTCACCATGCCACATTGCTTTTCACTTTTATTTATTACCATAAATAATATTGTTATACTGTTCTAATGTGTTCTTCAATATGCATTTTGTTTGTATCTGTAAAAAAAGATATATACAATCCAATATAACGGCTGCATGACAGATTTTCAATAAATTTTGAATAAATATCTATTTTTCTAGACATTGAATAGTTTCTAACGTATGACTACAGCCGACTACAGCTTTGAAGCTGGCTTTTACTTTTGCCTACATTGTAGATTGTTTGCACGATATGTTTCACAGGTGGTCATCAATCCAGCCAACATTACAAACCAAGAGAGAGATCTAGGCTTGCTAGATTTAGGCCAGGCCTTGAAGATCAGTATCCCTGGCCTATCTTTGAACTTCATGGCTCGTTTTGAGCTCTGGTATGATATCTGCATTTCCAGAGAAACTAGCAAGTCATTAGGCCTGTCTTCATCAGCTCAAGATTGCCAAATATCCCGCTTGAGTAGACAAGTAGACGAGTTAATGCATGTATCCAATATTCAAAGATGCAAGACACGTGCCACAAAACTACATTAATAACAAAGTCAACCGAAGAAGACCAGAGTCAAATATTTTGAGGGCCTAGACATGAAATCATTTTTGCTTTTATGCTCTGTCATTGTTTACTCCAGATGACAATGTCTTATAAAGTGTAGGGAAAAGATTCTATGTCTTCAAATAATAAACAAATAATTATCCTTTGCTTAGACAGAGATCCCCTTTAAACGTGATCAATCATCTCCTTGACACAGACTAAACAGCTTAGAAAATAAAGCATAATTGGGAGTAGGTCAGCAATAATGACCTCCTTTCAAAGTGCTTCTATCCCCTTGAATAGCAAAGTCATCTCAAGGGAAATCGACCACAAAATTGAAAATGAATGAAGAGCCCCCTTTGTGACGGAATAGGGGTACAAGATGACCCCCTCCAGTCTCCAATAAGCTCCTTAAAAAGTTTAAAGCAAAATATATGACAGCCATCAAATCAAATACATGCATATATCAAAATCAGAACAGAAATCAATTGTCAGTATCACAAATTAACCAAATTACTATTCAATCCTGATCCAAACCACAAACCCCTTACCCCAATCAATCCAAACCTGAACAAAAACCTAATTGCAATTGTGACCCCTAGCCTAAATCTTAGAGAAAATTAAAGCCTGGAGCAATAGTTGCTATTAAAAGCAATTGTAGCTGAAACAAACGTAGGGTCACCATTTATCGCATGCAGATCAGGGCAAGTGAGACGTGCGCACAACTCACAACTACAACAAAATTAGCAAATACCAAAGATTTGTGTGTTGTTGTTTTTTTCTACGGGGGGAGTTCCAGAAGGGTACAGGTAAATGGTAGTTCAAACTACCTGATGGTTTTTCAAATTATTTTGTGTACAGCTTTAAAGTGACCTACTTGAAACCCTTTTATATTCTACTGACCCTCCCTCCTCTTTCAAGGAATAGACTTCATAGAGGCCTGTGGTTTGAAGCAATAGTCTGTAATGTCTGCCCCCCCCCCCCCATATCATATTAAAATTTCCAAATTCATCCAGAAAAATAAATACTATTGATTAGGCCTTCAATTTTTGTTATCTGGAAACATCGAGCACTCCCTATGTTTTCAAACAGACTAAAATAATTGTCATTAATGTCTGAAGGATCATTGGTAGTCCTATATTTCTCTGGAGCTATTAGGGTTCATGGTTATATCCTACGCCTATAGATGCATGCAGCCAGATCAAGAGACATCTGTGCTGTACTATCTCCTAACTATATTAGGTTGCATCAGGATATAGCAGTGATTGGCCCCCTGGGCTCTACCAATTACGCTGACTGCTGCATACATCCGTACACAGATTCACAGTCCAAATTCACTGGGTAATAGTTCCTAATTCTAGCTTTAGAAATGTACAAATTAACAAATTTCTAAATCAAACAAACACATGTACAGAAGTGTCTCTTGAGAGCTACAAGGTTGTTATAGCAGTCTAAATTCATATTTTAACATAGAGTTATCGCCCTTCTGGCTCTGACAAGATGGCAGGCCTTTATTCAACTAATGACCCGTTCAGACTGTAGAAAAAAATCGTCATATAAGAATCGTTATATAAGAATCTTGTATAAGAACTTTCAAATATATTTTATCTTAAAGAGAAGGTTTAGTTCTGGGAAGAGGTGAAAAATAATTTGTGAGCATTACTCATTCTTATTATGCAAGTGTGGAAGAACATCAGTTAAGACATGTTCCCTGAAAAGCATGGCTCTTCAAATGCCTTCATATTCTAAATATGCATGTAACATCGTAAAAATCGAGGAGGGGGCGGCTTTTTACGCCACGTGTTCGTGTAGTCCCATATACATCTTTCTGTGCAAGTGTTTGTAACTTTACCAAGACTTGGCCAAATTTGTTATCATTTTGATGATTCCAGAACCTTGCAATACACACAAATTCTTATATGCTAGAGGATCAACCTTTTCTGGTCGGTTCCACACCGTTTCTTTCACAATGCAATCGCATGACCAGAACTCAACTTTATCTTTAATTGCCCAGCTATGCTCCATCTTATAAAGAGTTGATATTAATCGCAACTTATTTGCAATTGATATCAATCGCAGAGATAGGTGACTGCAAACTTGTGATTGGAGGACTTACATGTATGATTGATTTGGATCAATCGTAACTCTTTATGAGACGGGGGGGGGGGGGGGGGGGGGGGGAGAGCAGCAGGTCTTTTGTCATTCATACTAGTCATCACCTATGACCTACTGGTCAGTGGTCACCTGTATCGCATACCAGGCTAGCTTTAAGTACTTTAAATTCAAGGGCTTCGTCAACACTTGAAAACCAACCAGAGAGCCCTGTGGAGTGGCTAGACCATACTTTTCTTCACAAAAGCAAAGAAAAGGAGCACTTTGAGAGTACTTGGTTCAGCAGCACAGGTGTATGAGGCAGTATCATCATGAACTGTCTAGCAACTAGCAATATTCATATGTATTATCGTTATGACATTCACACATGAACAGTGTGAATTATTACATGAGACGTCAAATAGCTTGCTACATCTGAACAAGGGTTGGCCACTCATGTTACAAGTCCTCTAATGTTAGAACAGAAGTCTGAACCTACAGAGAGACCTATATCACACCATGGAGTCATGGACCCACCCCCCTCCCCCCTTTATGATCATACAGTGCTTCAAAATATAAGAGTAATTCAAGCCATCTGCCTATAGCATCTCACTACAGAGAACTATAAATCATTTGTTCGGAGCATGAAGAAAGTAAACATGGTGTTCAAGTTAATTGAGCTAATGTACTTCTGACTTCAAAGAGGTGAAATATTAACTAAAAGGAATAGTATGGCCAAAGAGATATCTTTGGCATGACAAGCTCTATCAAAACTACACAGCAACTGGTCTGCACAACATAGCAAATTTTCTGACTAATCCAAGAATAACAATGGACAAAAACAACAGACATTGTAAATAGAGACATCCAAATCCTAACAAGTACTTGTCAGCATTCAAAGGCCAATTGTTGATACTGATGCCTAGCAACCACCAGAGTACTTGAACTGATCCTAGAGAAGACACTTGAGGTCAAAGGTCAAAGCTAGGAATGTTACAGTCAGGCTAGGTGGGGTAAATAGATGGAATCAGACAGTCATCACAGACTAAACAGTGGAATCTTGAATTTCTGAACTTCTTTCAAAGGAGTTCATCCAGTCAGAATTCATATTTATGATGTTTTCTGTTCAGAATTCTCATTTATGACTAAATATATTCATATACAATTTATAATTAAGTCTTATTTTGTTTTTCATCCTAATACAATTGTTTTGTTTTGCTTGGAATGCTACAGTAAGGCTAGGTGGGGTAGATAGACAAGATCAGACAGTCACAGACTAAACAGTTGAATATAACCTGGGTGCTGTGCTGTGGCACCCTGGTTGAAAAAAATTGGAATAACTGGAATATTATTTCCTCATCAAGATACCCAAAATATATAAACATGTGCATTTATTTCCTCGCTCACTCGCAAAATTCAGAAACTGGATAGTTTCAGGTAAATAGGTCCATGAATATAAATTGGTGATAGTAAATTTACGTAGCAGTTTGAAATAAACAATGATGCATGGATCTGCTACAGCTGTCGATTGCGTCAAGACTATTTTATGTCTGATTTTTCAGTTCATTAAACAAAAATCAAATGAATTTGAATGTAGCTACATGTATATCACTTACCTGTTATGAGAAGCCATCCAGAAATAGTAGTCAAAGATCATCAGAAGGTGAGCATGAGGAGTAAAAAAAGGAAGGAAAACAGAATGAGTTTTAGAATTTAATCATAATCATCAGAAAAGAAGAATTAATATTTGCTTTTAAAGTGTGCTGAAATAATGCCCTTTCCAAGCACATATCTCTCTCTCTGACAGCCAGAAGGACATTACATTAATTTGGAACTAAAATCATTTTGGGGGAAATAGTTACTATAACTTGTATCATTTAGGATAGAGTTTAACAGAGCAGCTACTGCCCTTCTTGCTTTCAGTAGATACAAGGTGTGAGGCATGATGGCTCAGTGGTAGAGCAGTGGTCCTTTAACCAGGATGTCCCAGATTCAAAACCAAGTCGATGCGCTAGTGCTCTGTGGGAAGGCATTAATCCTCATTACTAAACCCCTCTGAGAGGACTTATAGCTGTTGGTCCCCTAGTCGCTTAATTACAAGCATACACATGCTTCCTTAGCAGTCAGGTAAAACAAACCATCAAACCAAACAAACGTGACAATAACAGACTTCACTACTGCAATGCAGAATACCAAACAAAACTGTCTCTTACACAAATACACAGATTTGTTTTCATTGCTTTCCATATCTTTAACGGAATGTTGTAAACCAACAGCTTATATTTACATTAAACTTATCTCCAATACTCTATCTTGTCCTTAATTTGAACAACAATCATTTCTGACTTAATCTGACACAATAATAACACATTGCTTTTGAATACACGCATATTGAATTCATCAATAGAACACCTGTATTAATTGTCTGTCTATCCGCATCAGTAAGTCTCTGTACATGTAGCATAATAAATCCAATTACACTTACCATTACACCCTAATAAAAAACATTTCTTTGGGATCTTATCTCTTCATAAAGCTCTAAATGCAATACAAATATCAATCATCGCTTATTTGTTCCTGAAGTTGCACTTGTGTCATTCAGGCTTATGTAGTCCAAAAAGATTGGAACCATCACAGACTTATGGCACAAAAAGAAGCAAGTATTCTTACACAGTTGGGAATTAACTTGCAATTTGCAAATATTGACTTATAATGCTGCAAGATGTTGATATCACAGATAATATTTTTGGGTCATCAGACTGTATCTGACCTTATAATGACCTTACAAACTGAAATTCAGTCTCAAAATTACAATTGCCTGCTATGAATATGTGTTATAGTCTGTAAGCACAAAATATCTTTCTTCAATGTTTATGCACTGCATATGAAACAAGGTCCAATCAGCAAAAAGTGAGGCCGGAATTGTTGTTTTTGACAAACGCCTTTTTATGGGCTCCTCATCACAGATAAGCCATCCTTTTCACAGGTCATCACTATATCCAGGCATTGATATAGGAAACATAGGAAGGCAACACTGATAAGGGTTTCACCAATGGGGGTCTAGCCCCCCCCCCCCCCCCCCCCCCCCCCCCCCCACTATCGAAACGGAGGGACGGCATTCATGATCCCAAAATCTCTGGTAAAGGGGTACTTTTCACGCAACAAAGTCTGGCGCGTAATACACCCCAAAATTGGCCTGTATTGACTTTACACACCAGACTTTAATAGGGGAGTGCTTTCAAAGGGAGGGAACAACTGAGTTGGGGGGGGGGTTGCAGGGGTGTGACACTGCTCCTCCCTTAACAATTCCTCTAACGAATTTGAAAACTCAAGAAATCTCTTTACTCTTTGTTTGCAATTGGACAAATGTTACAGGCCTAATCTTTGGTTAACCATTTCTTGCCAGATTTCCCTGTTTTTGTCTAAGATCTTAAGACATTCTAAAGCCTTTAAAGTATACCACCCCTCCTCGGTAAATTTCAAACCATTGTAAAATGGCTTAGAAGTTCAGTTCTACCACTCACATTCACACATCTATATACAGAAGGAAAGAGGTCTGTAACTGAAGATGAAAATATTGAATAGGAATTGGTCACACCTCACAGGCTCAATAAAGAGCAATAGTGTTGTTGAAATATCTAATAGAGGGATTGAGCACGAAAGAGAAAGAGAAGGAGACGGACGGAGAGAGAGAGAGAGAGAGAGAGAGACTGGACGAAAGACATCTATCGTGGCCAAATCAATAGAGGAAAGAAAAGAAAACAACATTCTCTTGAATGAAATAGGTTAATTGCTACTTTCAGGAAGAAAATTGGTTTGTTTAGTTGTTTGTCCTGTGCAGGCCTATATCATTTTCCATTATTGATGGACCTTCAAGTTCAAGGGGTCAGTCCACAGCCCTACATGTACATGTATATCACATCCACCCCCAAAGAATATATTACAGAACTCTAGAAGAAGGAAAACTGGATCCCTTATAGTTACGGGCATGTTACAGGGCAGTTTTTCTGAAGTTGATGGAAGATGAACTCAAGAAAAAAAATCTGCACCCCCTTTAATAGTTACGGGCCTGTAATACAGGGCAGTTTTTCTGAAATTGATGGAAAATGAGCGCTTTATCTATAGACCTACACCTGTATGTGTCTTAAGATAAATTGGCTGTCACCATACAATTTTGCTTCTATGAACAAAGAGAATGCTACAAGTTCAGTGGAATTCTTTCGACAAACATTTCAATAAACCACAATCCACTCAATATGCTACACCTGAGCATACATGCTCACTAAGCGACTAATAATACTAATAAGCAACACCTGAACATGTATACCTGCAGCATCTTCAAGATGTAAAATAATCAAGGAATGCTCTTGAGATCTGTACCACCTGCAATCCATGAAGAGGTGTTTGAGTGTCTGTTTACTCTTCCTTGATGAGTCCACCATGGTGTTAATCAGTTTTACCAAACTACATCCATAGTGTTTACAAGGAAAACAAATTATACCACCCAGTCTAACACAATCCTTGTGCATTTGTTCAGGCCACTGCTGTATCAACATTTCCAAAAATTGAATCATTTGTTTTTTGTATCAAGACTTCTGAGGGTTTGCATCATTTTGAAGGAAATACATGTATTGTTCTAATCAAATTTTGCTACAGCATGTTTAATAGTATAGTCATCAACACTTGAAATGTCATGCATTTCTACTGGAATCTGTAAATGATTGTGCTTGTATTTCTTAAAAGTTAGCTAATGATGATTGCAAATATAGAATGTAAAGCACATATATTGTACCGGCAGTTTTGATATGTTGGGCAGGCCTCAGGCAAACTTTCTCACAAGATCTCAGTGCATCATGAGCAACTTTGAATTTTAATTTTTAAATATCTGAATAGTACTTTCTTTGAAATTCTTTCTAACCCGAGTAATATCCATTCACCCTTTGGTTTGCGAAAATGAAATCTGAATCTCATCACAGAAATATGTTTTGACTTGAAAAAACATAATCTGCCCTTAAGCTTCACCATCCCCTCCCCCTGCCCTGGTTGACCCTATGGCTGCCACTGCCCCCTGCTCAGAAGCGGTCAATTTTCAATAGGGACTGGGTCTTTTCAATCACAAGGAATAAAAACACATTTTCTTTAAAATAAATTATACATTTGTAGGTCTGGCACTTACATGAACATGCAATAATTAATGTCATGCATGGTGTTCTTGCTCCATACAGTATTACATGTACATGTACTCCAGCTAAAACACGGCTACCTGTTTGTGTTCATCATTTCAGCACTCTTTCACTGAAAGAATCGCTTCCTGATGGGTACATGTACAAATTTACTACTCACGGGTCGGGAGTGGCAAATGTATATGTATGTAGCTCTGCCTTGAAACAGGACGTGTATGTGCTAGGCTAGAATGCAAACCTAGGACCTTTCAATTATAAAGTCAAGTGAATGAACCACATGGTCTAGAAAACAATATCTCTGAATTTGAACCTGTGATATCTATTTGTTTATAAAAGTTTGTTATTAGTTCCAACTGCTTAATACATGGAGTTCTCTTCAAATTAAAAAGATTTGACAACCTTGCATCACTGCATGTTTCATCACTTTGGCCCCTTCAAACGAACATGCATGAATGAGAAAATGTTTTTGTGTAGTTGCAAAGATATCCAGTAAAGTAAAGCCAGTTAGGCGTTTGCGTTTAGTCTCCAGAAAAACCAGCCTTGATATGGGTCAGTGTGATTAGGTTAATGCATTACTCGATGACAGTTTTAGTGAGAGATACCTTGTTTACAATTAAACTTCTATTGGCCCAATAAAACTAGTCAAGATCATTCCACTTCTACAAGGACATGGCCATGTAGGTTCAAGAACAGCTTCAGTGAGGCTCATACTGTAAATGTAATATTGATGAAGCTCCTTTACGTTTTTAATCCTTTTTTTTTCATGGAAGGGGGTGAAACCAGTAGGTCCATCGAAATGTAGCAGTGGTGCACGAAACGTCTTGATCCTTTAGATCCCTTGTTGACCATACATTGCAAGACAAACGAATGTCACTAGCGATATTATTTTCAATAAGTTTTTTTGTTTGTTTGACTGTCAGCTAATCGATAAAGGTGGGTTTACAACAGATTACAAAAGATGAAGGTATAGATGAACATTAGAATTAGTTCATATAGGAAGACCCTGTCCCATTTACGGGAGACCTTGAACGGCCAGCTAGGTTTCTGTTTCCTTACAGAGGATGCAACTATCAGCTGAATAAACTATTAGAGACCTTGAGGTCTACATTCGTACCTACAGTAGTCTGCTTTATCTTTTTATCCGTTTTCAACTATGTTCTTACATTTAATAACAACAATAATAGTGGGTTCTTGTATAGTGCTCATGTCTGTCAGACTTGACACTCCTGGCACTCCCGATTATTACCCTGGCTTTAGCACGGCTGCCATACGGTGCTCTAGCATTTCAAGGAATTAATTCCTGCCAGGTACCCATTTACATCACCTGGGTTGAGTGTGGCAAATGTAGATCAATGTCTTGCCAAAGGACATTAGTGCTGCCGCGGTACTCGAACCGCGGACCTTGTGATCGATAGTCTGGTGACATGTCCACTCGACCACGATACCTCTAACTAAAACACTAATGATTTGAAGACTAATGATTTGAATGTTATCATGGATCATTGGGGGGGGGGGGGACATGGAGACCTATTTTGCCTCTTCAGCTGCCTGCTAGTCAACTACAGTGTACATATTCATTGTAGCTGGACTGTTTCTGTATAGCAGCCAATCAGCTGAGAAAATAACACACCCTCCACGCTGGAAAAAATTTACAGGGGGGGGGGGGGTTTTCGGGGGTAGCGCGATCTCTCCAATCAGTGGAGACATCGCGCTGAGTGGGGTGCGTGAAAGGGATTCATAATATAGTTAAAAGATAAAACTGCTTCTCATCATATAATTTCATTCAATCCCTAAAGCAATTCAAAGGAAGATTGAACACTATGAAAATGTAATATACATTTAGCACAATCAAGCATGGAGTAGGTCCATGAATCAAGTCACCTTCTATCTGGAGGTGGCACAGAGTCAACACCTCGCTATCAAGAAAGCACAAAAGACATGTAGCAAACAAGTGGGTGTATCATTGTAGCAAGAACTGTGCGATACCTTTGTTCCTACATTTCAAATTTTTCACAAAACACAAGGAATTTTGTGAGAATCGAACAGGGGATGGAGAGAAAGAGAGAAAGAGTACCTTGTAAAGATTGAACTGTCAAGAAAGATGTTGTTTGTCACTGCTCATTTCATTTGATCCAAACATGTACAAAGGAAGTTAGAGCATTGTAACCCACGATCAATTCATCTTTCATCTCAGGGCGACACTGAGTCAACATCTTCCTAGCCAAAGACCACAAAGGACTCTTTCAAAGGCATCATGGTGAAGAATTGTGGACAGAAATGTTTTAAAGTTCTGTGATACAAATAAGCTTTCTTTAGAAAAGATGCGGATATGTATAGCTGTGACTATTAATTGTGGTCGCTTCAAATTGATTTTTATCCCAGTTTAGTGTCAGAGGAAAAGGGTAAAGAACAAAAAGGTAGAACCATTTTGGTTTTGTGGTAATACAGATCTTAGCTAAAGTCATGCATAATACCTGTTGAACCATAGTTCATTTAACTTTGTCCAAAGGCACCACTGACTCAAACCTCATTGCTGTCTGACAAACACAAAGAGATCCAGATGTGATTCTGTGGCTCTTTACGAAGAGATAATAACCACAAATATATTTGTTATCAGGTGATTCATCAACTGTGTCTTCTTATTGTGACACTGCAAGTCAAAAGTTCATATGAAAAAATGGCACTTGTTGTAGATTCTGTATCTAACAAAGAAAACTTGTTTAATAACGTGGTAGCCTATATCTTGGACATTTTAATTGCAGCAATGCCAGGAGAATCAAGACTCTGAATTAAGATTGATGTCACTCAATTTCCTCCCTATGATATTTCACTCTAATGATCCCAAAAGAACTTTGTAAAAAAAAATCAAGATATACCCGTACATGTATTGTTGTACAAACTACAAAGTAAATCTGAATGCTTGAACTCAAGCAGGTAAATAGTGTGTGCATGTTTGGGCTACAAATTGCTACTTTAATCTTCCTGACAGAGTCTAAATACAAAGGTGGACCCTAGATTGTTAACATACATGTGTCTCAAGTTTAATGATGACAGATACGTGTAGATTAGGGTTTGACTCATGAATGTTTATCTATGATAACTGTTCATAAAACTTAGTGGCACCGGGGGATGTTAAAGTGACTCTGTAACATTGTCTCAAATTCTGAAACAAAATCCTGGATTTACAGTAGCTCATGCTGCAATGATAATTATAAACCTTTAGGTCAGTCAGGAATCCAATGACATATACAAGCAGATCACCTGTCTTATTATCTAGATATTTATGATTGGAAATCGACATTTCATTTTTTTTGTTTTCCTAACTGTTTTTATAACACTGCAGTGACTATTGGAGAACATGAGTATGGTAAAACCAGTCACTCAAAGATTGTTCATTTTTTGAGGCACTTCGTGATCATTTTGAAGCACAATTTTTTAGGGCTTCATATCACAGACACTGATAACACGTAGGGCCATGCATCTCAAATTTAACATTGTTAACGATGCCTTTAAGATAAGATACCATGATTCATGAATTATATGACACACTCGCTGACACTTCTCCTCTAACAAAGGACAACAAACAACAAACAAAGTACTTCTTAAAGTCAGTCCGATTTAGAGGGGTTTATTTTGAGGTACAAACATGTTTGGTTGATTTGAGGTTAACCAGACTTAACCATTGTCTGGATAATACTCTCCTTTTCCTGCATGACTCACACATTAAACCCAGGGCAAGCAACTCTTTGTCCATTGTCCTTTCCCCAGGCCCAGCCCAGGCAAGAAGGCAGTAACACTAAACAGCAAGAAGCTTGAAGTAACTACGAGTACGAGCCTGGTCTTAGCTCCTTCCAAACGCTGCAAGAGCCACATTCCAACAAACATGTGGGCATCCATAGATCTACATTGTACATGTACATGTAGATCTATAACATCAACATGTAGACCTATAACATGACAGCCCTGTATTCATTTCAGTCTACCGAAATTCATACCAGTATATGACAATCGTATAACTTTACAATAAATCTGTATAAAAATATACTACATAATGCTTGCATTTCAATGTAATATTTGGCTTGATATTGGTTGCTTTTAGTTCATGAATCTCAAGGACTAGCTAAAGGAGTGGCACCTAAACTCTACATTCTACAAAATCCTCATTCTGTGGAGGCCAGAGCTACATGTACCATCTTTCAAAACTAAGATGTATACGAACAACTATTTTATGATCCTCATGTCACTATAAACCTGCGTCTGCTTTGGACAGCTGGTGTATCGAAACCTCTCTGATCATCATACAATGATTGTCTGTCACCTTTTGGATGGTGATGGTGAGACTTTTGGGTCAAACTTTCAGTGAAACTATTTGGACGAACAAGCATTACCCGCCCCTTTCATCTCACTTCTCTTCCTCTCCCTCCCCTCCCCTCTCTCTCTTCCAGTCAATTATGTATCCTTCACTTCATTTTTGTACAATGTACATTTTGTGCTTCCTTAAATTTTGTAAAGGTTTAGATGAGAACACCCCCTTCCTTCTCCCCAAGTTCCGTTTATCAACCTCCCACTTCTTCCTCCACTAACCCCCTCTCAATGGCTATTCCACAAGTGCAGGCCTACATAATCGTTTGATGATGCCCGGTCTTTTATTTTAATCTAAATCGGTGAACATAATCATTTCACACTCTTTCAGTTCAGAACACCATATTCAGGGTTTAATTCACACAATTTATAGGAGTTTTCTTTTAAGACAATAGTTTTGTTTAAAAAAAGGGAAACAATTCAATCAATACAATCATCATGGAACATTTCAAGCAAAACCATAGCTGTCTTATTTTTAATCATCTTTGCTCAACCTTTCACTGACCTGTTTCTCTTATTTTTCTGCTTCTATTTAAACCAACTTGATATCTTATCAGGTGGTCAGTCTAGACTGAAAGAGATACGATCTCACAGTCTACTCTCACTCTCACTCTGCCTGCCTCAGACTATATCCAATTTGGTCAACCAAACACTATTTATTTCCACTTTCCACTTTCCGGTATGGGATGATTTGTAAATGGACATTTCTCCCTTTATTCTCTCTAACACCAAGTTCAGAGTTCAACTTCACAATACTTTTAAAAAGCCTGGGTTTTTTAAGAGAGCTGAACTTGAAGTTTGTGACACTATTTATAGAAATAGTAATAGTAATAGTTGCAAAACTGGCAATGCCATAAAACATCAAATATAGATTGCATAAATGTTTAAGAAGGCTAGATTTTGCCCGTTTGGTTCTCACTTCTCAACACACATTATTTCATTTGTATCAAGTTTCTTTAATTCTTATATAGCCTTATACATGTAGGCCTAACATTTCTTATGTTCTTTGACTAAATATCAAAATAAAAGAGAATGAAACAAAGTAATATAGCCTTAGGCTGAGCACTGTGAGATGACTTCCAAATCTGGAGTTACCTGGCATGACTTCTAACCTCTATCTAACAAAGTGTCTACAGTCTCAAATTGAATTTCAGATGCATTCAGTATCAATTTAACACAAGTGCAAACTGTGTCACACAGTTCTCATACAATTGGAGCTTTATTCAACGCTTGAAAACCACGGGTCTAATTCATTCATTTTCGTTGATTTTTGGCTTCTCAAGCAACCTTTCGATTCAGGGTATGCTAGCAGGCCACGAGCTACAAACAAATTAATAGCAAATAAGGCAGGGAGTACATGAACCATTATAACGCAAATCCTAACCAGTTACAGTTTCCCTTTTATTGTAAATCCATCACAATGCGGGACAATTGAGACTATTTCAAGTCTGACAATGTATCAAGGGGTCATACATACCATCATAGTTCCTAACATGACACAAAAAGAGAAGCAAACAGCAGTAAACTAATATCTTGCTTTCGTGATCTGGGGGCAAATGCTGTTGTCCTAACTCATTCTCTTATACTTCCTGTCCCTTTGAAAAGCAAGCCAGCCATTCACAACTAAACTATCACGATGGTTCTGCTTCATTTTAAACACATTGTCTACTTTTCTCTCCAGTGATCGCACTAGGTTATGCACTATTCAGCGTCTTTTGTTTCTACTGCTAGGGTTTCTTTGCAGGCTGAACAAAGTCTTACCCGGTAGATTAAAAGTCAAAGTAGGTTATTTACAGCGTGTTGTCGACAAACAAGTGTGTCAGATGAGCGACAAACAGCTAAAGCTGGTCAAATTCTTTCGAAATAACAGGATGAGTGCTAAAATGTCTGCAACTTCTGTCTGCTCTGTTGAACAACAGACTTGTAGCATTTAATAACTCCTGGTTCTGATGAAGGAGTTCCAAAACACTGTATCATGAACAACAAACAATGGTCAACTTAACGAACAAGTCAATATTGGGGACAAAATATGTACAATACATTGTAGGTTTATTGCCGTTTGACCCAGTTCGTCTACTATTCACATGGTCTAATACTCATTTTGTCTACATCCAGCTCATCTACATTTGTACATGTACATGTACTATCCACACGGTCTAATAATCATTATGTCTACTTATCATTTGGTGTACCGGTAATGACCATTTACTTTAGTTCTATCTGGTCTCATCTCTAATGAGTCTAATACCCATTTGGTTTATTGCTCATTTGGTCTAATCACCAGTAGGTAATCCAAAGTGATCTAAAGTGAATGAAAGAATTATGGTTTCCAGGAAGAATTTCAATAGAAAACTAAATGAACTTCACCTGCACCTCTCCTTCACTGCACAATTGCAGTAATGATTGATCAAGCTAACCAACCAGGCATTCAGTATTCTTTTCACAATATACAAGACTACTCAATATACAAGTAAGACCAGTAGGGGGTTTGAAGTAAAGGCTGAACGACTGTCTGACGATAGCAGGCAGTCCATTCACATCAAGGTCTATTTCTTATTGAACACCTATGAGGCTCTGATCAAATAAGAATGACCCCTATGTAACCTTCCTGATTCTCTTTCAAATGTTTTGATAGTTATCTTACTCACACAGAATACATGTAACTTGATACTGGTATATGTATGATCTATTGTTAAAGTGTAAACACAGGAAATGTCGTGCACTGAAGGGAGAAGTATTTCACACTCATGAAATAATAAAAATGATTTCGGCCCATAATTTTTTAAAGAGAGGGTTCTGTTAATTATGCCCTCATTTCTTAATTTAGAAACTTGTAACAAAATCCGAAAGGGCCTGAATGAACAAAAAGTTCCACTATAAGGCCTTAAAAAAAACATGTTGTATTGCCCTTTAAGGTGCCAAAACATGGGTCGGTCGGTCGGAAATCTTTTTTTTTTCTTCAACTTTTTCTTTTTTTCTCTCTCTTTGGCTGATATTTATCAGTTTTGAATGTTAGATTTTTGTCTTCTAAAAAACGGTAAAAAAAATCAAAAAATAAAAAGCCAATGGTAGATTTCAAGATTTTGGGGTCAGCCGCAAAGGGCAATACAACACATTTTTAAGGCCTAATTTAGCCTTCCCATCAATCATCATCATCATCTCTAATTTTAGTTTTACACTACCAGTACACGCATCATATCCAATACCATCATCAATATCATAAACATGCCCGCCCTTTTAACCATCAACATATCCTTACCATCATCATTCATTTTCTTCTTCCAGTGTATTAAAGTGCTGCTTTAAAGTTCAAGGTGATGAAGGTAAATGCTCATCTCATCTTAATCATCATCATCCTTTACAACATTTGGAGTACACAAAATCTACTAAAATAGGGAGTTACACCAATTAAATGTTTTAATGTTGGTACATGTACCAGGGAGATGGGAGTTAGGATCGGAGTGAGAAATTCCAATCTCCCTTGTACTACTTCATCTTGCAATTGCCTGACTTACATGTACAGTATCAAAGTCAAGTACATTGTAATATGCTTTATAAAAAATTCAGGAAAACATGAAAAATAATGATATGCAAAGTGGCAGTAATATAATCCATCTGAGCTGGAACTGATAAAACATCTGCAAAATTAAGAATACATATAGGCCCTACCTAAAAATACACAAAAACAGGACAAGCATGCAAGCTCAAAAGGTTTTCAACTTCTTAAAAAAAGGTCTGCAACTTTCAGAACTTCACTAAAATAATAAATCAAGAGGCAAACAAAAGACTCAGGATCAGAATGAAGGAAACTTAAGATTTGAAATCAATCACTAAACACTCAAACAATTTACCTCTCTCACTGACACCGAAATCAGCGCTTTTTCGTTGCTTGATTGAACGGTTGAAAAACTTGATAAACTTACAATATCTGAGTGTTGGTCGGGACCGTCGTTGGAATTCGGCGCATATCCAGGTGCATACAGCGAACAGTGGTCCGAAAACACAGGCAGCGGCTCGGGCAAGTCGCCGACACCAAGAGGGGTAAGGTGATAGCCACAACACCGAGGAGGAGCACAAACGAGGCTAGGAATTTAGAATCCATCATGATCCAATATCGTGACTGTTACAGCAGGATAATCAAGCCAAAAATCCTTTAGAGTAGAGCCAAGATGTGGGTGAAATTTGGAAAGGAAATTCCTAAATGTGATCCGAGCTTCTGTACAAGCCAGAAAGCTCGCGAGCTAAAGCCAACGCATACCCGTTCTAAGTCACCGCCGGGAGTAGACTGATTGAACTTCCAAAAATTTTTGCTGTGTTTTGCGCTTGTCGCTTGTACTGTATTATGTGCATGCACCCCAGCTAGCTGCGTGCGGTGCGGTACTCGATTCGACTTGAACAGCTTGCTTTGTCTCGCAAGTGCGGGCAAGTGGTGGGGGTGGTGGTGGTGGAGGAGTTAGTTTTGTTGCTGTTGGTAGTGGTGGTGGTGGTGGTGGTGGTGGTGGTGGTGATGGAGGAGTTAGTTTTGTTGCTGTTGGTGGCGGTGGTGGTGGTGGTGGTGGTGGTGGAGGAGTTAGTTTTGTTGTCGTTGTTGGTGGTGGTGGTTGGGTGGTTGTGGTGGTGGTTGGGTTGTGGGTGGTGCTCCTGATGGTGATGATGTTGCTGGTGGTGGTAGATGGGTGGTGGTTGGGCGGTGGCGATGGTGGTAGTGGTGGTGGTGGTGGCAGTGGTGATAGTGGTGGTGGTGATGGTGGTGGAAGTCACGTTGTAGCATGTAAAGTAGTTTTGGTGATTTGGGTGTGGTGTGCTTTAGGTGGTGGTGGAGGTGCCCCTGCAAAAAAAAATCATGTAAGGGTGAGTTGGACGGGGGCGTCGTCCCATTGTTACTGCAGGTGGTATGGGTAGTAGAGGTGCATGTAGATGGTATAAGAGGAGATGGTGGTGGTGGTAGTGGTAGTAGTTGTGGTGGGGATTATGGTAGTATGTAGTGGGTGTTGTTGGCGTGTGTTGGGTGGTGTTGGCGTTTGGTGGTGGAGATGTGGATGATGGTAGTCTGTGGTGGCAAATATGATGAGGCTGTTTGCAATCCAATCCAATCAAATCCAAAAGATATTTGATAAAGCACCTTTTCCTTGCAGTTACAAAGCTTATTACCCCCTCAAAGAAGCAGGATTGATCAATAAGGCCTTTAAAAAAAGATGTTGTATTGCCCTTTAGGTGCCAAAACATGGGTCGGTCGGTCGGAAAAAACTTTTTTTTTTAATAACTTTTTTTCTCCCATTTTGGGCTGATACAGTCATTTTTTAAACACGATTATCAAAAGTCATGCAGTGACTTGGGTCATTTTTCTCAGTACATGATTTTTTTTTTGTTAATCCAATCTCTTATTAGTGGAAAGAGAAAAACAAATTTGCAGGAAAAAAAGTCATATCCACGATGAAAAAGATCTTTCCCTTCATCAATACCCAAGAAGAAAGATGTTTTCTATTTTACTTACAAGTTAGGCAAAATATTGAAAGTTTTCTCGTACGCAAAACTATAAACATATTTTAACCGATATACTTCTTTCTTACAAGAGTTTCTAAATATTCACATATAAATTGGTTTCTCTCCATGTCTAATGTTATTAAATTATAATATTCAGAGTGGACTCCACCTTTATTCAGCAAAGCATTTGCCATGGGCATATTGTTGCCTGAAACTCAACATTAAAAATGCAACATTTATTTCTAAAAAATGTAAATTGTTATCAAGAGATGGCGGTCTAAAGAAGGGCCACATTGAATGGATCGGCTTTCCTATAGTTCTCGAGTAAAATGTGCTATGTTTGACATGTTTGATAAAATAAGAAAGATTTTGTTTCATACCCTATTTCTAATTCGGGGAAGAGAAATTTGAGTTTCAGTCCATGACATGTCACTCTTCTCTTTTCATTTTCTACGAAGCCTTGAAATGTTGACTTCTTTGGTCATTTCTTGGTTCAAATTAATCGATGATTCAAGTGGCGTAAATATTTGCGGTAAATACCTATCAGATTTAGATGACCCGTCATCTCTCAATCTCTCTTTATCTCCCTTTTCCATCTCTGTCTCTCTCTCTCTCTCTCTCTCTCTCTCTCTCTCTCTCTCTCTCTCTCTCTCTCTCTCCCTGTCTCTTTCTCTTAAAAAAGAGAGAGTGACAGGGAAGCCCATTGTAGGTTGGAAACAAAATCTTAATAAATTAAGTTCGGACCTAAGATCGATAAATGTGGGCTAGGAGGTGAATGACCTCCTAATTGGAGTATCACCTCCCTTTCTCTTTATTTTCGGTGAATCGGGTTCGATTTTAGCGATCCAGTGTTGGGAATATGTCTATTGTGTTTCGGCCAATGTCTGCATGTCGTAAAGTTCGAAGCTGTTTTAATAGATAGACAACGACAGAAACTGTTATCTGTTATGTTGAGAGCATAAATCTTTTAACGAGAGAGAAAGAGGGAAAGGGGGGCGATACCAGGGAAAACACCTCCCTGGCGAGACTAAGAAGAGAGCGAGAGAGAAAGCAAGAGAGAGAGAGAAAATGAAAGAAATATATATATATATATACATTTCCTTCAATTCAAAATATATAAGAGGAAGATAATGAAGCCGTTGTGGTGATTGTGGTGATTATTAAGGTTCACGACAATGATGAGGATGATGACGGTGGTGGTGGAGATGTTGATGATGATGATATTTCTGGTGATGATTATGATAAGGAAAGTGTGTAGAAAGAGTAATTGAAGAAGTAGAAGAAGAAGAAGAAGATGAATTCGAAGACAAAAGAAGAAAAAGACGAAGAAGAAGAAGAAGAAGAAAAAGAAGAAAATGAAGGAGAAGGAGGAGGAGGAGAGGGATGTAATAAAGATGAGATAGAGAAGGATAGAAAGGAGGATTCAGAAGAGAAGGAGCATAATGATAATAGAAGTGTTCTTGTCTTCTCCAGGTTTCGACCCGATCATAATATTTTCTTCGCAGAATTGCACTGCGACAAAATGGATTAAGCGCTTAATGGGTTCGTCTTTCTACATGCATCATTTGATATTACTGTGTATTTTGTATGATATTTTCCAACCATTGTATCATCTGATACGCTTTAAAGCCCCACTGTCCTACTTGTAGCTACTTACTCCCTCTATATACTGAAAACTTCCCCAATCGGTACCTGTTGGTCCCCCATGATCCTCTATTTCTTATGTTATTTGAGAGCTGAGTTGATGAGATAGCCACCTGTCAGTGACCTCGCTGTGTGGTCTAATCCCTCCTAGCCACGCTAGTGTTGATAAGCTTTAAAGGTTTACGAACCTACAAGTCTGGGTCCGACAATATTTCAGATTTGTTTTCATTTTGATACGCTTTGCGGTAATTTTCATCCTAACTTATACACATTTAAACTTGTTGGCACTTCCATAATTCGATTGCCAATTAAATACTGCTGATTGTTCTTTTAATATATTTTCTTTCATCATAAACCTCAATTCGATTGATAAATTCGATACGAGTTTTCCCGACTACCCTTCAAAACTATTTTTTTTTTTATTGTGTTATATCTGTTTTGTTATATCTTATACTTTTTGAAATAAAAAGCTCTCCTATAGTCGATGGTGTTAGAGAAGAGATATGACGTGCGCCCTCTTTAGTTGGGTCTAGTTAACGTGGGTTATATATAATATCTTTTTGTTTTTTGCTGAAGATGTTGTTGTTTGTTTGTTTGTTTGTTTGTTAGAAGTTGGGAAGGGGGGGCACCAGCGAAAAATTACACTTCCTGTTTAATAAAAAGGGTTAACCTCGAAGCAATAAGATATTTTAAAAATTAAAAATAATAAATTGTAGCCATAAGTATCCTAAACATCTTAATTAATATATTATCAGGAATGATTATTCAAGAGTTTCTTTATGTGGTCAAAGATTCTTATTCAGCAACATACATTGCAATTGTGAGTGATGATGTGAAGCGTAGTTTGTGAGCGAGTGAAGCGATTAAGAAAAACAAAGATTGGTGATGTCGCATTGCGCCGACCGATTTTATCTTATTAACGGTTTGATCGTATTAGCTTTAAATACAATCTAACAATGAAAGAATGAATAAGACCTTTGATTTGTTACTTAATAGAACAAAATGTAAATTAAAGCGGGTTTAACAAGCGAGTTTGGGGGAAATTCGAGAAAAAAATGCTCTCATTCGCTTTGAATTAGGGGCACATGATTGTTATGGAGGTTATAACAAATATATATTTCCGGTGGAGATGAGGGGTTACGAAAACATCTTGTTATACCACATATGGTTATTATGTCTCTAAATTTTGTTATGACATGAATGACAATTAACATATTTAATGTAGTTGCCTTGAGTTTGAAAACTCCTTTAAAAAAAAATTGTCTAAACCTATATGTTCATGATTACCTTGGCATTCTGTGACGTTAAAAACTATAGGGTTTAAATGGAAGATACCTCTTTCAACCTGCGCACCTCTGGTGAGTAGAATATGCCATGGTAGCTTAAAGGTACAATGTCCCTTTTGCAGCCAACCTCAAATTCTGTAGAACTTTGCAGGAATTATGAATATGTCATGTATGTCCTGTCTGTGAAATTTAAACGTTAGCAGTGTCCTCATATTCAAATTATGCAAGGAAACCCGTTTACTTGCTAGACTCCACTGTCAGACACTATTGAGTGACTGACTGGCTTTTTGTCTTCTTTGGTAATAACATACATGAAAAGAGTTGTAAAGGGTACATGAGAATTTGTCTACATCAATAACCCACTTCTTGTGATGGCCAAGATTAAACTGATTGAATCTTTGCGCAGCATAAAACGTATGACCATTCGGTACAATTATTGTCTGAAAATCAAGACTATTACTTTTGGGCTCTATAGCCCTAAAGTCGATTTGACAACTAATAGTCGTTATTTTCCAACTTGAAGACATTTTCAAGCCCCACCTTTTTTAGGGAAGATCTAAATTAGTATTATCTTTCAAATGCAGTTGGAATTTAAATTTTTCATTTTTTTTGGCCTGCAAATGGGACATAGTACCTTTAAAGGGACAAAAGTTTGAGCGTAAAAGGGGAGACTTTTTATATCAAATTGTTTAATTTTCGAGGGCCAGGAAATCCTGGATCCGCGCCTGGCTACAGGTCTTCCCGGCGTGGATCCAGGGGGCGGGGGGGGGGGGGGGGAGCGAGAGGGCCTTGACCCCAACCGCCAACAAAAACTTAAGAGAAAGAGAGAGAGAAAGAGAGGGTAAAGCGGAGAGTAAGGGAAAGTAAGACGAGGAAGAAGAAAAGAAAAGGGGGAAAATAAGGAGATCGGGGCGAAAGGCCTTCGCTATCCCCCCCCCCTTTTCAGCAAAAGAGAGAGAGAGAGAGAGAGAGAGAGAGAGAGAAAGAAGGAAATTAAAAAAAAGGAAAGGTTAAGAAGAGACAAAGGGAAAGGAAGAAGAAAAGAAAAGGAGAAAGAAGGAGATCGGAGGGGGGCGAAAGGTCTTTTCCTCCCAGGCTGTTGCCCCCCCCCCCAGCAAAAAGAAAGATAGAAGGAAGAGAAGGGAAAGAAAAAAAATGGAAAAGAGGAGATAAATAGAAGGAAAGACAAAAAAGGGGGATATCAGTTGCAGTTTTCCCGCTAACAAGTTGGGGATCGGGGGCGGCAAATGGCCCTTGCCCCCCCCCCCCTTCTACAGCAAACTTAACAGGGAGAGAAAGGAAGAGAAGGGAAAGGGAAAGAAAAGAAAGGTACGGGAGATCAATTGTAAATTTTCCAACAACGCAGTGTGGATCGGGGGCGAAAGGCCTTCACCTGCCCTCCCCTGGCCCCTCAGCAAACAAAAAGAGAGATAGAGAGAGAGAGAGAAGGAAGGAAAAGAAGTGAAAGAAGAGAGAGGAGGAAAGGAAGAAAAAATGAAAAAGAAGAAAAGAAGGAGATTGGGGGGGGGGGACCAAAAAGGGCCTTGCCGTCAATGCTGTTGCCTCCCCCCCCCCCCCCCCCCGGCAAAACAAGAGAGAAGGAAGGAAAGGGAAAGAAACAAAATAAGAAAAGAAATGATGGGCAAACTTCGCGATGTAAAACAAAGGGTCTTTCAATTCAAGTCTATTCAAGCCAAATATGGGCTGCACTGCATTTCTAATTTAGCTTCAACGGAATGTTACTTTCAACTGCATGTTAGTTTGAATGCACCTGTTTCAAAACATAACAATCATTAAATCAGCATCAGAAAGTGTTAACAACTAAAAGCGAACCAGGTAATCGCAGTTAGGTAAAGTGTGGATAGGCGACCGCCTAGTAATTGGAAGGTATCGGATTCGATACCCAGCCAGTCCATATTTTTGTTTAAATCTTGAAACAAACAAAAAACGTATGTTATTTTAACAACAAGAAGTGAACCAGGTAATGGCAGTGAGGTAAAGTGGTCTAGTGGATAAGACTGATCGCTTCATAATGCAAATGCAAATGTAAATGTACTTGGTTTGATTCACAGCTACTCCTATTTATACCCCATATGTTATTTTTACCATTTTGTTCGTCACCCCATCATATTGACTTGTTTATCTCTTTATAAGTGGACACCCCCCCCCCCCCAACCTCTTCAACAAAGGAGAAAATGACACGTGATACTTTTTCTTTAACAAGCGACTCTCTGATTTATTTAGAATACCTCCTTTGCTACACATACAACAATAAGTATTAACAGGGAAAAACTCATGCTGATTGGCAGTTGGACACATTAGTCTCGTGGATAGGCGATCGCCTGGTAACTGGAAGGTTTCGGGTTCGAAACCCAGCTAGTGTAACTTTTTCCTTCTGTTTTGTTTTACTTAAACAAAAGCTAAAAATGATTTTAACCCATTTTTATGTCACTCAAAGTACATAATTATTGCTATTCTTTTAATCGATCGATACAATGAGCTTATAATGAACTTGTAAACAAAGTAAAGTATTATACGAAGTACACAAAGGACAGCAATATTATTCTGTTTTATCCATCAAACATAATCATATTCAATACCTTTTCAGTCTGAATGAGAAGGTGAGATAGAAAGAGAAAGAAAGAAAGAGAGCCAGAAAGAGACAAGAAAAGAGAATCCAATACCCCCATTAATCAAATAAGGTCTGAGAATCTCAATCCACATATTTACAATTAATTCAAATATTTTGGCGGGAAAGCCAGATATTAAAAGTTAATAATTGTCCAATTTTGGGGTGATAAAATAATTATTGTTGTTGTTGTTGGTGTAACGGAAAGGGTTCCAAAGCACAATATGTCAATGGATTCCTCAAAAAGAACAAATGGGCCTTTGGTGGGGGGAGGGGGGGGGGGGGGTGTGTAGAAAAAAACTGTTGAGGAGCCTCTTTGGGGGGCACCAGGCACGGATCACGGATGCAGGCCCCGCTGAACGTTTCTCTAAGTAGGTTGGGGGAGAGGTATTTACGATAAGGCAGAGCGTAGCGTTAATTGGTGTGGGGTCTAGGGCCTTTTGGCCCCTCTGAACTACAACTTGTTGGCGGCAAAATTGCAACTGATATCCCGCTTCTTTTCTTTTCTTCTTCCTTTTTTCCCTCCCTTTATCTCTTCTTTTCCTTTTTCTTTCCCTTTTCATCATTATCTCTTATTTTTTAATGGTGTGGGGGGGGGGGGGGTGACAGCTGGGATCCAATACCATTTCGGCCCTTGGTCTGCTTCTCCCCCCCCCCCTTTTTTTTTCCTTCTTCTTCCTCTTCCTCTTTTTTCTTTCCCTTTCTCTCCTCTTTCCCTTTTCCTTCTTTTCCTTCTCTCTCTCTCTTTTTTTGCGGGGGGGGGGGGGGGGGGGCAAGGCCCTCCCGGCCCCTGGATCCGCGTCTGCCTTTAGGGGGTAGCTGCGCCTGTCGTCAGCTAGCTGAAAGTGTTAACAACTAAAAGCACAGTGTTAACAACTAAAAGTGAACCAGGTAATCGCAGTGAGGCAAAGTGGTCTCGTGGATAAGCAATCGCCTATATAAGTGGAAGGTATCGGGTTCGATCCCCAGTTAGTGTATTTTGTTTTAAAGCCCAAAATCCAGATATTGAAAGTCCTATTGTAAGGGGGGAGTAGCTGAGTGTAGGAAAATACTGTTAGGGAGCCCCTTTGGGGGGGGGGGGGGTCTTTTTTTTTGGGGGGGGGGCGTCTTTTTTTTTTTTTTTTTTTTTTTTTTTAGCTTGCGGTCGTCAGCTAGCTGGCGGTCGTCAGCGTAGCCGGTGGCCGGTAGCGTTAGCCCCAAAGTCATGTCCAATTTTTAAACTACATTCAAGAGTCCCTTATTGCCAGGTTAAACAAGTTTTTTACATTTTCAGTACTACTTTCTTCCTTTATTCAATCTGTACGCTCCCATGCTATCATTTTCCAGTCTGTAAACAACTTTACAACATGAATTCAATGATGGGCAAGGTTTTACTTCTCATATGAAAGCGCCCAAACTTCGCGAGGTGAAACAAAGGGTCTTTCAATTCAAGTCTATTCAAGCCCAATATGGGCTAACAACTGGCCTGCATACCCGAGCAGAATCATTTTGTGCTCGACAAAGACACACAGCCTTGGGTGAAGAGGTCCATTATTATTATTTTTTTTAGTTATATTTTTTCATTGACAGTATACTATTTAAATGTCAGGAATATTGGATGCTCTGTTTCAAATACAGTCAAGATTGCCGAGCAATGAATAAATTATCTCATGCTTCTTGTCCAAAAACCATATCTAACTGGTTTTTTTAAAAACGGTATCATTTTAATTTCCATTTCCCAGCATTATTTTGAACTGTCTTGAACTGAAGTTGTTTTCCTTTCTTATATTTCGATACCATTACGTCATCTTTCATACGCCTTCCCGGCATGCACCTCGAGCATTGTATACGTTTCTGTACATCAATGTAATGCGCATAGATAGCAATGTACCTTAGCTTGCCACACAAGCCACCTCCAATCCCATATAGTGTAGTTGACGCAAATTAGGCTCCGTCTTATTTCATCTCTCTCGGAGCTTCTGATACCAATCATGTCCAATTATGATGTTTGGTTATTTTGTGCACATCTGCTCCTACTTCCATAATATTAAGTTTTGGTTATATACCAGGCTTATGTTTAGGAATGTCACTAGACGTGAAAAAACTAAATGAGAGAGAGAGAGGGGGAGGGAGGGGGCGAGTTAGAGCGCGAGAGAATTATCACAATCTTTTTTCCTAGATCGTGTAAGGGATTTCTTGACTACTTGCATATTTTGTAATGTTACTAATTTTTACATAAAGTTTTCACAATCTCTACTCTTTACCAATATATCAGATATAATGTATTATAAAGTACCGAAATTTCACGTCATACTGGCCAAGTTATCAAGGTTGCCGGTTCCAAACAATCTTGTTCTTAACAATGGTGTGATGATCACACAAGCCCCATACCTACTATGTTTCATTTTGATGAACTTCGGTTAGTGTTCTCGCTCATTAATTATTAACTCCATAATATCTCCTAGCATGATTTCATTTAAAATTGCCTAGCACCCCCTCCATTGAGCCTTAGAGATATTAGCCCAATCTATCTCCTTGCATGATTTCATTTAAACTTGCACTAACTACACCCAGCCTAGCACCCTCTCCATCTAGCCTACCACCCCCTCCATTGAGCCTTAGAAATATTAACTCCATTTCCTAGCTAGTTTGCCATTAATGCTAGTTTTCAAAACTAATTTATGTATAATACACCTACGTCTTACTTTCAAGTTGCCTTTGATACCAGGTAAGGAAGTAATGTTCGATAATGTCAAAGTCTTCTGCAATATTTTATCGTAAATATTGAGATAAGACTGAGTATATGCAGTGCGTCCCATAAAAAAAGAAACTGAGAATTATCGATGTTTTATCATAACTTAATCACAATTATAAACAAAGAAAATGCAATAATTTTTCAATAATTCATTGCATTTCACCCCGGTCCCCAACAGGAAAAATTCCTCTGTAGGGCTCTGCATTATGGTTAATGGAATGCCCACATAGAGGATTCCTTTATGTTGGGGTCGGGGCAAAATGCAATGAATTATTGATAATTAAATGCCTGAAACCCCTTAGCTTACTGGGACTCTGCCCTTGACCAGTGGCGGATCCAGGGGGAGCCCGGGGAAAATAAATCATAGAATTAATGATAGATATGATTCTATTGATATATTATACAGGTAGAAAATCTAATGATAAGCTTGCTCTAAATAATAGAATAAATTTTTTTTCTACAGCGAGAAAGACATGTACAAAGTTCCTTGGTGTCTATACCATTGAAAAGACTGCAGCGACCATGTAAAACACACCGTTACATCAATCTCCAGAAATATTGGCATACTGTATAGAATAAAATGTTTTGTTTCTGATAGAATATTAGTTATGCTTTATAATAGTCTCATCTTACCACATATATCCTATTGTAATATTTTGTAGGCAACATCCAAGTGTGTGACTAATAATATTCTTTTGCTGCAAAAGAAATCAGTACGCTATTTTGTACCCGAGTTGGTTATCGTGACCATGCTACCCCACCATTTGTTAAACTGAAATGCTTAAAGGTTGATGATATTTACTTCCTCCAAATTTCCATATTCATGTCCCGGGGGTCTCAGTCATGTGTCGCGCACGTGTGCGTAGTCCCATTAACATATTTCTGTGTACAGTGCTTATAACATTACCAAGACTGGGCCAATATTTCTTATCATTTGATGATTCCTGATCCTTGGAGGACACACCAATACTTAGCCTATGTGCTTGATGATCAACCTTTTCTGATCGATTCCACAACGCCTCTTTCATAATGCAATCGCATGACCATAACTGGTCTTTATCTTTAAGTGATTCGCACGCTTCGCTTACTCACCACCGCCCCCAAAATAATAATCTAGCTACGTGCCTGCAGTTAAATATATAGCTCAAGCCCGTACAAGCTTTTAAGGAGGGGGGGGGGGTGGGGTTCTTATAGGGTTGCCACTTTTGAGCCAGAGGTGAGAGTGAGTCATTGCGAGGGGTGTAATGAGCACTTCATTTTTTTTTCGTGAGAAAAAGTTTATCCGCGAATTAGCCGGCGAAAAGGCGGGGGGGGGGGGGTGGGGGAGGTGGTGGTGAGCACTAATTTGTACGGGTGTAGCTACGATGTTGACTATGTTAACGAAATAAATCTTAATATATTTATGTTGTCGAGGAAAATTACCATGTGCCCATATCGCAAGTAGGCCTACTATACAGTGCGTCCCAGAAAAAACGAAACCGAGAATTAATCACAATTATAATTAATAAATGACACATATTTGTAAAGCATAGATCCTCCTCTTCCATTTGATGTAACTCATATGATGCATATTTCACGCATGAGTGATTAAAAACAAATTGAAGAGAGGGTATCAAAAAGTCATTTGGCGGGCGTTATCTGAATTTCAAAGAGAAAATCACATTTCTAGAAAGTTTATTTTCTGCCCTTTCATACGACACCTCCATCAGGAATAACAAAGTTCTGTTTATTTGAATTGGTTTTTACTGGTTGCCTGCCATAGCAACGAGCAGACTTGACAAAAGACTTAACTCCGTTTCGTTGACAATCAGCCATGCACAAAGAGGACGAAAGAGCCCCCAGAAGCTTAGGGGTTTTGGGCATTAAATTTCCATCAGATTAGCATCCAGTGGACCGCCTCAGGGCCCTAGATGGGGTCCAGGGGGGCAAAGCCACTGGATGTTCAGGGGTCTTGTTATGCCGACATGTTTTGATCGAGTTATGAAATAAAATTATTTGAATTTAATGGAATTGAATGACAATACGCAATCGAAGACTCGAATCATATCACATCCCCAAAACGACCAAACATAACTTTAGTGTCGATTTGATTTTAAGTTATCGTATCGCAGAGAAATTTATTTTTAATTTTTAAAGATAACCAGATAGAATGATTAAAAAAAATTATTGGCTGCCATCAAATCTGAATCACGAGACATTCTCGCACTTCCCATCCTCGATATTACACACACTGAGCTTAAATGTGCTAAATATTACTTTGATATACAAAAATCATACTTTCCCTGCGCGTCTCAAATGTCTGACGGACAATCTGTGCGGAAGAGGTCTCGCACCAATAGTCCGCCTGCCGCACCGAATGTCCGTACTCTAGTCCACACGTATACATAGTCAATACAAGTATAATTATACTTAATGAATGAAACGACTGGATAACCCATATTCAGCTTTGCGAGCTAGCTAGGGATGACACTACAGGTCTTCCCGGCGCGGATCCAGGGGTGGGGGGGGGGGGGCAGTGAGAGGGCCTTGACCCCCAACCGCCAACAAAAAATGAAGAGAGAGAGAAAGAAGGTAAAGCGGAGAGTAAGGGAAAGGAAGAAGAGAAGAGAAAAAAGAAAAGGGGAAAAAGAAGGTGATCGGGGGGGGGGGGGGCGAAAGGCCTTTGCCTCCCAGGCTGTTGCCCCCCCCCCCCTCCCAGCAAAAAGAAAGAGATAAGGAAGAGAAGGTAAAGAAAAAAGGGAAAAGACGAGATAAAAGGAAGGAAAGGAAAAAGGGGGATATCAGTTGCAGTTTTCCCGCGAACAAGTTAGGGATCGGGGGGGGGGGGCAGCAAATGGCCCTTGCCTCCCACCTTCTACAGCAAACTTAAAAGAGAGAGAAAGGAATAGATGGAAAAGGGAAAGAAAAGAAAGATACGGGAGATCAATTGTGTTTTTTTCCCACCAACGCGGTGTGGATCGGGGGCGAAAGGCCTTCGCCTACCCTCCCCTAGCCCCTCAGCAAACAAAGAGAAAGAGAGAAAGAGAGAGAGAGAGAAGGAGAGAAAAGAAGGGAAAGGGAAAGAAGAGAGAAGAGGAAAGGAAGAAGAAAGGAAAAAGGGGAAAAGAAGGAGATCGGGAGGGGGGGTCGAAAGGGCCGTGCCGCCCATGCTGTGCCCCCCCCCCCCGCAAAACAAGAGAGAAGGAAGGAAAGGGAAAGAACCAAAAGAAGAAAAGAAAAGAAGGGATATCAGTTACAATTTTCATGCACACAAGATGTGGATCGCGGAGAAAGGCCTCAGTGCCTCTGCTCCCCCCCCCCTCCCCGCCCCCCCCCCCCCAAAAAAAAGAGAGAGCGGAAAGAAGGGAAAGGGAAAGAGGAGAGCTAAAATGGAACACAAAAGAGGAAGAAGAAAAGAAAAGGGTAAAAAGAAGCAGAGATCAGTTGCAATTAATCCCACCAACATCATGTGGATCGGGGGAGGGGGCGAAAGGCCCCTGCCTCCCTCACCAAACTTAAATGAGAGAGAGAGAAGTAAGGGAAGGGAAAGGGGGAAAAAGAGGAAGAAGAAAGGTAGGGGAGATCAGTTGCAATTTTTCCCGATTTGTACCCCTCCCCCCCCCCCCCCTCAGCAAAGAGAGAGAGAGAGAGAGAGAGAGAGAGAGAGAGTGTGAGAGAGAGAGAGAGAGAGAGAGAGAGAGGAAGTGAAAGTGAAAGAGGAGAGAAAGGGACAGAAAACAAAGAGGAAGAAAAGAAAAGGGGAAAAGAATTAGGGAAGATCAGTTGCTTCTTCTATCATCATTGTACAACTATCGTACAAATCATATTGTACAAATGTATTTATATATTCATTTAGTTATTCCTGTTTGATAACAAAAATATGAATATAAACTCATAACAGCAACAAAATTAAATGCAGAAGGAAACTATCTTGCTGGCAGCAAGGGGCGCAAAAAAGATCATGCGAAGGCTAAATTGTTATGCGCAAATGGTCATTTTCGTCGACGACATAAATATACAAATTATTTCGTCAACTTAGTTAGCATCATAGCTATATATTTTAACGCAGGTGCGTAGCTAGGATCTTATTTTAGGGAGGGGCGGTATTGAGCAAGCGAATCACTTAAAGAGCGCGCTTGGGGGAGGGGATGGGTGAAAGGCCTCCCGCGCGAAGCGCGGTAACTTTGACGTTTCATTAAGTTATTATAGAAAGAAGACGATTTGTTGTATACCGTTCTCTACTCTTAACCCTAATTGTCTGAATTCAGTTTCACCCCTCTCGCGCGAAGTGCGGGAGCTTCAACGTTTCATTAAATTATTAGAAAAAGAAGACGATTCATTGTACCGACTCTAAATCATTGTCTGAATTTTCAAAAATGTTTCTTTGTCCGATAAAAAGTCACAGTTCGAAGGGGAAAAAATTGCTGGCCGACCGACATAAAAAAAATCCCACCGACTTCAACCCCACACCCCCCCCCCCCCCAGGCGCGTGCACAGGGGGGGGGGGAGGGGTTAAACCCCCCTTTGGTATTTTTATGTGTGTAACCCCCCCCCCCCCCCCATCACCCCACTAAACCCCCCCCCCCCCCTTTGGATTTTTTTTTTTAAATTATTATTATTATTAAAAAAAAAAAAAATATTCCCACGGCTGACCTAAAAAGGTTACCTTACCCCCCCCCCCCCCCAACGGAGCCAAATGTCAAATTTTCAAATTTCGAGACCAAAAAAAAAAAAAAAAAGTGTCCATCCTTATTTCATGATTGCGTGTGTGTTGAACTGCCCTGGACTTTACAACTTTAAACCTCCAGGGTTTATTTTGCATATATAGGTATTTATCAAATATCATAGGTAGCAAATTACATTTATAGGAGAAGTAAAACCCTGTTCATTGATTCCACGGCTGCAAAGTTGTTTACAGACTGGACAGGAATAGACGGGGCAGTATAGAGAGTGAATAAAGCGAGGAAACTGAAAATGTAGAAAACATTGTAAACCTGGCAATAAGAGGCTCTTGAATCCAGTTTTAAAAAGGAACAGTTTTAAAAGTTTTAAAAATGAACTGCCAGCTAGCTGACGACTGCCAACTAGCTACTTACACCCTCTATAGCAAACTAATGCCTTATCGGTGCCTGTTGGTCCTCAATGACCCCCTTTTCTTATGTTATTTGAGAGCTGAGTTGATTAGATAACCACCTGTCAGTGACCTTGCAGGAGGTATAATCCCGCGGGCCAAACTAGTGCAGACGAGCTTTGAAGTAACAACAAAATAATTGTTTAGTATGAATATAGGTAAAAGGCAAGAACACAATTTTTAATTTATTAATTAAAAAAAAAATCGAATAAAAACAAATCAATGGAACAGTCATATGATTATATTTGTTCGTGATAGGAGGGGGAGCCCCTTCAAACTTCCGATTTACAAGTTGTATTATTGTCATCGAACTTCTTAAAATGTAATGAAATATAATTATCAAAATGTAACTCTAATAATGACGCCTTAAACTACGCTAAATAAGGCAACTTTGGAGACTCCACTTACGATGCAGAGTACGATTCTATTGGCATCATTATAGATCTCCATATACTTTTCAACGGTAGCTGGCGCTATCACCAATATCATTACATCCCCCTTTCTTTAGTTTGAAAACATTTGAAACAAATAAGTGTCATAACCCCGGCCCCCCCCCCCCACTCAGTGTTATTTAGGGTACGCATATGCGTGTTCCAACCGACCCCCCCCCCCTTTTCAGCAAAAGTCCGGTGTGTAAAGTCAATACGGCTCGACCTTTTTCTTTTGTATACGAGCCTTTTTCAGCATCCCCCCTTTTCAGCAAAAGTCCGGTGTGTAAAGTCAATACGGCTCGACCTTTTTCTTTTGTTACGAAAAGGACATTTTGGCAACACGCATGCGGTCATTTTGAAACCTGAGTGGGGGGGGGGGGGGGGGGGGGGCCGGGGTCATAACTCAATCAAATAACAAGTCTTTCAAGGAGTCTGTTCATATGTCTGTGTTCTGTGTCCCACCATCTTTCCTTTTGTACGAGTACTGCTATTGTTGAGTTAGTAAGATGTCATGACCATCCAAATCATGAAGCAATACTGCTTCCTTTGTATTTGCAATAATTGGTTTTATCATTATTTTCATGTAATATGACGCCTTACACTACGGATGCTAAACAAGGCAACTTTGGAGACTCCACTTACGATTCAGAGTATATAGATCTTAAAATACTTTTCAAAGATAGCTGGCGCTATCACCAATATCATTACAGTAACGTTTGTCGTTATCCGGGGGTAGTTCTGTATTAGTATCTTCTGCCCCACTGAGCTACGCTCTACGTTACCTACATGCGTCAGTCATGGGTCCCAGACAATGATCCCAGGTTGCCCCCCCCCACAAAAGTGATAACTTTGGCGTTTAATTTTGTATTGTTCGACACACACAAAAGGAAAAGCGTTTCAATTACAACATCAACAAAATTTTCAACCTATTAGATTTTTGTACCGGATCTGATTGGGGGGGGGGGGGGGGCATGCATGGTAAAGGAATTATGTTTTGATGGAGTGCAATATGCATGGTGCCTTTCATCAGCCTTTGATGGTGACACGACATTTGCTCCTGCGACAATTGTTTATTTCGTCTAAGATGTAGGGTTAGGGTTAGGGTTTCAATAGGGTTTTATGTTAGGTTTAGGGTTAGGTTTAGGGTAGGGTATTGTAACAAATCAGTGTTTTAGTATTGGACGAAGGTTAAGCATTTTCTGTTGTACGAGCATGCGCTATAGCAATATGGTGCATCGTTGATTTAGCAATTACCAAACTGAAGGAAAATGAGCATAAATTACATATTTTGATCATGTTGGTGCAATTATCATGTTTCTTTTGGGGATATTACTTGTATAGTAGTGATCTAATCAGGAATAAGGGGTTATACTGAAGATTATATGTGAAGATTTTATGGGATTAGCAGAAATATTGTGTTGAAGTGTTGTTTTACTAACGAGGACATAATTGTTCTTTTACACGTTTATGTATAGGGAAATTGTTACGATGGTCAAGGTTGTGCATCTAGGGCTTTCCACTGCACTGTATCCGATACAGGCCAGCCTCACCGAGGCTGGCCTGATAGTTGGCCTGATAGTTGGCCTGATAGCTGGCCTGATAGTTGGCCTGATAGTTGGCCTGATAGTTGGCCTGAAAGTTGGCCTACTTGTAGGTGGCGCTGGCCTTAGTCTTTACTTGAAGTCTTACTTCTAGTCCACACTTGTACTTGTTGAACGAGTTTACCCCGAACGTTGATTGGTTTGCATTAAAAGAATTCGACATGCAACTCATGATTGGTCTGATTTCTTAGAACAGTGAAACCGTAGTTAGACATTGAGATCGAGAATCAGTGACAGGAGTTGACAAAGCATGGTGATTGATTGATTGCTTATGCTCGAAGGATGTTCAATTGACTGTTGCTGTGCACAACGATTGGGGTGACCGATTGCAGTCGAAGGATGCATGATTGTTAATACGCCCTCTGACGTGAGCAGTGAAAGAACTCCAGCCATCAAGCTACGGGCATATATTTTGTCCAAACGGACGGAGAGCGCCTGGCCGACACGGGGCATCCTGACAAATATTCCGTGTCAAGCCAAGGTGGCGAATCGTGTCCGCCACAGTATAGTGTTGAATCCAGGGTTGAAGTTAGCCATTCGATTAGTGTATGAAATTTACAGCGGAGCAATTGTCGCCGGAGCAAATGCCCGGCCCCCCCACTCAGGTTTCAAAATGACCGCATGCGTGTTGCCAAAATGTCCTTTTCGTAACAAAAGAAAAAGGTCGAGCCGTATTGACTTTACACACCGGACTTTTGCTAAAAAAGGGGGGATGCTGAAAAAGGCTCGTATACAACAGAAAAAGGTCGAGCCGTATTGACTTTACACACCGGACTTTGCTGAAAAGGGGGGGTCGGTTGGAACACGCATATGCGTACCCTAAATAACACTGAGTGGGGGGGGGGGGGGGGGGGGCCGGGAGCAAATGTCATGGAATCCCTTTGATACCATATGCTAAACTGCATCGGAACCACTGTAGTTTAGTCGAGATCAGTTTTTATGTTAAACTGTTTTTTTGGTGTTATTGGCGTTTCATTCTTTTTGAGAATATTTACGCCTATTGATCAGTGATAGGAACTTTTACTCTTATAGGATCTGGGTCATGGGTCAACACACTTCCAGGGCGCGCATAGGGCATGTGTTTTAGGGGATTCCCCGTTTGCCGTTTTCTAGATGTTGTTACGTCACAATATAGCTTTGAGGCATTGTAATTATCAAAAGAAAGAAAGAAAGACAGAGAGAGAAAGAGAGATTATTGATGTTGTACGTTGTTTTTATAATCATTATTGGTGTTGCATTAATGAACCTTAACGAAAGAAGAATTTAAAATGCCTGATGAATCGATGAATACAAACATGAAGAAAAAAATCTCTATTTGATATGGTAGGCGATATGCCTGGAAATAATCGCCTTTCTGATTTACAGAACTTTCGATTGTGCACATGTGACAATGTAGTAAAACTATTTTTAATAATTTGTTTTAAAATGTTAGATAAAGCAAAATCATGTTTTCTTCTGAAGTTTTAACGGCCGGGTAAAACATTGATAATGATAATTTTGGTCAGTTGATAATTAGCCTATAGTTTCCAAATAAGTTATTGAACTTAATTAACTGTTGATCAGTTGGCAAAAGCCTGTCTTTGGAAGAAATCTGAAAGAAAAAAAGTGTAAAGAATTAAAGAAACCATGTGCAAATCGAATTGTCTGTTTTGTTGGTAGTTGATGTTTTGGAGAGCTTTTGTCCGATGACAGTTTTTCCTTTGTTCGACAGCACATGCATGAACATCGCAGCCCAGGCACTCGATTGCGAGTTTACGTCGTATGCAAATTAGTTCTCGGTATTCAGAGGTCAATTATCTCATCTAAAGGTCAACGGTTGTCGCAAAATGGCGGATAGGGAGTGAGAATTTCTGCAAGGACAATCGACGATGTTTTGAAAGTTTATTACACTGTTCATCCGTATCTTGCGCATTTTAAGCGCTGGAAAATATCCTGAGGTCATGAAGGATAGGAAGAGGCGAAGCAAAGGGAGAACATGGGTCGAAGCAGCGCGCATGGTAAGTTTTAGTAAAATGTTTTGAGGCATCGCCTTGCATTGTTTTGTGTCTGCGGGCGCGGCTTATGTACAAAGTCTATGGGAGACAACATGCAATGCGCATAGCATGTTGATGATAGAGCTATTTTCCTGTTAAACGAAAAATGTGTTCGTAATCACCCATTCTTACACCCGGCCCGACGTATATTGCAAGCTACCTTCAATTAAAAAAAAACATTCTTATTTTCCTAGTATTCCTGCTCATAATGAACCAAGATGTGATTTACAAATTATAAAAATGCTGACTTCTCTCGGTCTCGCCTCTCGGTCTCACAAGAGTTTGCGAGCCGAATGTGATATTGATTCCGCCGGAAAACACAAATACATGTCGTGAGATCTGAGCTGAAATTTCTGATTCGCATTGCTGATTTGATGCTAACTTTACGAGAATGCCGATCAGTTTAGTGTTCATACTCAATTAATACTAGGCACGCTCAATCTCTTGGAGGCAATTTGGCTCAGTCGATAAAGCGTTCGCCTGTCGAACCAAAGATTCCCACCCAGACGGATGACTGCAGCCTGTGTTGTGTGTTAACGTGCCTTGTTCATAGACACAGGTTATGATAAGTGGAAAACACTCCGTCCCTCGGATAGGACGTTAAATGGAGGCCCCGTGTAGAGAAGAGTCACTACCTTTGCACGTTAAGAACCCACTGCACTATTCGTATTAGACCGAAAACTTCAGTCTCTCTAATCGTCGGTTGTTCCACTAGACCTCCGATTATAGAGACTGAAGTCTGGGGACCTCTTTCTGTGAGGCACTGTACAGAACAAATGGTTCGGTTCGACCGGACCGCGATGAATGAGATATGCAACGAGATTTTCACTCTTTACATCCTCATAACTGCTGCAATTACAACACAAATTAAAAATAACATATATATAGCTTATTTGACTTACGATAGCTTGCTCATTTAGATCCTAAATTAATGATTAATCCGAGAAAGTCTCGTCGTCAACATTCTCGTCTTGGTTTTAGTTGATGAATATTCATTTTTTCTCTTCGAGCGTCCAATAGCTACCGTAGCTACGTACGAGTCGGCCCAGCTTGACCAACGAACTCCCACGAAACGAGTGCTCTGATTGGCCATTGGTTATGTTTTGGTAGGTGGACCCGGAAATATATCGGCCGCCGGGTAATATTTTGAATGCATGAACGTACTGCTTTGCGGATCTGAGATACAAATTGGATAATTCATATAAGTAAGTCCGTAAATTATGTATTTAATATTAAGTTATCAAATTTTGATAACTGTAATTAGGACAAATGACATACCGACCTAATTTACATCTGATTTAGAAATCAGAAAATTAGATCTAAATAAAGAAAATCGGGGAGAAAATGTTTTGACAGAAAAAGCTGCCATTGTTGGCTATAGCTACCCCCACGGTACGAGATCTCTGGGTTGCCATCTGTATTGGGGAATGACAATAAATGTCAGTTTTATTAAAGAAATGACCCAAATCAGATGGTTATTGCTGTCTATATTCGTATAAGAGTAGGGGAAACCCCGGTGTAGTGGTCCACCTGCACACCCCCTGTATAGTACGATAATACTCTGTAAAGAGGTATGTACTCTAAAAGGAAGAAGGAAGAAGAAGGAGAGTTTTCTGAATTTGGTGCTCTCCAAAACTTGGCAAAAGTACCCTTCTTTACTTAGTTCTTAGTACATTATGATGTCATTTTTTGTTATTGTTATTGAGGAGGATAATGATGGTGATGATGATGGTGGTGGTGATCGTGATGATGGTGATGGTGATGGTGATGGTGTTGAGGATAATGATGGTGATGATGATGGTGGTGGTGATGGTGATGGTGTTGAGGATAATGATGGTGATGATGTTGATGATGATGATGATGATGATGGTGATGATGATGATGATGATGATGATGGTGATGGTGATGGTGATGGTGATGGTGATGGTGATGATGATGGTGGTGGTGATGGTGATGGTGTTGAGGATAATGATGGTGATGATGTTGATGATGATGATGATGATGATAGTGATGATGATGGTGATGATGATGGTGATGATGATGATGATGGTGATGGTGATGAGGATAATGATGGTGATGGTGAAGATGATGATGATGATGATGACGTTGATGATGATGATGATAATGATAATGATCGTTTTCATCAATGACCTTTTTTTCAGGTTCTAGAGAAGCATCCCAAGACTCCCATGAGTTACAAGGAGATCCTTCGTGATATCCAGGAATACACACTCAAAGACATCAAGTAAGTTATTCAGTCAATCATCAAACATCAGTGATCACTCGTTTTGCTTCTACACGCACGCCCATGTCTTACATGTCAGCCCATATCAGGAAATGATTTTTGAATGTCTAAATTTAATGATTTGTCTTCTCAAATTGGCAACACTTTTGTTTTCATTTTGTTGAAGTCTTTCAAATGAAAAACGCATACCGGTATTAATAATAATAATAATGAAAACGGTGCTTATAAAGCGCTTACAACCGAAGTCTCTTGAAATGGACCTTGGACAGAAGATATAGTTGGAAATAAAAAACTGCTATTTTGTATGGAAAAATAATTGATATTCAACTTTTATTCATGTTGCCAAATTTTGTATTAGTTTAATGAAAAAGGATTTTTAGTCGGTTTACAACTTATCATTCAGATCACTCTGGACCTTTATCTGATGATGCAGGGCAATATCCACACACATCAAGCATGACAAACTTGAATGTCTACTTAAGCTTGGCTGTCATATAGATCTATATTTTTAAAAGAATGATTGATGTTGCTCCCACTACATGTACATGTAGTTGTCCTAGTTGTCACTGACATGCACTTCACCTTTGTTGTTATATACCCCTCTTCCAGTAAATCCCTTGCTTGCTTTGGCAGCTGCATATTTGCCAAAAACAGTTAAGAAAAAGAAACTACATGTACATGTACACATTCATGTATGAAGGGGATTCCCAAGATGTTCAAATATGTGTACATTGTTAAGACTTGTACTATAACATGCATTGTAGAAATGATTTTCTTGTCACATTTGTGCATTCTATAGAAAAGTTACTAGTATGCATTGTGGCTTGCATTTACAGTGTAGTGCTTCACTTTTCGAAACATTGTGTCTTGTCTTGTATCTGAGTACCAGTAGCCATTGATCATGGCTCGGTAAAAATAAGAATTTGGCACTGCACTTGTCTATCACATGTATACATGGCTGTTTAAGATTGAATCTATTGGTTACGGTATATTGTCACAATATGTTAAAAATCTGCTATGCGGTAACAGATGTTAATAAATTTACATAAAGAGCATTTCAGGTAGTCAGGAGACCTACACAATGTGAAACAACGGAAAGTACATTGTAGACATTGTCTACAACCTAACTGTACATGTACACTGTACATGTATTGGAAAATTTTTGTGGGACATCTGTGAGGAAAAAGTACCTGTAATTTAATCTTCAATACTACTACACAAAAATTATTTTAAAGATGAAGTTGAGTTCTGGTCATGTGATTGCATTGTGAAAGAAACGGTGTGGAACCGACCAGAAAAGGTTGATCATCTAGCATATAAGAATTTGTGTGTATTGCAAGGTTCTGGAATCATCAAAATGATAAGAAATTTGGCCAAGTCTTGGTAAAGTTACAAACACTTGCACAGAAAGATGTATATGGGACTACACTTACACGTGGCGTAAAAAGCCGCCCCCCCCCCCGATTTTTACGATGTTACATGCATATTTAGAATATGAAGGCATTTGAAGAGCTATGCTTTTCAGGGAACATGTCTTAACCCTAATAAGGCCGGGCTATTTGAAGTCTTAGTAGGGCCGGGGGGGGGCCATTATGGCCCCCCCTCAAGATCTCGGCCGCGAAGCGGCCGATCGCCGCGAAAATTTGCACGCATGTCAAGTAAAGTGTAAAGAATAATATGATCATTTCAATTTTTTGAAAAATTCACTCATTTGCATATTTATGGTAATTTATGCAAATAAAGTCATAAAAATCACATTTTTACCAATAAATCATATATTATTCATATTTAAGCATTCTTTTTCACTAGATATATTCATTAGACCATTCTGAATAATAATAAGACAAAAAAATTGGAAGAGCCAGCTTATTTCTTATGTTATCCCTTGTTTTGATAATTTCTTATGTATTTCATTGTTTTTTTAACTTATGTATTTCATTGTTTTTGTTGTTTTATTTTATCTTTTACTACAATTCAACTATTTTGACTCCCAAAACAACCACCTAAGCTTTAAACAAGACCCAATAACCCATGTTTGATCTGCTTTTAGGAAAAATGACTTTGCCATACGTTTTGTACACAAATCACGAAAATGAGCGATTTTCAGGCTGACATGCGAAGACAAAAGGTCACGTGACCTTGTAACCGTAGGTCCGATTTTCAAAAAAATTATTTTAAAAGTTGCGCAATACTCGAAAGAAAAAAGTCAGCGAGCGGCGGGGCGCCATCCATATGCGTTCCCGAGCAATCGAAAAAATTGTGGAGGGGGGGGGGGGGCCATAATGGCCCCCCCCGGCCTTATTAGGGTTAACTGATGTTCTTCCACACTTGCATAATAAGAATGAGTAATGCTCACAAATTATTTTTCACCTCTTCCCAGAACTCAACCTTCTCTTTAAGAGCTCTAATTGTTGAGATTACATATTTACATTTGTTTGTGTGAAAACAGTGAAGTATTTGTCAGCACCTTTGTCTAGCACTTTAAAAATGCAATACGCCTGTACATGTAAATGCATCACCGAAGCAATGTTGTTTTCTTTGTTTTTATCCCCCGCCATTTCTTCTATGTGCTTCTGCTTCTGCTTAAAAGAAGGTAAGAAATTGTTTATTTTGCATGTACTGAAGAAAAAAAACATCTCGATGTGAATATGTTTATAAGGATGTTACATTGTACATGTAAATAAAAATGATGTTTCAATAGTCTGTAGAGTGTATCTCCCATGTGATGATTTAGGGGCTTCCCCAGTTTTCCTATTTGATAGTGAATGACTGTTGAAATGTGTTTTTTAATACTGTAGACTGTAGTAGATTTAGCTGTTGACATTTAAAGTGCAAATTACGTTGTATATAAATATTTCACTGTAAATGTTGGACACCTCCACATGCATATTTTACTTCTGCAATTATTCATGTTGAATTTTTTGGTAATGCAATACCCTTTACATGTAGTTGATTGGTTGGTTACTTGACATGAAGGTGCTACACTAGTACTGAATAATATACTGTAGAGTGCAGTGAACAATGGAACTCAGAGAAGAATCAAATAAATTTAAAGTACTCTGTACATGTACATGTACAGTACATGATATCACTGTAATGAAATCTCATTATAATTATAAATACATGCACATGTACTGTACATGTGTACTATGGACCTTGTGTTAGACTAGCTGTGTGCTGATCAAGAATAATGAATACATTCTAGTAATACTAGACAATCTAATAAGAGCTCCCATAACAGTGATACACTTGATCTCAGGGTTCCAGTCCACCCCCCTCCCAATTTCACTCAAGATCCTGTAAGTATTAGGATGTGAGCATTGGCTGTTGTATAAGGTTCCTGGCCTAAATATTTTTGCTCCACACTGAGCACACACCATTGAAAGAAAGGTTACCGGTACTGTCGTTTACCCCTGCTTGTTAAATGTTTCTGCATCCTTTTCTACAATAAACATGTACGATCATGGCGATATGAAAACATTTGTTTATACATGCAATACCATAGAAATACATGTAGCTACTAAACTATTTACTTGTACAGTACATGTTGTTGTGCCAGTATAACATGTACATGTATGTAGCTTTGGAAGAAGACTTTATGAATAAACTTTGTTCTTCCTTCCTTGTGATTGATTTGCAGTGGTACACAGCCCCTTGCCTGCCTGAATGCCATGCTGCACTCAGGATCCAGAGGAAAGGACAGTGCATTCTACAAGGTGGGAGGCTTGATGGGAGTCTATGGGTTAAAGGTGAGTCAAAAGAACATATTTTCATATTGCATCTCAAAGTAGAAATATTTCTTCTTATTCCTCATTACGTGCTACTTTATGCAAGAAAGATTACGCACTGCAGTGTGTACCATGTCCAATATGTGTGTAGGCAACTGGGCATCAATCCAGGTGCAAAATATATACATATACAGTGATGTGCTGTTAAAAACGTGGACAGCGATGTGCTGCCATCAGTTGGACGTAGACCCTGAGGTGTACTGTGGCATTTTTGTGAATTATAGGCCCAAAGACGTTTGCAATAGTTGTTGCTTTTGTGAATAACCCGCAGTCATTAGATTTGTGAAGTTTATAACTCTGAGAGAGACTGAGGTTTTCTTGCTATTTCAGTAATATCACTGAGGGTATACATGTAATTATTGTTTAACGTACATGTACGTACATTTTCATCTGTGTCATGCCACTACCTGCGGCATGTGGCACTAATGTCCTTTGGCAAGACATTGATCTACATTTGCTACTCTCCACTCAGGTGTTAAATGGGTACCGGTAGGAAGGAATTCCTTAAAATGCTGTGAGCGTCGAAATCAGCAGCCTAGCATAGCCGGGTAATGTTGGAGCGCCTTGAGGACCTTGCAAGGTCGATACGTGCGCTATATAAGAATCCAATATTATTATTATTATTATTACCTGATAGGAAGAATTCTTTGGTTGAGAACACTGAATCTTACATGGTTGATTGTATGAACCCAGGGACGAGGTCCAAAGGCCTACTGAAAGAACCCTCTCCTCCATGCGTGCAATCAAGGAGGCTGTTCACACCGGCAGAGATAGCGCGCGCTAGACTGCGCTATCTCTGCGGTGTGGGAGGTACAACGTCGTTTCGGTCCACCCAACAGCGAGCCACGGCGAGCCAAAACGGCGTGCCACTAGAGCACCTCTTGAGGGTGGTCCATGAGAGAGAGCGCGGTCTAGCACGCGCTAGAAAAAAGGGGGTGCTACGATAGACCGCGCTATCTCATTGCGGTGTGAACAGCCTCTAAGTTCCAACTAGTTTTTTTGCGTTATCAATCTATTCTGAATTTTTGTATGTTTTAAATGTTTTTATGAAGAGTGTAAGAAAAAAAACTTTGAATTTAATTGAATTGAAAAGCCAATCAATGAATAATACTGACTGTAATTGTAACTATTTAGCTTCTGAACAGGAAATATTTTTGTTATTATCACTTTACTTCAGACTGATTTGCCTAAGGAAGCTGCAGCCATGTTAGAGATGCAAACTGAAGACGGAACAGATGTCTTCAATACTCAGACATCTGATGATACCAACGCTGATGGATCTGAGAAACCTTATGTACCTATCAAGAAAAGACGTAAGTAATCATCGCTTCTTGAATTACTCTGGATAGAGTCCATGGAAGATGTGTGTCTTAATACCGAATCAAACCATATCTTGTGGGTTAACTGTATTAAATGTCTTGTCCTCTATGGGTTCTTTATCCTGTGGGAATTCCATCATTGCAATAACTCAAAAGACTACTAAGAAACTGAAAGTAATTAGTTGTAAAATTAATAGTTAATGCTTTATACTGGTGGGTAGTAACATTTTGTCAGTGGTGGTATATCCTGTTGAATATCCATTTGGTCTACAAAATCATGTTATAGGATTAGGACATGTTTTGTTTTCCTTATGTTCAAAGGGTGTCATCCTGGTTTGTGGTTTTTGCCTTTGTATCAAAATGTCATATTCAAGATTCAAGATTTAATTCAAGATAATTGATGGTCTGATTTAAAAAAATACGGAAATTTGTCCTCCACTGGTGAGTGACATACATATACAAGCAACATAAACAATATATACATACATTCGAGGAAAGAAAGAAAATACAACAATAATAATAATAATAACAATAATAGCAATAACAAAACTGACATGTAAATTTGAAAACTGGCATTAAAAATTGAATCTCGACAATGCACAAAATGCATGAAATAGATGAAAACTACCTTAACAAATAGTCATATGTCTTAGTAGAAATAGGAAAATCAAGACTACTGTTACTAGGAGGTGAACGCAAGAACCGGGGGTGTCTCACAAAGACTAAGATCGACTTGAAGTTGGACTTAACTATGTCAGGCCATTCATGCCACTGTTTGCTCTCAGCATTCACTGGCATTGGGTTCTCAAGATACGTACTAATCATGGTCACAATCTACAGAATTAACATTTATTATCAACAGATCACAACGATGAGAGCAATCAGTGGCATGAATGACCTACCATAGTTAAGTCCAAGTTAAAGTCAATCTTAGTCTTTTGTGAAACACCACCCAGGAGTGGAATGACCCTGTAAGAGTGTACTGGAGTGACAGATAACAGAGATGTGTGGAAAATGTAGCTACATGTACAAACCTCTGAGCTACATGTAGGAGAAAATACCTTGATAGATAGAATATGTCTTAAAGCCCATCTGTACTTGTGTACAGGAGGGATTATATCACCCTGCAAGGTCACTGGACAGGTGGTTATCTCATCAACTCAGCTCTAAATTAACATAAGAAAAAGAGGATCATCGGGGACCGATTAGGAATTGTTTGATATATAGAGGGCGCATGTAGCTATACGTAGTGCAGTGGGGCTTTAAGAGTGTACTAGAATGGCAGAAAACAGAGACGTGGAAAATGTTCCTACAAACTTCTGAGTTAGGAGAAGATACACCTGTACCTTGATAGATCATATGTCTTGGTATAAACTTAAAATGTGTTTATACGTTTATTTGATGGTAAATGCATTCCTTTCTTGCAGCTGTGTGTGTTCTCCCAGAGAGGGCTCACTTCGCCATCCCATCCTGCGAGCGTTTCAAGCGAGAGGGTGGCTTTGACCTGGGTAGTGGTAGCAGCAGTACGACCAACGGCAGAGCAGACTCCAGGTTAAAGACTGAGAGGAAAGAGGAGAAGGAGGAAGAGACCGGACAGCAGATGTTCCGTGTTCATAGTCCCCCATCATCATCATCATCACATAGACATAGACGGAAGCAAACCATTATACCACGCATCATACTTAAACCATTGAAACCACCTGATAAAGCTGACGGTAAGTACTGTAGCTTAGGAATAAGGCTTATGATTGCCTTCGTGCTATTTACCACATAGAATTAAATAGGTTGGGCAATCAAACAGTTAATTTGTCTCAATTCTGCAATCCCATGTTATGCTATGTGTAACTAGGATGTTTCATATCCATGGACCGCAAAAATCTATTTTTCAATTTTTATTTTGAATGATAAATGTAGGAACCAATTCCATAGAATCGCCCTGCATTGGCCTGGCTGGTGACTGAAGTATCTAATAAACTAGGTAGTTCGTATCATGTGAATTTTACACTATTTACAGTAAATAAACAAAGTTGAATTGAAAATCTTAATGATTAATTGCCAAACAGGCAACCAATATAAAAAAGTTCCCCTGCTGCGAGCCCAGTTTAGGGCTCATACATCCAGACCCTGCAGAATTCCACTTTGGAGGTCTGATAAAAAGTAAGTGTGGAGCCCTCGTTAAAGCATACACCATCGTAGTGAAATCCAGTTATGAACACTTAACGACACTATGATTGTTATGCTTTCTGTGATTTCATTCTTGTTTGTAGGGAGTTATTTTCTACATGTTCCTTCCCAAAGTGACAACAGTAAGCAAATCTACTTTATCAAAAAATGCCATCTTTAACAACCATTTGGTTTATTTCATAACGGAGTTGAAACATTTAAAGAAATACAAAAAAAAATTCATAAATCTGTCAGATATCATGGCACAAGCTATCGCTTATACGATGCCAGCATCTTACACTGTGTCAATGGGAGAGTCAGGCTAGGAGATAATCATGAGTGCAGGCGATGCTGATATTAATGCTTTTCATTCATTCGTGGTTAAACAAATACAAAAATAAATATTTAGCCCTCCACATGCTACTTTGTTGGATAAAGTCAAAATAACAACGAAACAACCTCATAAAAGAAAAAGGACTTTTGTTTCAGTTGTACATGAATAGCATTTATTGCAGATATTTAACTTATTTGGTTACAGGGTGGTTTGAAATTTAATTGACGGCCACTTTCATACATAAATATATATCTTTTGTTTAGGATCATACTGTAATATGTGTAAATTTACATTAGCAAAATATGACTGTTTTCGAAAAACAGCTGCTATACGTGCTATTCATGTACAACTGAAACAAATTTGCTTTTTCTTTTATGAGGTACCGGGTACTTATTTCATTTAGACATTTGTTTTTGAGATTGTAAATTTAAATTTATTATTAAAAAAAAAAATATTACTTTGGCTTGTCAGGTATAATTTGGTTGTATTTTTGAAATTTAGTGTCAACTTAATGTGTTTCTCATCAAAATGTATTCACTAACATCTCCAGAACTTTTGATTTTGTCTCTGCTTTGAGTGATAATTATCATCTGCATGTATCATCCATCTGCATTTTGTTTTGTAAGGGAGGGGGGTGGGAGGGGGAGGGGGGAGGGGGGAGTGGGATAGATATGTCCTGCTTATTAGAGTGAGCAATGAGTTGCTACGGAAGACAGGTGGTCTTAATACAACAGGTTTTGCCTGAGAATGTATTTTCATCATTAAAGGGGAATTCCACCCTGATATTAAGTTGGTTTTAATAGAAGCAGAACAATGAGAAGAAAAGACAGTGAAAAATTGAGCAAATTCTGATTAAAAGTACAAAATTTATGACTTATTGAAGTTGTGATCGATCAAATACAAATTGGCAACACTGACATATCCCGAAAGCTCTTCTACAATTTGCTCTGTACATGAAATTTCATGAGCACATGGGAAGAGAGCATGCAAGATACGTCACAGAGTTGCCACTTCATGTTTGATTGATTGCAACTTTAAAAATTCAAAATGTTCTTATTTTAAATCGCAATTTGCTCATACTTTCACTTGCCTCTTCCTCTCATTTTTCTCCTTCTATTAAAACAAATTGTATATCAGGACAGGATCCCCATGAACAGATCTTATAATCTTGTGAAAAAGAGCTCATTGTACACAGTATACACTGAACATCATTGTTCCCGGAGAAAACCCCTGGGTGCTACCTGAATTTTTGTAATACCAGGGATAAAAACCAGTTGTTTTTAAACTTTTTATGTATTTTGAGACTTGCCTATCATATATCACTAATCATTGTTACGGACTAATCCATCACTAAAAAACATATTTGCAGCATTAATATATTCAAAATCTACCTTTATGGTATACATGTACCATCATCTAAATATAATACCATTTGCATTAAATCTCGTAAGATATATATTGCATTTTTGAGGAATAAGGATTTGTTTTTCATTTTATCCCAAATTGAAGATTTGATTTTTTTAAATAAATCAATATTTCCTTTAAAAAACTCAAATTTGACTCAAATTGACACATTCTTTTCATTTTCATTCATGCTTGCTGTATCATTTGTTTAGCATTCTAACTTAAAATAAAGGATCCGAAAAACAATTGCACAGACTTTGAAGAAATCAATTCTAGGATTATGTCTTGAAACATGTGATGCTTTCAGTCACCTCTAAAGTAATGCAAACATTATTTTTGTTGTCAATACAAGTAACATTGTAAATTAGCCCTATACCAGATTTTTTCAAAGTCCTTGCATTACATGTAGTTTCCAAAGTCCAGCAATAATGCATCGTGGTATGAGATAGGCTGATTAACATGTTACGCATCTTATTTTTGTGTATGACAGCAGATAGTGCGATGAATATTCATGAAAGCATCTAATTTTCATAATTGAAAGTAGACAGTGTGATTCATTTTTTAAAATGCATCTAATTTTCATGATTGATAACAGATTGTCTGATTAATATTCATTTTGCATCTAATTTACATAACTGAAGCCAGATAGTCTGATTAATATTCATTTATGCATTTTATATTCATAATTAAAAGTAGACAGTGTGATTCATTTTCATGATTGAAATTAGATAGTCTTGATTAAATATTCATTTGTGCATCTTATTTTCATAACTGCAGCCAGATTGTCTGATGAATATTCATTTTCCCATATTTATTTTTATATTTGAAAGCAGATGAAGTTGACAGTGCCAAACCAAGTCCCGATGTAGATCATAGACTTCACATGTTACCAAGGTCACAGACTATTAGTGAAATCCTAGCCTCCCTTCCAGGCTTCAGTGGAAAGGTCAGTTTCTATCGTAGCTGAAAAACGTTTTGCAGTAGCTGCATCAGAGACTTGGAACAGCATCCCTCTTTCCATAAGGGAAACTACCTGTCTTGCCACATTCAAACGATCCCTCAAAAATCACCTTTTCCCCCAATGATCTATGTGATATAATTCCTGTACTGTACATCTTTGTCCTCGTTTCATAAATTTGTATTTGTTAGGGCTATGGTACTTATTGTTTTTATCGCTACTAAATGTTTGATATTATTGTTATTATTATTATTTTCAAACAAGCTCTCTATCTCTTTCTTGTTACATAGAAAGTTTGCTGCAGGTAAAAGCATATTCAAGACGTGAAGCAGGAGACTTCATAAAAAAAGAAAATAATAATAGTGGGTTCTTGAATAACGCTCATGTCTGTCAGACTTGACACTCCCGGCGCTCCCGATTATTAACCTGGCTTTAGCACGGCTGCCATTACAGCGCTCTAGCATTTCAAGGAATTAATTCCTGTCAGGTACCCATCGAACCACGACCTTTGAATTTCAAGTCAAGTGCTTAAACCACTCGACTACCACACTTCTATGTAACAACATTGGTTTGGTAAAGTGAGAGTCAGATTCATTTAATTTTTTATAAGTTGATTTTCTGTGATTTACTCGGTTGCAGCATTGTTTGTTGCCTATTAATTGGATGCTAATACTTTTTTTTTTTCCCTCCCTTCTGCAGCCAAGACGGAGACACAAGAAAAACAAGAAATATGGCGCATGTAAGTTGAGTAAATTTCAGAATATTAACAAAAAAAAATTTTTTTTTAGTAGACTGAAGTACTATGATATTTCAAGTTCAGAACTCTTCCACAGAGTGCAAAACTTTCTTGTTGGATTTATGTTGGCTCTCTCAACATTTTGCTTAGTTTTGTTCAGTTTATGTTGTAAAAAAGTTGTTTAAATTTGGAATCAAGGCAATTCATTTTTTTCTTTCTCTATTGCATATACATTGGTTTATGATACAATATAAATTAAACCTGCTTACAGCATACTGCAAAAGTTTTCTCGCATGTCCACTTTTCAAATGAAATCACAATGCGTGCATCACCAGAATTGTGTGATATGCAGATTTTAATGAGTGCAAGGGCTACAATCACTATGAACATGACGGACAAAGAAAGCGGACAAAATATACAGTTCCTCATTCTACCCTCAACAATTACTGTGGTAGACAAAGGAACATCTCTTCACTGCTATTATGTAAAAATGTGTAGAACAGGTGTCGCATGCATATTCACCTGTTCTACACATTTTTACATAATAGCAGTGAAGGGATGTTCCTTTGTCTACCACAGCAATTGGTGAGGGAAGAATGAGGAACTGTATATTTTTTCCGCTTTCTTTGTCTGTCATGTTCATAGTAAATGCATTGTAGATGGATTTTTGCAATATATGTGGTATGGAAAGTTCTAATTTGATAACTCTTTTTATTTTTTTTCTTCTTGTTTTGCAGCACCTTTCCTGGACTTTAGGAGGAAACCACAAGTTGACCTAGAAACCCCCAACTCTGTTCTTGCCAATGTTAATTTAAAGGTAATGATCACTACGTTATATCATTTTATATGTAAATACATTCCTCAGTGAATGGTGTATTAGTAAACACTTGAACAAACATTGTTAGAGTTCTTTGATTTTTTTCTTGTGCAGTGGAGGAATTAAAGCCCCACTCCACTACCGGTACTTGTAGCTACTTGCTTCCTCTATATAGAAAACCATGCCTAAGCTGTGCCTTTTGGTCTCCCATGATCCTCCTTTTCTCATGTTAATTGAGAGCTGGCTTGATGAGATAACCACCAGTCAGTGATCATGCTGGGTGGTCTAATCCTCCCTGGCCAAACTAGTGCAAACAGGCTTTAAAAGTTAAAAATGTTCACTATTGCCTTTTGTTGTAAATCTTCTTTTTCCTCTATTTCTACACCTTCTCTTAAATTTGTACAAATGATGTTCTTGATGTTACCGGTATCTCTCAGACATAATCTTACGAGGTCTAGACTCCTTCCCCACCAAGTACATATGAATACTATGTGCTTTTATGAAGCAATGTTACATTCTAGTTGTGACCTTGTATCTACCTGTAAAAGGAAAAAATATATATACATGTATAGATTTCATACAAACCTGTAGAAAGTATAGTTGTTTTTATTTATCACTTCTTACCCTTTTCAGAATCTGATAAACAAGCACACATTTGCTAGCCTTCCCCCTCATCATCAACATAAACTCTTAAAGATGCTCGCTACCAATGACAGACATAAAGGACCTGATAATTGTCTAAGGTAAGTTCCAATTGGCAACACCAGGGAACCATTTCACAAAACTTGTCATCAGTGACAAATGAAAGTCTTTGTTATAAGCTACTGAAATCCTTGCTTCTGATTGGTTATCAGTAGGTTCGTCACTGATTTTTGTCATTGAAAAAAGGCTTTGTGAAACGGGTCCCTGGAGTGGGGGTCTGTTGATCAAATAACAGTTTAAGCTGAGTTATGGCGAGTGCATTGCATTACTAGGTGATCAGCCTTGAAGTAATTCTGTATGTGTTCATCATGCAGGGAAAAGTTGCATCTGTAAGCAAAATATGAAAAAAAATATATTACAAAAATTGCTGGGAATCCCAGTCAATGAACAGTAGACATGGTCTGGACTGCCAACTTGAATTCCTCATCTGTCTCTTTTCATTACAAATGGCCATTTTTTTTTCTACCAAAATTATTTTGCTGATATAAGGTATGTGTAGGCTTAAAGCATCGAGTATTAGTTTCTTCTGATTTAATGTTAATGTTTTTCTGAACTTTAACGTGACGATTAGCTTTTTGTTTATTTTCTCATGTTTTGTTTTGCTTCTTTAGACCTGTAGGCCCGAATTCACAAAGGAGATTTGTCAACAAATCTAGGTTTATGTGCGTCATATGACGCACATAAACCTAATTTTGTCGACAAACCTCGTTTGTGAATTTGTGCCATTGTATTTGAACTGAACTCATCATTTTTTATGCCCCTTTTTTATGCAGACGATAAACTGAATAATTCTAAACTGATTTTGATTTTGTTAGATTGGGAGCTTCAGCATTGGACAATGAATTCTTTGCCCGGGCCTGTACAAAGTGGCGTGAGCGTCTAGCCAGCGGGGAGTTCACACCTGAGTCTCAAACCAAACTAAAAGCTGAACTGGACAAGGAGAGGGCCAAGGTAGATCCTTGGAAGGTTAGTATCAAAGGCTTCTCCTTGACCCAACTATTACTGAATGGTGAAAGATAGTACAGTCAAACCTGTCTATAGCGACCGCCCAAGGGAAAGATATGGATTCCCCACTACCCTTCCCCCCCCCCCAATATGGGATAATTATACAACCTGTTGGAGAGGTAGTAGGAGTGGCTCAACGTTTTGAACAGGTTGACTATCCGTCGTCAGGAGTGGGGAATAGCTGACGATGGATAGTCAACCTGTTCGATACGTCGAGCCACTCCTACTACCCATCCTCTCCAATCGGCGCTAAAATTCTCCTTAGAACTATATGCTAAGAAAGATAGCCAACAGTCTTTTTCAGGACTACACACACTCAAGAAAGAAAATTACAGAGAGTCCTTTCCAGGTCTCCCCAATCCTCCCCCTCTCTCACACTGTGCAAGCCTACTGTATATTGTTATAGCTGCCAACCTTTCCTATTTTGGAGGAATGTTTCTTATTTTCGGCCTTCAATCTATTATTTTGAACCCTAGATTCCTTTTTTTCCTGACAGATTCTGTGTGAAAAGTATACAAGATAGACCACTTCCTATTTTGCCTTGAGAGATTTCTATTATTAGCTCTTAAAGGTTAGCCAGGTATGCATTGTGTTAGAATTAAGCTTGCTTATATCATGTACATGTACCATTACCACCCTCATACCACAGTAATAATAACAATAGGCATTTATATCACACCGTCTATCTAGACAAACCAATTCCGAGGCGCACAAGAAAAATAGAAAGAATAAGAGAGTTTGGATGGGTGCCAATTACAGGTCTTGTTAAAAAAGATGAAATTTCAGCTTGGATTTAAAGGTCTCTAAGGAAGTTATGATTCTCAAATTAAATGGTAGAGTCACATACATGTACTACTGCCCCTTGAGGTTGGAGTATTGATGATATATTGAATTACCCAATATTTTATTTCTTTATTTTTTATTTTCTAGACTAAGCACTTTGAACCAGTGTGGGGCCAATCATCTGTACCTGAACTTCAGTCCAATTATTCCAGTCCTACAAAGTCTGCCAAAACACCACCAAAGATACACAAAGCCTCGTCCTCTTCAACGTCAGTTTCGTCGACAGCGTCAGCGTCCGTGTCAAGCTCGACAAAATCTGCACCGACCAAGCCTCAGAAGCACATTGTTAATCACAGAGTACAAGAACCACAAGCAAAGATCATCCTTAAGATCTCCGTACCCAAAGACGGCGTCGCAGGAGGAGTGTCTATCCTCAAGAAATTGTCAAAGACTATCGGTAAAGAGAGGAGTTCAAGCAGTAGTAGCAGTAGTGTGATAAGTGGTAGCAGTTCGTCATCGCAGAAAGCAAAATCATCCACATTGACTACAACAAGTATTGCTACTGCAAGTCCTGCTCAGTATTCATGCAGTACCTTGCTGTCGACGATGGCCGCTGCAAGTCAGCGTCAGCAGGCTGCAGCCGGAGGACCTAAGGTCGGTGAGGTCAAGAGATCTGGTCAGCTGATACCACCTGATCTGTCTGTCAAGCGTCCATCAGATTCAGAGGAGTCGCCCGAAAAGAGACAGAGAGTCGACTCTGATGCTTCGCCGAGCGGCTCGTCCAAGACCAGGACTCTGGCTCAGATTAAGAGCCAGGCACAACTCAAACCGGTCCAGTCTCAAACAAGAACGCTCGCGCAGATAAAAGCTCAGATGGCCGTCAAGGCCCATCAAGGACAGACACGGACATTGGCGCATATCAAAGCACAAACTTCAGCCAAGGTACATGCAAGGTTGGTGCCTGGTAATGCACAAGGTGCTGCAAGACCTTCAGTACACTCACCAGCCATTTTAGGTCGACCTCGTGCTACATCGCACAACTGGATGAATCTTAAATCCATTGTGCCAAGCAATGCTACATCCGTAACAGGAGGTGTTGGTGCCAGGATGCACATAGAAGGGTTACAAGGACAATCTAAAAGTGGCTCTCCAAATAAAGTCTTGACCGTCACAGTTTCAAACTCCACCCCCGGCCAACCCGTGATACAGACGGTCAAACCTATTATCATCAAGACACAGCCTGGATTGAGTGTTGTGCTAGTCTCACAGTCAAACATGAGTCTACTACCCGGCAATGCTTCAAGAGTAGTGCAAGGGAATAGTCAGCAGTCGAGTCTAAAAACCACAAACTCTGTAGCGACATTGGTTTCAAGTAAAGTAGGCAATAATTCAAAAACAGTGACATATATAACGCTACCTTCTAGCAAAGCTGTAGCTAGTGTAACTCCGCCCAGTACCGTCACCAGTGGGTCATCCAATGCCTCGCGAGGGAATCAGAGCTCAGTTCCTACTCCTGGGAAGGTGGCGCAAATATCCTCTGCAAGCACTGAAAACAGAACAGTCAATTTAGTTCATGGGAGAGTAAGTATAGCTAATGGTGCGATGCACACATCCACCACCGTTCAGCTCCCGGGCAAGGACTCCCTCTCAACGCACAGTCAGCCTACGGTCGCTAAAGTGGTCCCCCTCTCCAACAACAACTCAACGGTGCAGAACACCGTCTGCTCCTGTCAGAGCTCCGTTGTCATGTCTGGCCCGACCACAAGTAAGAGCAGTATACTGCCCTCTGGTGGCAAGGATAGTCCAGACGGCAGCTCCAGTCTGGCAGGTAAATGCACCTGTCGTCTCAAGGCTATGGTTATGTGTAAAGGCTGCGGAGCTTTCTGTCATAATGATTGTATAGGTCCTTCTAATCTATGTGTATCATGTCTAATAAGGTAACAAGATAGGTATTTATAGTTCTTGTTGGTAGATAAGCATTCTGGACACGGGGCTGTTGTATTTTCATGAAATTTGTGATGCATTTTTTCAAAAAGCATGTGTTCCAAAGTAATGATAGGAAAAAATCAAGTAGGGATAAAAACCTTTTAATGATTAACTGGATACATTTCCTTGTTTGAATGATGTCTGGAAGAGTTTTAAGTGTCCTTTAGGCTAACGGGCACGTCATGAACCGCCTTTGGCTGCATTTTGAAAGAAATTGTAAAAGGATCAGTAATGCAATTACAGAGATGAAATTTCTTGATTAAAGGCCTAAATTGTAATATGTTTTGTAGTTAAAGGTAAAGATCAGTTTTGGAAACGCCCCCCTCTCAAAAATTGAAATTGAAGCTCTTATTACCAATCATGTGAAAGAATATGCTTTGACTAATACGTGGTGATACAAATTTTGCTGAGAAACCGCCTACTAATTGATATATTTGGTAAATTATTATATCTATTTGGACCTGATAGATATTGTGCACGTATTGCTCACATGTCGCGTAGTCCCATATACATCTTTCTGTGTACAGTGCGTGTAACTTTACCAAGACTGGGCCAAATTTCTTATCATTTTGATGATTCTAGAACCTTGCAGTACATCCCAATACTTATATGCTAGATGATCAACCTTTTTCTGGTCGACTCAACAACGTTTCTTTCACAATGCAATCGCATGACCATAACTCACCTTCATCTTCAAATTTGCAATCAATGAGTGATTCGCGAAATTTGCAAAAAAATAATTGCTTATACAGTAATTTTGATTTTTGAGAGTCATCTACCAATGTGGAACCTGTTGCTATTTCCCAAAATCCAGTCACAGTCTTCTCGTAAGTTATCCAGTGGCTTTTAAACATTTGATGTACATGTACGTCAGTAGGTAGATCTTTTTTACACTTCAATCAATTACATCATTGATTATAAATTTTTTCAAAAATAAACATTCTTTTTTGCTGCAGGTGTTGGTATTTAATTCTTTATATCATCTTGAAATAAATCCCTCCTTGTCATATTTTTTGAATGTTCAATACACTATTTCCTTTTATATTCCTTATAAAATGTGTACACATCAAATGCTTAAATGTTGGTACATAATGGTCATACATGGGGATGATTGGTTTTAAATTGGAAATGTGTGGCAGATAAAAAAAGTTTATGTTTTTTTCTTTTGGTTGGTATGCTGTTATGTTTGGAATAGGTTAAATCTTGTCTACATGTATGTCATCTTGTTATTTTTGTAGTGCGATTTGTTTATTTCTAAATTTTATTTGTGGATGAAAAATTAGTTACCTTGATTTAGAAAGCCTCAATGAACTCTTTCCTGTCAATTGAAATTAGATTTATAATATCATTCTTACAAAAGTATCAAGAGATAATGAAATACAATTAATTTCTATTTGAAATACCAAATCCATAGCTTTATCTGATTATCTTTGAGGGTTGAAGTCTATGCACGTAAGTTAACACTTACGGGACTAAACCGCCCAAAACTGCCCCTCCTTTTACTCACTGAACCGCCTGACCGTTTTCAATGCACTGTAGTCTCCTTGCTGCATATCAGAGGTGGGAATACCAACTATATTTCTCTGTATTTAATTTAAAAAAAAACTATGTTTGCAGGTAATCATGGTAACTGAATTTCAAAGACACACTCCTTATGTGCACCATCTCCCCATCCTTTACGATGTTTCTACATGTACCATGTATTCAAATTTTTGACAAATTCACAATTCCAATGGCTTTCTGCAAGTACATATACACAGATTTATCTCTTTAGCTGATATAGAGATTGAGGGGAATGATCAGAAAGCCAAAATACTGTGGTAATCATGATTCTGTTATAGATGATTGAACCAAAGTGTTTGCTTCTTGAAATTTAGAATGATGAATCTTAGATATTTAAATATATAAATTATGATTATTTATATTATAGCTCTTAAACTAGAAGGACTAATGAGGTTTCTATGTATAAAAGTTTCTTTTGTGGGAGCGTTATGACAGGGTTAATTTCGAATGAAATTTTATATTTTGGTATTAATAAGGCTCAAGGTTTGATCAATTTTCTTGGCATCTTAAATTAATTAGGTGATGGACATGGATGGTTTTTATAGTACTAATGAATTACTTTTTATTGCTAATTGGAATATATGGAATATGGGTTTTGATGTTTGAATGTATATGATGTGCTCATGCCTTTGTGTGGATCCACAGACTGGCAATGTCATTCTAAAATTGGAGAGCGGGAGTAAGAGAATAATAATTTTGTGAATATTGTGATATTTTGTAAATGAAAAAAGTATAACAGTAATATATTGTCATTTCTATTTCTGTCTCCTTCCTAAATGTTTTTTTTTTCTTGGTGAATACTAGCATTGTTGCATTTATTGTAGAATTTAATGCAAGTTTCTGATATTGTAAATATTATGAAGGTATGCGGAACATCTCATCGAGTCATTTTCCTCGTTTCTGTGAATGAAATAAAACAAGCAAAAATGCTCTGCATATGAATCATTGTGTGTATTTGATTTGTTATTATCCATGGATTTAGTAAAAAAAAAAGAAGAAGGAGCTCTTAACCCTTACTGTACTGGGCTATTTTGAGCACCTCCTGACTGGGGGGGGGGGGGCCTGGGAGGCCCCCCCCCTATGATCTCGGCCGTCCGATGTCCGATGAACACGAAAATTTGCATGTTTGTAGATATTTACGTAACGAACAAGATGGTGTAATTAGTTTTTTGCGAATATGCAAATTTTTGTCGTTATAGCCTAATTAATTATGCAAAATGCTAATTTTTTGCATTTTACAGAAAACGTGTCAAACTTCACTTTTTGAACGTTGAAACTCATTATTCATATGAAACTTCTTTTCTAACACAAAATATTTATTTGGATGTAATTAATAATGATAATTTATGCAAATTTGATGCGATTTTCAAATAATTATTTTCTTATGTATTTTATTGTTTTTTTAATTTCTTATTATACATGTATCTATTGTTTTTATTTCTTATGTATTCTTTTGTTCTGAAATACATCAAGTTACTTTGAGAAACACATAAAAGCAATTCGATATCAATTCATATCACCCACTTAGGAAGGAATACATCTAAACCTGTATTCACATTTCTGCTTGTACATGAATATATGCAATTATAGCATATTTTTGATGACATGCGCATACTAATTGTTATGTAACACCTCACAGGTATATCCGATTGCGACGAAAATGGTATCAAAACGTGCGTAAGACTTGAGGGAAAAAAGTCATGAAACGACAATTCAAAATTTCAAGCGGTTGCGGCGCAATCTCCGAAAATGTTGAGGGGGGGCCTCCCAGGCCCCCCCCCCCCCCAGTACAGTAAGGGTTAAGGGTGTAGTACTGGTAAAACAGAGTGAAAACTACATAGTTGCATTGAAGAGGCAATTTATACATGAATATAATCAAGTTCAAACCAAATATGAATTTTTTCTTGAAAGATATATTGTAAACTTTGATTTACATCAGTTTTGGCAGTTTTGCATCTGTTTACATGCATGACAATTTGCATAATTAGACAGAAATTAAAAAACCAATGAAAAACAAAGAGCAAAATTCAAATTCTATCTACTCTGCCATTTATCATTCTTTTTATATAAAATATGACACATATATGTAAAAAGGGTTTCTCTATAATGTAATGAGTGAATTTTGTGATATTATGTCTCAGGTTCATTAATTAGTTAATTATGCTAATTAGCAGATTTCACTTCATTTTTCTTCAATAACGTAGGTATGGCTACCCTTATCACTAAAAGCCATCATTATTTTTAAGAAAATGACATTCAGCACGCACTGTCCGAATTTCATCCGAATTGAGTGATTAAATCAAAAGTTATTACAAATTATATGCCAAAAATGAGTTTTTCTGTAATTTGCGTGTAAAGATACCATAATTAAGAAAATATAAGAACAAGAAGGCTCATTATCCAGATTTTGACAATAAAAAGGGTCGCGAATATCTACATTCACTTTGTGCTCAAAGTAGATCCACATATAGGGCCTGTGTGAGAAATATGCCTATATGTACCCTACCAACAGATGGCGCTATCATTTCCTTAGTTTTCTCAAACACTTTTAGGTATTTTTCATGAGTTTTGGGTCCTTATATTTGGGCTTAAATAAAAAATGTTATTCAAAATTTTCGACTTCCGGTTTGCAATAATTCTACTTCCGGTTATAAATATTCATTTTTTTCACATATAGGGGTATTTCCAAGGCTTTCAGTGCCCTGGTTCTTGTCAATAAGGCTACACAGAATAGTTTAAGGGAAAAAAAGGAAAAAAATTGTTTTTGTTTTGTTTTACCAGTTAACCAGCATAGCTGAATATATTTTGTATAAAAGCTGCGCTATATAAATTTATTATTATTATTATTTGATAACATAACAATATGTGATGTAAGTATTGACAGTTTAGAATAATGCCTGAGTCACACTTATGCGTATTGCTGTGTATTTATTAACATTTATTCCTATTTCTCGACATCAAGAAATGATTTTCTGCTGTAAAGCAATGGTAATTTTTGATGTCAAGAAATACAAATAAATGTTAGAACAGCTTGCCATAAATACGCAACAATACGCAAGCCAAATATGCAAAGGTGTGACCGAGGCAAATTCCTCTGAATTAATTATTTCTGCCAACATTACCAGGGCCCATTTTCATAGAACCTTACTAAGCTTGTTTTGAACTCATTATATAGGACTTATGTTGTGCACAACTACTTTTGTCATCCTTACTTGCCAAACCTCTTTGTACACACAGGCACACACACACACAACTAAAAACTCCTGCAGGTTAATTACTTTTTTCCCCAATACCTGAACACTTGGGTGCATGCATGTCATGTGAAGCATATAATTGAATTTCTTTTAGGGGATGACCAAATTTGAGGGCATTTTAAGTTATAAACCCATCCTTTTAGCTTGATATTGCTCGTCCGAATTTGGGGGAATGGGAACCTCGATCCCCCTCCCTTTAAAAAATCCTAGATCCTTTTCTCATTTACATGTACCGGTATTAAACGATTCACATCTAGTAACTAAAGACCAAAACACACTTGAATATAAACAAAATAGATTGGAAACATACTTCATAAGATTTGTGAAATATATAATTAAATCATTTCAGTTACAAAACTATTGCTTTATAAGACTAAACTAACAAAATATATATGATACCCTGCACCACTATATAAACACATAATGATTTCCTTTTGTCTGTATTTCATGTTAAAGTGTACCAATCGCCTAGAAAAATAATTTGTGTGTAGCATGAATCTTTGCACATTTAATTTCAGGTCCTACAAATCCAGAAAATCTGAATATTCTGGAATATTCGGAAGGGTTGGCAGGTATGCAGATATGCAATATTTCTTTATAGATTTAAAGTTTAAAGCTCTTATTTTGAATATACATGTAGTAAGGAGACATTGAACCCCTAACGTACAGAACAAAATATTTTTTTGTGATCAATACACTTTAAACAAATCGGGCAAAACGTAAGTTATGTATACGTATCCATTTTTAGTCCATAATATTTCATACAAAATGCTTGGTAATGATGATGAACTTGTCTTTATAAAATGTAAAAAAGTGTACATGTATCAACACTGATAGATGAGGATGACTATTACAGATAATATTAGTCGGCCCTTTTGAATAGGAAGGAAATGAAAGAATATGATAATATTGTAAGAAAATGAAAATAAAAATTACAACAGCATTATCGTGTTCTTTCATTTTCTTTTTATTATGTTCTTTCAAAAAATGATTTAATGTCAGATTTTATATCATCTTAAAATGAAATAAAATGATAATGATGTCATAATTCCATCCATGAAGACAGCAGGGAGGCCAAACTAGAGTTGGCGACAGGTAGACTGGGAATGATATAAAAAATACCTGCATTTTCCATTTCTCCTAATGAGGCAATAATGATGATACACATGTATGTAACACATAATAGTTAGCACATCCAGAATGTTGACTAGGTAATTGCATATATTACAAGTATCTTTCCAAAGAGACTAGCAGTGCACTTGTTTAAGTACATGTATTGAAATGGTGGTAGCACTGTTCCCTGGGGTACACCATACATGTATGAGTAACTGGCAAGTGCAATGATTAATCTTCACAGAAAATATACAAGTGTATCTGTATGTATATCCATGCCTATTCTAACATACACTAAATTAATCTACATGATTCGTCTTTACATTACATAAACTTTGCAAATACAGGCCATGATCTACATATCAGTTTGGCAAAGAACAGAGGCAGTAAAGGGCAATATTATCATGGCTGACTTGGATACATCTTTCTTCACTTGTCTTTAACAATCTCTATTTTTTTTAAAACAAGGTTTAGAATTAATTACATATTTCTGTTAACAAATAAGCACTACGACCTAAATTTACAGATACATACTTTTTCAAAAAGTCACAATTATTTCAAAGGAATTCTTACAAGTAAATCGGAGAGAGAATACAGTTTATATTAGTATTTAGGAAGCCTATGAAAAATACATTAATTTTCTTCAGTACAGATTGAAAGAGCTATAATCAACTAATGTTTGCACTGAATTTGATCCAATCATGAAGAATTTATATACATGCTGAAAGAATACTACTAACTGATCACAAGTATTTCATTTTATAATTCATTGCTAGTTTAACCTAATATCAACGCTATGTCAACTAACAAATATCTAACTAACATGTAGGTACCCTGATCCTCTACACTTCTGTAGCAGGTGTAGGCACTACTGTGTAGTTTGTGCATCAAGACTTATATCAAAATTGCTATAATCCTCCTTTTAATGGTATGTCGTTGATTAGACAAGGTGGATTCCCAGTCCAAGACCTATTAAAGGTATGTTTTGGAGGTTAAACAATAATAATAATAATAGTGGGTTCTTGTATAGCGCTCATGTCAGTCAGATTTGACCCTCTTGGTGCTCCCGATTATTACCCTGCGATTGTGTTACTATGTACAGGAAGATGTATAAAAAAAACTTTTAAAGTAACTTTTGTCACATGTATATATGTAAAATCACACTTACTGGCCCATTGAATTACAAAAACAAACATTGTTTAAATTCTTGATAGAAAAGACTAGGTGCTCAAGATGCACTATGTAATTCAAAGTTTGTATGTATACATAAATTTACTGTTAATTGAGTAAGTTCCACCCTGTTAAATTTACACATACCTGTCTTTTGGTTTACTCTGTTACAATCCCTGAGTGTAAGATACGTGGGTTCCTGCCCTTGAAAAGTCACATATATTGAAAATCTAGACATCTGAAACAGTTTGCATACAACAGGCATTGTGGTGACGTTAAATACATTCAATAGATTATTCATTACATCATTATATGGAAGCACATGTACCTGTACATGCATGACCAAGTGAAGTATTAGGCAATTATAAGACAAGAACCCCAAATACTATCCCTTCATAGGTAAACAACATTGAACAAGTATACCCTGGACGACTGTAATACCCCTTAGGACAGACAGCTACCTCTTCTAAGACAACTCCATCCTACATGCAGACAACCAACCCTAATTCATTTCCCCTAGCCCTAGGTACACTTGTCCGAGGGAGGGTACCTGGGGGGGGGGGGATTCTGCCCTTCTAGGCCTGGGCCAGGGCTACAGGATACGAGCTACCCAGCTTATTACCCATGAAGTGCACAACGATCTCTACATCGTAATCTTCAATCTCAAGCTGGTTGGGTCCATTCTTTCCCAGGTGGTACAGAATGGTGTACAGCGCTATCTCAAACTCTGGACTGGTTCCAATGAAGGAGCTACCTAGTGGCTTGACTGTATCCTTCCACTTGAACTGCAGGGTAACCAGCTGAGATGTGTTGTCAGCCACTCGCTTCTTTCCCTGGTCACAAAGAAAAAGAAGATGATTAGAGCAACAAAGTTCAAGTCGAGGGTTCAGTGACACAAGATATAACTCCATATCTTGCCAAAATGAGTATCTGATATCAAAATGTTCAGAGAAATGTGGGCTTTCCAGGAAATACAAAGACCTAACTCCACCCAACACCCCATTGAAGTCAATGGCTAGTGAAAAATAGACTTAACTCCTTAAGGCCCAAGTGCTCAGTGACACATAAACCACTTATTCTCAAAATGGCCAAAATGGAGTTACGTCTTTGTGTCACTGACCCCTCAAAGTATACCTTTGAATAAAGACATACTGAAGGTTGTCACCTCATAGTTTTCAGTGTTAAAGTGCATTATCATGTTTGTGGAATGTATGTACATTTTTAGCTTTATAATCATTTTTGTTCACAAAGAAAATAACTAGTTACCTATTCAACATTCAAAAAAGATTTTTTTGGGGATGCCAGTTGATTTTAATAAAATAGCATGACAAGTTCTAATCAAAATTTATGAGCCCTTTATGTTCAATACAACACAAGGCATGAAACAGAGAGACAAGAGAGCCTGAAAACTGATCATCATTTTATGAAACTAGCCAACATAAATGAAACGCAGTATTTGAATAAAGACTTGTCTCAATGGGATATCAACAAACTTGTACTTGTGATGTTTCGTGACACAATGTCCTGGCATCCCTTGCTCGCTTGCTAGGTGCCTTATCTAGACATTGGCAATCAAAACTTTCCATCTACTTCTATCTCTGTTTCTTTGTATTGCAACCTTGCTTCTCTTACCAGTCAGCCCAATGAACTTATCCATGTATTTGATTCACTGTCTCCCTCTGCTTCTCTTACCCCTCAATTTTCCAGTCAGTATCCTGTTTTCTGTGCCTTCTCTTCTAATAATATGCCAAACAAATTGATGTGGTCTTTTCCTCATGACAATAAGGAGGGATTATCGACACATGCCTAGTAATGAATGTAGCTTCATTGGTAGTGGGTGGGTTTTACAGACTTTTGCAAGTAGAAGGGTAAAATATCTATAATTTAGACCTACTGTGTATTATCGACACATGGCTATATCGTAATGAATGTATGTTCATTGGTAGTGAGTGGGTTTTGCAGACTTTTGCAATTGTAAGGGTAATTGGAAGGGGGATCGGTCATTTGCACACGCTGGACCTCACCTATGGAATCAATTGCCACAACATATTTGTTATATTTCAAGTGAACATTGCTTTAAACATGCCCTCAAAACTCATTTGTTCAAAGCGGCTTTCCAGTAGATTAAGATTTGTTTTCACATTGTTGTTGTTCATTTTTGTGTGTATTTTGTGTACTTATAGTTTTTCTTCTCCATGCGCCTCGAACACATTAGTCATGTGGAGTTAGCGCATTACAAATACTCTATTATTATTATTATTATTAAAATATCTCTAATTTTTTTTTTTTTTTTTTTTTTCTGTTTTTATTGTTATTTTTGAAAAATTAACAGAGTAAAAGCAGCAATATAAAATATAATATCATCTTAAAACTACAAAACAGGCACGCACTCATGCACCCATAAACATACACACACACACACACACACACACTCACATACTTTCCCAGAGGGCAAGTTTACATTTCAAAAAGTCAATGAAGATGTTAATGACAACAGAGCTTTGCAAGACTACTCCTAAATTTCAGTTAAACTTGATAGACCATTTCTTAAAATGGACTTGTAACTTATTTTTCTTTTGGGCAATTTTATATTCTATTTTTTGTTTGAACTTTACCATTGAAACAAATGCTTCGAAAATAAGTTCTTTTCCCTGAAACCTACATGAGTAAATATAATATTTTAAACATAAACAGAGAAAATTTATACAAGAGGCGTATTTGTCCCTTGACTGTATCCCAAACAAAAAATTAAATTTTGACAAAGTCAGATTATAACTGTGATCAGTGCCAGTGTTAATCTTATCCACCAATTTTTCCCACAGTGGTACAACTCTCCTACAGTCACAAAACAAGTGATCTAAAGTTTCTGGAAAATCTGAACAAAAATAACAATTAGCAGACTCCTTTCTCCCAATCTTGAACAAAAATGCATTAAAACCAATAGCATTATGGAAAATTTTGAAATAAAAACTCCTTAACTGAGTCTCAATCGTGCAACAAAAGTTACTCGTATGAATAATCGACCAATCCTTCTCTTTGGGTTGATGGCCAAATAGTTCCTCCCATTTACTCTCCCTTTTGGCATTAGTACAACTATATTTCTTCAGCAAAATATTATATGTATACTTAGACATTTTCTTTTGACTTAATAGATCTTTAAAAATTTGATTAAATATATTCTCATCCACATTAAGAGAATTATCAAACCACTCCAAAAATATGCCATTCATGAGGGAGTCATATTTTTTTTGGTCTCTAATAGGAATGTCAAACTCAATTACGAGGTCTTCAAATGTTTTGGGATTACCAAAACCATTATGTAATTGAAAAATGGAATGAATACCCCTTTCATACCAAACTGGATAGAAAAAATGTGTTCTATACTGCAATCTTACATTTCTATTCCACCAAATAAAATCTTGTAAATGAAACTGACATAAACCTAGTTCTCTTTTCATCTCTTGCCTATATAAATACCATGTCTTAATAGACGCTGTTAACTGGCAATTTTTAAGTTTTGCCAAAACCGAATCAGGGGCATCTGCCTTAAAAAGGGCAAGATGGTCATCACAAAAGGTAGAAAGAATATATATTTCTATTGTTTTCCAACAACTTTCATATTTATCGTCTAATAGTTTAGCCATCCACAAAACTTTCTGCGCTTGTGCAAAAACTAAAGGATTAATCATCCTTAGACCCCCTTCTTCATAATCATTGCATAATATATCTCTCTTAACTCTGTCATTGCCATTGCTCCAAATGAATTTAAAAAGCAAACCATTTAATCTTTTAAAGAAAGAGTTTGGCAGGTCAATACATAATACTGAAAACAAAAATAACATTTGGGGGAGTAAAAGCGACTTTACAACAGCAATTTTGCCCAACAAGGATAGGCTTCTATGCCGCCAACAATTTAAAATCTGTTCTATAATGACAAGTCTGGGAACAAAATTCAGTTCGTAAAGCATTTTTGTGTTCAATGAGAAAACCACTCCTAAAGCCTTAAACGTTTTTGATTTCCAATTCAACCCTAATGCATCTTGTGGAATAACTGTACTGCCTTTCAGCTTTCCTATATGAATTGCATCTGACTTACTTAAATTAATGCGACAACCTGAAAATTTTGCAAACTGAGTCAACGTTTCAAATAAATGTTTAAAGGAAACTGTTTCCCCATTCAAAAAACAAGTTGTGTCATCTGCAAAAAGACTTATCTTCTGTTCAAAGTTGCCAACTGAAATTCCCTTTATCCCCGGATTGTGTCGTACTGAAATAGCCAGAATTTCAATAGCTAGTATAAATAAAAGAGGGGATATTGGGCACCCCTGGAATATTCCTCTTTTAATTGCAACCGGATTGGACATAAAACCATTGTTTAACACACAACTAGTTCTATCATTGTAAAAAGTCCTTATCCATCTTATAAAATTGTCTCCAAAATTAAAATAGTCCAAGACTGAAAATAAATAATCATGTTCTATTCTATCAAACGCTTTCTCAAAATCTAACAAAATAATTGTAGCTGGCTCATTCATATAGTCTGTATATTCAATTAAATCAATTATAACCCGAATATTGGCCCCAATGTTGCGTCCCTTCATAAACCCTTGTTGATCTGTATGTATCAAAGAATTTATACAAGACTTCAAACGGGAGCTCATAACTTTGGCTAATAATTTATAGTCAACATTCAGTAGAGAGATAGGGCGATAATTCTTCACTAACAATGGATCCTTACCCTTTTTTGGAAGAAGCGTGATTATTCCACTTCTTTGAGATTGTGATAAAATTCCTTCTTGAAAGGAATAATTATAAGAGTGGAGTAATAAATCTATGATATCATTGAAAAAGGTTAAATAAAATTCACAAGGAAGGCCATCTAGTCCTGGACTCTTATTTGTTCCCATATTCTTTAAAGTAGTCCAAAGTTCATTTTTGGTTAAAGGTCTGTTTAGAGCAGAAATTGAATCATCTGATAAGGTAGGTATATTCAAAGGGGCGATAAAATCCTTGATAGTGTCCCTATCCTCAAGAGATACCTCTGAAGAGTATAAAGCTTTATAAAACGAATGAATTTCCTGAAGTACTCTTTTAGGATCAGTGATGATTTGCTCATTGTTCGCCTTCAGTTGGCGTATAGTTTTTCTTTCATAGGACCGTTTTTCTAAATTGCAGAAGTATTTAGAGCTTTTTTCTCCGTGTTCAGCCCATTTTAATCTAGACCTTACTATAGAGCCAGCAGTTTCAGTATCCAGAAGTTCATTCAACTGTGCTTCTTCAACTTCTAATTTGCTATATAATTCTTGCAGTTCTCCATTTGAACTATTATCCTTTTTCAATGAACCAATTTTTTCTTTAAGTAAGGATATACTCTTTAGTAAATTATTCTTAGTCAAATTCTTTTCTTTTTTCTTTCTACTGCAATACTCCATACAATGACCAGCCATTGTGCATTTGAATGCATCCCAAATAATATGTGGATTTAGATCACATTCAGCATGAAATTCCTTAAATTCCTTAATTTTGTCTTTAATGAAATTGCAAAATTCTGAATGTTTCAAATGTGCAGTGTTCAGTTTCCAGTATCCCTTGCCCCGAGGTGAATCATTTAGTGACAGTGCTAGTGTTACCATACAATGATCAGAACAAATACCAGTCACAATTTTAGATTTCTTTACGCAATTCAACAAATCACTAGAAATAAAAATATAGTCTAACCTGGAGGAAACAAATGGAATTTTCTGATGGCGTGTAAAATTCTTATCATGAGTATGATCTCTTCTCCATACATCTACAAGACTTAGTTCTTCTACATACATATTAAAAGCAATTTTGGCACGAGCATTAGAGTGGGTTGCATTAGAACCCTCATAATCTAAAGGGCCTACCGCAATATTCAAATCTCCTGCTAAAATAACATGAGAGTTACCTATTTCATCTAACTTAGCAAAAACATTAACAAAAAAATCTGGTGAGTCTTTGTTAGGACCATATAAGTTGACAAGAATAAAGTGTACATCATTAACATTAACATGGAGGATAATATATCTTCCCTCAGGATCCAGGTGAAAAGATAAGACTGATATTTTCAAAGAAGCTTTAAACAAAATAGCCACACCTCGGCTATTGGAACAATAGCTGCCAAAAACTGCCTCCCCTCCCCACTGAGTACGCCACAGCTTCTCATCATCTATCCTAGAGTGGGTTTCCTGAAGAAAGATTATATCATACCCAAATTCTCTTAAAAAATTAAAAACTTTCTTTCTTTTAAAATTGTCATGCAGACCTCTGCAGTTAAAAGTATTAATCTGTAACATCATATAACAGTAAAAACCTAGAGTAGCAACAGTGAGTTGACAAAACAAGTAATATCCTAAAAATGTACACAATTTGATTCATGATAAAGGACCCCTGGGAAAAGGGCACACACCACACACTCAGTGAAAAAAGCATACGCACAAACACCCACCAAAAACAAAACAAACTGGAAAGGCAGCCAACGGTATGAGGCAAGAATGAGAAAACCTTAGAGCCTCATAATTAATCATAATGAACCAGTACCAACAAGGATAAGAACAATAAAAACTATTATCCCCAATGGTGAATCGTGGGTAACCAAAAACAAGGCACCTCCAGGGCACCCCGAGAATTCCTAAAAAAGTTTAAGTGAACAAAATATGTTTAAAAAGACCGACATCACTAAACTAATCTGGTGTCCAGCAAGTTAAAACGCGTTAAGTTCAAGGCATGTTATCTTGTAAAATATAAAAGTTTTCTGTGAAAGTCAGACGGTTTGTACGAGACAGCCACTATGATAATCACAGTGTTTTTATGGTGTACTACAGTTGCAATTCAAACACCTGGCTTGTGAACCTTCAGCTGGTGATCTTGGACATACTTAATTGTCGCAGGGTATACAAAGAATGCTCGCTTTCCTTGTTGCTGCAACATCTTTAACTCAGGCAGGAGAGCTTTACGGCGAGCCTGAACGCGATGACTGAAATCCTCTGCAACAAACAACTTTGATCTCTCTTTGTACTTGAACCCCTCCTTGAACGCAGCAACACATGCCTTCCGGACCCTCACTCGATCTTGAAACGAACTGAAGCAAACATGAATTGGACGATCCTTCGGCTTGTACTGGCTGCCATTCTGGGGATGTCCACGAGATGATGGTGGACCTGGCGGCGTGCGGTGAGCCCTCTCGATCTGAACATGCTCAAGATTCTTGTCAATAGAGGCCAAAAAAGATGAAATCAACTCACTGCATCCACTGGCAGAATCAGGCTCCTCACCTTCAGGGAAGTTGAAAAAGATTAGATTGTTTCTTCGAGATCTATTCTCAAGGTCGTCAATCTTATCAAAAGCTGCAGCCAATTCCTTTTCCAGATGTTGGAACTTTTCTTCACAAGCAGCTTCATGAAAATCCAGTCTCTTATGCAGGTCATCAAACTTTGAATCCAAACGCCTTTCATATTCTATGAACCAAACAGGGGCTGCAGCGGCCGCGTCACTCACCCGGGAGCTGCCGGGGCCGGCTGGCGGAGACATGGCGTTGGATCGCTGACAATCAACGGGCAACTTTCTTTGCTTTTTCTCGATCGATCCACCGTTTTTGGACGGGGAGTTTAATCTCTTGTCCGGCATTAGGAAACACTAAATCAAAGAGCAGTAAAATCAGAGCTGAAAAGGCCTTCAAAAGTCCTGTTGGATCAAAACTTTGCTAAAGAGAGGCTCGTGTGTTATTTTCTAGAAAGGCGCCATCTTCCTTTTTCAAAATATCTCTAATTTTGACCTACTCTGGTTCTTGGAGGGATCCATCCCTTGTAGTCTACATGGCCTCTCTTCTCCTGTAGGTAGAACTGGATCCAATTATGGAACCCAATCACATCCGTGCCTCCTTTGGTCTCACCAACAAACACATGCTCAAACCCAGAAGAATCAGCCTCACCTCTCCTACAAACATAAATCGGTTGTAAACAAAAAATAGTAGCAACATATAGTAGTACAGTGTAATATATATATATATATATATATATATATATATATATATATATATATATATATATATATATATATATATATATACTTCTACTTTTACTTCTACGACGATACTCAGCAGGATCCATAAGTCAGGATGTAGTGCTGAGGATGTGCTAAGGATGTAGTGCTAAGGATGTAGTGCTGAGGATGTGCTAAGGATGTAGTGCTGAGGATGTAGTGCTAAGGATGTAGTGCTGAGGATGTGCTAAGGATGTAGTGCTAAGGATGTAGTGCTAAGGATGTAGTGCTGAGGATGTGCTAAGGATGTAGTACTGAGGATGTAGTGCTGTAGTGCTGTATATATATATGTATATATTGTAGTAATGAAGTGAATGTATATATATGCACAAGTTACCCCCAACCCATTTGCTTGATTTATACAGAGGATATATACATTTCTGTTCAATTGAATTGAATTTAATAGATTGATTCATCTATCATATGACAGAAATTCTTCTTCCATTGGTTGAACAATAATAAACAAAGATCACGTCACAGCAGAATTATACATAACAAAGAAGTGTACAATGACAAATACACATTATGTGATCACAAAACAGAATAGGAGCCTTAAAGCCTCACTGTACTACTGGTTGCTACTTGCTCTCTCTATATAAAAAACAATGCCAATCAGTGACCATTGGTCACCCATGATCCTCTTTTTCTTATGTTAATTGAGAGCTGAGTTGATGAGATAACCACCCTAGGTGGTCTAATCCTTCCTAGCTAGCCAAAACAGTACAGACGGCCTTTAATTTCACAAGATTGAGAATTAGTTTCTTGTGAGAGAGAATAAAATTCAAATTTCAAATTTATTCATGTTTCCAACAGAACATTACAAATCAATTATAAGCATTTAAAACAAATTTAAGAAATACATGTTGGAAACAGAGGGGTCCACTAAAAAGCAATGCTTGTACAAGTGTGAACACCTCAAATGAAACTTAGGAATAATAAGTAATTAAATTAACTGATCTGTAAACTCACTCCATGCCCCTTGTTCTTCTGTAGAGTTTGAACCAGAGGTCATAGAGGGAGTGCTTGAACCCTCTGACGTCTGGCGGTACCTTACCCTTCTCTGAGAGCTGTTTGTGTGCATACCGCATTACCTAATGGGGGAGAACAATCAGAAAATTTGGATTTCTATAAAGTGCTATCAACATACCTGCCAAACTTCCATGGCAAGATTTATGGAATATCAGAGGGAAAAATGAGGAAATACAGAGCATTTAACATGCCTATATACTAACCCTGTAACCGATCATTGGATCGGGGTTGATTGTTCGCCGATCAGGTGAAATCGAATCATAAATTTCGATCGTCGATCAATATTTTTTTAATGCCGAAAATTTTCAAGTTTTGGGCTATCACATGCTTTAAAAAAATGCAAAGCTGGGATTATTTTGTCATTTAGAGTTGTTGCAGACCATGTTTGTTGATATTTAGTGCCTTTTCAAGACTTTGAAATTGATACAGGGGTGACAGTGAGCACTAAATTCCCCCCCCCCCCCCCCCTTGAGTAAAAAAAAAAAAGAGAAGAGGACTCGGGGGAAAAAATGGCATCTTACAATATTCCCCCTTTTGAGTAAGAAAATTTGGAAAAATAGCGAAAATCGGGAAGAATAGAGAAAATCCGGGGGAAAAAGAGAAGAAAAAATCAAGAAGAAAAAAAACATTGGGAAAAATAAATAAATCAAGTAATTTTCAGGCCGGTTGATAATACAGTCAAACCTGTCTATAGCGACCACCCAAAGGAAACACAACAAGTGGCCTTTGTAGATAGGTGGTCTTTGTAGACAGGTTTCTTTAGTACAAAATTATTCAATGAGAAACCATTTTGAAGGGAAACAACAAATGTGGCCTTTGTAGACAGGTGGTCAATAAAGCAGGTTTGACTGTATTAGATAAAATAATCCCAGCTATTCCTTTTTTTTCGGCATTAAACAAAAACAATTTATATATGTACCGATCAAAGGTGCGAGGGTGTCGCTTCGATCTTCCGATCCGATCAAAGCCCCAACTTAAAGGCCTACTTTATACACTTATTTTTAGAGGAACAAGAGGAATAAAGAGATATAAGAGTTGGGCTTTCAGATTAAGAATAACTTTAAAATATATCTTTCTGATATTAAATTTATAACCCATTCAACATAACATGACAGGTCTCATTTACATAAAATATAATGAGCAATATTCAAAGGGTTAAAGACCTCACCTCAGTTTCCATGATGCGATCAATAAACATCTGGTTCTCCTTGATCTCTTGGGCTGTTACTTCTTCTGCTACTCCCGTCTCTGTTGCATAGTTGTCTAACAAGGCAACAAAAGCTACAAACAAACACATTTACATGGATTATTACTGCACTGGATGATTATAATAATACTGTTTGGGCCATGGGGGGAGGGGGGTGTTGTTTAAACAAGATTGCATTTGTTTGATATAATACTTGCAAAACCATCATTGGTATTTTGTCATATAATGTTAGCACTTGTTATTGATAAGAAGTCTCATAAAACAGGGCCTAGAACTCGATTTCATCTTTGAGAGACAAGTTTACCTTTGAAGGTTGGTTTTTGTAATGCTTCTGGGGTCACCAAGGCAAAGAGGGGGTACAATCTTTGAGAGATAGTTTACCTTTTAAGGTTGGTTTTTGTAATGCTTCTGGGGTCACCCAGGCAAAGCGGGGGTACAATCTTTGAGAGATAGTTTACCTTTGAAGGTTGGTTTTTGTAATGCTTCTTCGGTGACGAAGGTAAAGAGGGGGTCCTTGGCTTGATCGACCTCGCCCTTGTTATGGTAATGAGTGTAACGTTGAAGATTCATTTTGTAGTCTTTATCCGGTTCCAGCCGGTTCTCATCCAGACCCCATAGCTTGTTACAGATCTCAGACAGCTCACGATCAGGGTTGAATCTAGCAAAGATAAAAGGAAGAATGAATGAATTAACGACAGAAGGCCCATTTACACAGCCCAAACAGCATTTTGAAAATTCATCCATTTTTTTTTTTACTGTCATGCACACTACTGGAAAAAACCAATAAAAACTGCTGGTGTTTGCTCATTTCGATGTTTTGGTGAGGAGTGCACATGCGCAACCCTTCCCTTACACTATGAACATGACAGACAAAGTAAGAGGACAAAATATACAGTTCCTCATTCTACCCTAAACAATTGCTGCTATTATGTAAAAATGTGTAGAACAGGTGTCACATGCATATTCACCTGTTCTACACATTTTTACATAATAGCAGTGAAGGGATGTTCCTTTGTCTACCACAGCAATTGTTGAGGGTAGATTGAGGAACTGTATATTTTGTCCTCTTTCTTTTTCCGTCATGTTCATAGTGTCACCTGCATGTGACGAAACAACAGAATCATTCATCAATCTTTCAAGAGTTGACATTTACACTGCTAAATCAGTGATATTTCTGCAGGCATAATTTTCAGATTTCATTATGTTTTGTTGTGTTCGCTGGAATGCGAAACACAGGAATATGAGAAATGTTTCTTTTTTTTAAACAAGAAGAATTTTCCATTTGCATTCTGTCAACATCCTATCCATCTTAGAAAAAAGACTTAAGGAAAAATAGAAAGTAAATGATAGAAAATTTTAAAAAAACAACGACAAAGAATAACAAAAGGAAAAATAAAAAGAGAAGATTATAGAAGGACTAAGATAAATAGAAGGACTAAGATAAAGAGAAGGTGAAAGGAGGAAAACAAAGGATAGCCTTTATAGAAAATTTAAGAATAACATAATAAAAGGAGAAGAAAAGAAAAGAAAAGAAGGAAAGAAAAACAAGAAATAACATGAATTAATGGATAACATGTAAAAAGAAAATAATTTAACAGAAATTACAAAGAATAATGCAATGGATGATTTTTTAAAAGAAGAATCAAAAGGATAAGATAAAAACATGCTAAGGAATATCATGAGAATTTTTTTTTTCCAAGGGGAGGAAAACAAAAGACTATAATACAGTAAAGATGAAAACAGAACATTAAATGAGGAAAATAAATACCCGGTAGTCATTTTGTGAGGGAAACAAAACAAAACAAAACCATGACTTGAACATCAGGTCAGCAGTACAAACATTGACCTGTGCTAGCAACTGGAACGGTTCTTGTTATGGCATCACAGGTCTTATCAGGGGAGAATTTTTAATGAGTGTGGAGGCAAATGAACTGTAACTTGATCTGGAGTGGTCCAGTTGATTGATTTTACTTTTAGCGTAGACAAGTCCAACAAAGTGAGTGAGAATGTGGTCCTACTCTTTGAGTATGTAAGCACATAAACATTCATTCTAAAAGTAGGAACTTACCCTCCTTTACCAGCCATTCTGACTATGGGTACTGTTACCAAGGTGGAGAGTGTAAAAATCTGAGGAAAATAAAGAAGATGAAATGAAGCATTACTACAAGAAAAATCACATTTCAAAGAAAGTTGGATTGAAGGTACATTGTAAATGATGTAAAAGCATAATTCCTGAATTTCATAGAAAAAAATAAATACAAGAATAAGATGAAGAATTTTGAATTTTTAAATACAGTAGTACAGCTGAAGCAATTTCATAGTCACACTAGGGGTCATATAGGCATTCTCAAGGTTCTTGTTTTTCCATTCCATGGTTTGGAGCCCTTTCTCTTTCTCTTTCTCTTTCACCGTAGCACCGAAGGCCTTTCCTCATCAGCTCGAGATTGCCAAATAACCTGCTATTTTAATTATCCTGATTGCATATTATCCAGCTAATTTGCGTCTTCATCAGCCCGCAGTACGTTGCAATTAGCGGAATATTTGGTCGAGATAATCATCCCAAGATATCTTGGGCTAGTTTGCAAAATATCCCGCTATTTGTCTGGTGCGTCTTCACCAGCCTGAAGACTCGCACTATGCGCGGACGCTGAGCAAAATATCTCGAGCTAATTTCTCGAGCTCGAGTTTCGAGGTCGAGTCTCGAGCTGATGAGGACGCGATTTGTAACTTTGGGCTTATTTCCCCAAATCAGAAAGGCTATTTGGCAATCTTGAGCTGATGAAGACATACATACTGAGAGTTTTACAGAAGCAAATTCCAATAAATTTCTTGTTTATCCAAGGTCTTTCAGGGCTTAAATTAATCCAAGGCCACCAAGGCCATGGCCGTGGATGCCCCTTTGATTGGCCTCAATGCCCCTCTCATTGGCCTAGGAGATTTTTTGTGCCCTTTCCAATTCTTCCTATTTGTGCTGTAATATAGGAATGTGCCCTACAGAAAAGTGGCCTTGCCCTAAAAATATTGAAATTTAAGGCCTGGTCTTTGGTATCTGAACCGTGCATATTTTTGTCATTTGACATTTGATCATTAAATTTAAATTTTTCTTGTTTTTTAGATCAATCACTTCTCGTTCGATTCTTAATCACTAGTCAGGTCTATATATATATACCTAAGTCTAAGTCCCAAGTTAGCCAGCTAGCTAGCTTTGACTTCATTCAACCCCCCCCCCCCCCCCTTCCCCACACACACACAAAAAAACTTCTATCTATGTTCTAGTAGTAGTAGTACTATAGACCTCTACTTTATAGCTTAGATGTCTATCTTTTGAAGTTCTACCAGTGCACCCTGCCAAACTGAAGAATTACTAACATGGAAACATGAAAAGAAAGTTGCGAAATTAAATTCTTACCACTTCACGATCTCAGCTCAGATGATTACCACCAAACTAACAAGCCGAAACCTAATACGTGTGATCTTCAATGCAGGTCGCTAGAGATCGGCGTCAACATCAGCAAGCAAGCGAGTGGGTGGGTGGGTGCGGCTTTCCACGCCTTTCACGTAGGCGTTGTCCAACCTAGTCTTTTCCTATTCCTCTGAATATAAATTAAAAATATATCATATTTGTAAAATTTTCTTTTTAATATTTTATGCATCAAATACTTTTGAATAATCTGTTTGTATCAGTTTAAAACAATATTGGATACCAATTCATTATCGTTACTCGTGAAAATACAGTATGACAAAACATAATTTACTCAAATGTTATGAAAAAAAAACTACTCAAATCGCACGATTGATTTTCACGTGTGCAAGAGCTACACAACTCGGCCAAAACAAACTCGAACAATTAATATTATATTTTTGAAGATTATAGGCCTATAGCTATCATTCAAGAATAAATTTAGGTTAAATCAAAGGAAATATAGAGCATTTAAAAGGCAGGGGCGGATTCAGCCGGCGGCAAAGGGGGGGGGGGAGGGACCCAATCTTGAGAAAATATTTAGCGGCGAATAAGGGGAGGGGCAGGGGCTCCGGAGGGCCCAAAAGTGCAGCGTTTAGACTAATAAAAATGCAAAAATCATGCTCGGTCGCTGTAGGCTCCCTCGCATAATATCGGTTAAGGTAAGGGTAACGGGGGTGGGGCTCAGATTTGGTATTAAGGGTAATTTGTAATATTTTGGTTAAAAATGGGTCAGATGTTTAGGGATTTCCTGTGAAAAGTGACCCAATAGAGCGACACACCCCCGTTTGTCTTTATATGTGAGTACCCCCCCCCCGAATAATATCCCTCAAAATGTATGTAGGTAAATATTGTAGAAAATCTGCACTCCGTTGGTATACAGATTCTGGCCCCTCGCATTTCGTCCCCCCCCCCGTCATGTAAAGAAATCGCCGCCCCTGGGGAGGGCTAAGGAGCACTTTTTTTTCTTTTTTTCTCCCAATTCGTGAGAAAATTTTCAGCCGCGAATAAAGGGGAGGGGGGGGGGGGGAGGAGAGTGAACAATCCTATTTTTTTAAAAATCTCAGCACCCACCCACTCCCCTTGAGCAACAACAAAAAAAGTTTTCACTTCTTCTTTTTTTTGCCGGGGGGGGGGGGCATTTTCATATTTTGGGTAAAAAAGGTAAAAAAAATACTGACGATACCATCTTTTTTTAAACCTGTTTTTTAGCCAGGTGGGGTGGCCCCGTGCCCCCCCCCCCCCCGCCCCTTGGATCTGCGCCTGTTTGATGGGGAAAGTGCCAAGTTGACCCAGTTGCCACCATGCAGAACGGGGAAAGAACAAAAATATATACTTGCTGAAAAACTATTGTGTTCTCTAATTCAGAGTCATTTGGCGCGTTGAGCAAATAAACAAAATCGCACCATACCTAAACATGTTTGCTAAACAATTTCTTCGGGTTTTTATTTGCAGGTGTTATCGCTTATCGGTAATTAATATACAAATAATACACATCAGTGAGGGCATTAGTAAGAATTACCCACACGAGGTACCTATGCATGGAACAGTCGCGTTTGGACTGTTTTGAAGGTACCAAGTGTGGGTAATTTTACTAATGCCCGAACAAATGATGTTTATTATTTGTTTTATAAGATTATGTTTTATTTGTTTTATAAAATGATGTTATCTAACATGATTTTGATAATGACCGGTCATTGCCATTGGCTAATGACCGGTCATTACCCAAATTACCCGCGATTACGCGTTAGGCAAAATAAATGCCTGGTCACGTGTACGCTTTCAACCAATCATTTGATTAGGATCCACGTCATCATCTTATAAACCAAGATCATAGAACCAAAGTTTGTTATATAAATAACTATTACAGAAACTACATTGTAGATCTCGCTGGAGGCAATTCCTACATTATGCTCACCGTGAGGGCAATATGGCAATTATAACACAAGGCTTTTATCAACCCACCAGGTCCCCGGATGGCCATTTCTCTCCTGGGTTTAGAGTGACAAATGCAGGCCAGTTAATGCCGTCCAAAAGGACGTTATAATAATGCGCCGTGCCGTGTCAATTTATAACATGTTTATAAATTAGTGTCTACAGACACGTTAGACGCCCGAGTAGCAAGGATTGCCCACCCCATATTTTTAAAATCATTAAAAAATCGCTCAAATTTCATATTGTTTCAACACTGCCTACTGATTACCTCCATTAAATTCATACATCATACGGATTTCATTTTCCTGCGTGATCATTGGAAATGTGCTAATTTAAGGCTTAAGTCCGAATCTTTACTGTTATTGATGACTTTCCGTCTCTGTCTCTGTGCCCCCTATACAAAATACGGTGCTTAATCTGTAGGGGCGTCGTTTGGAAGACAGAAGCTACAGTCGTTTGGAAGACAGAAGCTACAGTGTCGTTTGGAAGACAGAAGCTACAGTGACTCACTGTGTGAATTATTGTGAAATTGTCTTTTTCGAGGGACAGACTGGTGGGATATATTACCCTACAGACTGGTGGGATATATTACCCTACAGCACTATACATCCTGACTTATGGATCCTGCTGAGTATCGTCGTAGAAGTAGAAGTATATCACCCCCATTTCCCGCTTGCAAGTGTTGAAATTGCCGCCCCTGCCTCTCCTAGTCACACCCCGATCATTGCTCTTGAAAGGCTGCACGGGCACCGCCCCTCCCCCTCCCCCTCCCCCTCCCCCTCCCCCTCCCCTACACAGAACGAGAAGAACGAGGTGCGATTTAGACTTTGGACAGTTTTGACAAGAGGTTTCGTGACGACTCGACACGCGAACTTTGTTTGTGCGAACCGTTTGTGCGACAAACCTAAGTAGGGTCTAGCTAGCTTAGCTCGGAACTGGACTGCTAAATGTCTGCATGGAAAACTGTAATACACATCTATCTTCAAGAATATTTAGTACATATCAGTGATATTAACGGAATAAATCAGAATGGCTGTCAAGTATCTAAACAAAGACCATATCAACGGATTTGATAAATACAAGGTAAGCTGAGCTGCGCGTGCACCTCTTTCTTTATTGCAATATTTGCATCGTTAATGTTGTTGGCTCATTCGTCATTGAACATGAGTAAAATCTAGAACTTAGAAGTACAAATTGGCTGTCCAAAATTTGACCCATTACTCCGGCGTGGAGATACCCTACTAAAACATACCCAAAATGAAGTAAATATTCATGAAATGTCCAAATAAATATCATGTAGGTATGTTACAATGTGTGTGCTTTCGCCATAAAGGTTTCTGCCATGGGGCTGTAGTGTTATGCACTATTGGAGACCAATTTGGATAGCCTAGACCTACGTAAATGTGATCTTTCGATGGGCTGATTAGATTTTTGTTTCATGATTTCTATTGGATGAGAAGAATGACATTGTTATCTTTCATTTCATACTAAACTTTTTATGATTTATGTTTTCGGCAGGTTGTTTTGCTGCACTGTTTCACATGAGCCGTGTTTAGTGCCATTCTGTACCCTGATCCCACCTACAGGATTTGAAAAAAAGTATCTAGGATGATTGGTTAACATGTGAATTTGCTTTTGGTGAAATTTCAGCAAAATCTATCGATTAGAAATATGTTTTTTTTTAGGAGGAATATGAAAATGTCATGCAAAAATGACGGCCCGATTAGGGTTTTTTGTGTATTTACAATACATGCATTTTGGGGTAATTTTATGTAATGAAATAGAATCTTTCGGTCACATTTGAGATCACAACTTTTGGTTTAAAAACAAAGGAAAACAAAGCAATTAAATACATGATTTCCGGGCATTTAAAATTGGCATAACTTTCTTATTACTGGGGCTATTAATTACGATGAATGAGGCATCAAATAAAAGGTCTTATTAAGCTCTGTCTAATGGCATAAAGCAAGAGCTTGAATTCTGAGATTTAATTTTTTTGTAACATCCCTATATCATGAGTTAAAAGTTGTTATGTTTATTAAACTAATTATTACCTGTTTTGTGTCAATTTTCTTGTTATTTTTGGAGTATTTTTCGGAAAAACAATGATATTAGTAGGCCTATACACATTTTCTCATATTTCACGGTAAACCACTACAGAATACAAGTGCATACCGATGCTGGGTTGCTGGCTGGCACGCGCCTGTGTGAAGTTATCTACCGTAATGTCTCAGAATTAAAGGTAGATAACTTCATGTCACAGGCGTCCGCCCGCAACCCACCATCAGTAGGTCTAGGCTTACATCGAAAGGGTGCATTACGGTGCGGTGTGGTGAGTTCAACGCACCCATTCAAGAAAAGCCTGCTTTTCTCAAAAGGGTGCGTTGACTAGTCTTTCACATCAGTTGTTTAAAATTTTAAAGGAATAGAAATGTCATTTTACAAATTGAAATAAATAAAATTGAAACTACTTTTTACGTAGCCTTGCAGATCAGGCGTTTATTACCTTTACCTTTACCTTTACTGCAAATACTGGAAGAATGCTGAGACAGCAGTCGAGCTTCCAGGTCTATCTTCTTGGTCTATCTTCTTGCACTCATACTCTTTAATAATAATTCTCATTATATGCAAGGGAGGCAGAGGGGCAAGAGGTTGTATCTTGACTGGACAATGTACCATGTACAATGTCCCAGGAGCAAAGAAATTGAAAAAATTAGTTCGAGTATTGAGAGATATGCATTGTTCCTTCCAGCAACGATCAAGCCTGGTTTTGAAGGCGTCTATGGTGGGAGCCTGAACTACTACTACTACTACTATTAGAATTAAATCAGTTAATAAAAAGAAACACAATGAAATGATTAACTTAAATATTTTTTAAAATGTCAAATATTATTACTGTGCTTGCATATTTGTGTTTAACATTTTTTTTCCTCTCTGTTTCACAGTATAGCAGCAGGGATACATCACCTGTAGCTGTCTATGTTATGCATCCATTTTGGAATGCAGTTGTCAAGGTAATTTAGAAATCATTCATTATTTTTGTTGGGTGCCTTGCAGGAAGTTATTAGCAGGGAATTCTTAAAGGTAAAAACCAGTAATGGAAACGCCCCAATTTAAAAAAATGAAATGGAAGCTCTTATTACCAATCATGTGAAAGAATATGTTTTGACTAAATACACGATGATAAAAATTTTGCCGGAAAACTGCCTACTCATTGATATATTTGGTAAATTAGTTTATCTATTGGCCTGTGAGAGATAAACGCACATGTCGTGCATGTGTACATAGTCCCATATACATCTTTCTGTGTACGGTCCTTGTACCTTTACTAAGACTGGGCCAAATTTCTTATCATTTTGATGATTCCAGAACCTTGCAGTACATACTTGTATGCTAGATGATCAACCTTTTCTGATCGATTCCACAACGATTCTTTCACAATGCAATCGCATGACCATAACTGGTCTTTATCTTTAAAGATAAACTTGAGTACTGGTAATGCGATTGCATTTTGAAAGAAAAAGTGTGGAATGGATCAGAAAAGTTGATCATATAGCATGCAAGTAATGGGGTGTAATGCAAGGTTCTACATTGTATAGTCATCAAAATCATCATAAATTTGGCAGAGTCTTGGTAAAGTAACAATCACTTACACAGGAAGATGTATATGGGACAACGCACATGGTGTCGGGGCCAGTACTACCCCGATTTCCTTATCTTTCTATGCTCATTACTCGGCCAGTATACATTTTCTTCCAAAATTGTTTGGCACATGACATTTATTTGTAATCTTGAACATTCAGTGTTAGTTTCGTTAGATTCTGTGAGAATTCATTTTCTTTTTTTACCAGAACTCAAGTAGTACAGCGGATAAGCTCCCAATATAATGAAAATTGTGCACTTTTTGATAAAAGCATGAAACTTCTAGCACAGTTAGTTTAGACCATAAGATTTATTTTCAGATGTGGAGGGAAGTCAGATTTGACCTCTGATGACCCTGAGAGGTCAAATCCAAAATGGCCGCCAGTCCGTATGGTCTAATGTACAAACACGCTTAACTTTTGAACCAAATAGTCCAGAAAAACGTTTAAGGTGTCATTTCCAACTAACTTGGGGATGCCAATTCATTTGGTAATACTTTTGAGATCGCCTGAAGTCAGGGTTTTGCATTTAGGTCAAGGTCAAGGTCAAAATTGACTTAAAATAGCAAGTTTTGAATGGTTACAAATGAGATTTGTCATTTGTTCTCAAATTTCTTTAGGAATGGTTCCCCTGCATAGTCCTCCACCTTAATCCTTTTCAGGTAGTTTATTTCACATTTTGTTTTGACCTCTAATGACCCTAAAAGGTCAAATCCAAAATGGCCGCCAGTCCGCATGGTCTAATGTACAAACGCGGTAACTTTTGAACCAAATAGTCCAGAAAAACGTTTAAGGTGTCATTTCCAACTAAATTGGGGATGCCAATTCATTTGGTAATACTTTTGAGATCGCAAGAACTCAGAGCTTAGCATTTAGGTCAAGGTCAAGGTCAAAATTGACTAAAACAAAGCATGTTTTGAATGGTTACAAAAAGTTTTCCCATTTATTTGTCATTTTTTCTCCCCTGTGTTCTCAAATTTCTTTAGGAATGGTTTAACTTTTGAACCACATAGTCCCAAAAAACGTTTAAGGTGTCATTTCCAACTAACTTGGGGATGCCAATTCATTTGGTAATACTTTTGAGATCGCAAGAACTCAGAGCTTAGCATTTAGGTCAAGGTCAAGGTCAAAATTGACTAAAACAAAGCAAGTTTTGAATGGTTACAAAAAGTTTTCCCATTTATTTGTCATTTGTTCTCCCCTGTGTTCTCAAATTTCTTTAGGAATGGTTCCCCTGCATAGTCCCCCACCTTAATCCATTTCACTTAGTTTTTTTTCACATTTTGATTTGACCTCTGATGACCCTGAGAGGTCAAATAGAAAATGGCCGCCAGTTCGCTTCATGGTCTAATAATTGTACAAACATGCATAACTCTTGAACCAAATAGTCCAGAAAAACGTTTTAGGTGTCATTTCAAACTGACTTGGGGATGCCAATTCATTTGGAAATACTTTTGAGTACGCCAGAACTCAGGGCTTTGCATTAAGTCAAGGTCAAGGTCAAAATTGAAAAAAAATAGCAAGTTTTGAATGGTTACATACAGTTTTTCGATTTATTTGTCCCCCTATATAATGTTCTCAAATTTCTGTAGGAGTGGTTCCCCTGCATTGTCTCCATCGTAATCCCTATCAGTTAGTTTATTTCACTAATTATAGCACCAAACCATTTATCTTGTAACTGACCATATGCATAGCATGGTCAGTGGGCAGCTAGGCAGTATACGGCAAAAACCTCAATTCAAGTCAGGAAAACTGCTCCTTTTCATTACTGCTCAATAATACTGGTAAGATGTTTTTTAAGTTACTTTGTGTTTTATTTGGTGCTAAGTACAGGGCTCGAATTACCCACCGGCAATCGGCAATTTGCCGCCATGCCCCTCTCACTGGCCGGAATGCCCTTTTCAAAATCAAACCGTTTACGGCCACAATATTTTAATCCACAAAAGTTTTGCCGACATTATAGTCATCGTAAGCCAACCCGACTTGTAATGTTCAAAAAGGTTTTGTTGCCCATACGGAGCTCTAAAAACAATGATAGTCGGCAAGGTTTTGTTGCCCCTCCGGAGCTCTAAAAACAATGATAGTCGGCAAGGTTTTGTTGCCCCTCCGGAGCTCTAAAAACAATAATTACCGGAAGGTTTTGTTGCCCCTCCGGAGCTCTAAAAACAATGATAGTCGGCAAGGTTTTGTTGCCCCTCCGGAGCTCTAAAAACAATAATAGTCGGCAAGGTTTTGTTGCCCCTCCGGAGCTCTAAAAACAATATTTATCTGCAAGGTTTTGTTGCCCCTCCGGAGCTCTAAAAACAATCATTACCGGAAGGTTTTGTTGCCCCTCCGGAGCTCTAAAAACAATGATAGTCGGCAAGGTTTTGTTGCCCCTCCGAGGCTCTAAAAACAATAATTATCGGAAGGTTTTGTTGCCCCTCCGGAGCTCTAAAAACAATAATAGTCGGCAAGGTTTTGTTGCCCCTCCGGAGCTCTAAAAACAATATTTATCTGCAAGGTTTTGTTGCCCCTCCGGAGCTCTAAAAACAATAATTACCGGAAGGTTTTGTTGCCCCTCCGGAGCTCTAAAAACAATGATAGTCGACAAGGTTTTGTTGCCCCTCCGAGGCTCTAAAAACAATAATTATCGGAAGGTTTTGTTGCCCCTCCGGAGGTCTAAAAACAATAATTACCGGAAGGTTTTGTTGCCCCTCCGGAGCTCTAAAAACAATGATAGTCGGCATGGTTTTGTTGCCCCTCCGAGCCTCTAAAAACAATAATTATCGGAAGGTTCTGTTGCCCCTCCGGAGCTCTAAAAACAATAATTACCGGAAGGTTTTGTTGCCCCTCCGGAGCTCTAAAAACAATAATTACCGGAAGGTTTTGTTGCCCCTACGGAGCTCTAAAAACAATAATTATCGGAAGGTTTTGTTGCCCCTACGGAGCTCTAAAAACAATAATTACCGGAAGGTTTTGTTGCCCCTCCGGAGCTCTAAAAACAATGATAGTCGGCAAGGTTTTGTTGCCCCTCCGAGGCTCTAAAAACAATAATTACCGGAAGGTTTTGTTGCCCCTCCGGAGCTCTAAAAACAATAATTACCGGAAGGTTTTGTTACCCCTACGGAGCTCTAAAAATCAATAATAGTGGGCAAGGTTTTGTTGCTCCTCCGGAGCTCTAAAAACAATATTTATCGGCAAGGTTTTGTTGCCCCTCCGAGGCTCTAAAAACAATTATCGGAAGGTTTTGTTGCCCCTCCGGAGCTCTAAAAACAATAATTATCGGCAAGGTTTAGTTGCCCCTACGGACCTCTAAAAACAATAATCGGCAAGGTTTTGTGCCCCTCTGGAGCTCTAAAAACAATAATAATCGGCAAGGTTTTGTTGCCCCTACGGAGCTCTAAAAACAATAATAGTCGGCAAGGTTTTGTTGCCCCTCCGGAGCTCTAAAAACAATATTTATCGGCAAGGTTTTGTTGCCCCTCCGGAGCTCTAAAAACAATAATTACCGGAAGGTTTTGTTGCCCCTCCGGAGCTCTAAAAACAATTATAGTCGGCAAGGTTTTGTTGCCCCTCCGGAGCTCTAAAAACAATAATTACCGGAAGGTTTTGTTGCCCCTCCGGAGCTCTAAAAACAATAATTACCGGAAGGTTTTGTTGCCCCTCCGGAGCTCTAAATACAATGAAAGTCGGCAAGGTTTTGTTGCCCCTACGGAGCTCTAAAAACAGTAATTATCGGAAGGTTTTGTTGCCCCTCCGGAGCTCTAAAAACAATAATTACCGGAAGGTTTTGTTGCCCCTCCGGAGCTCTAAATACAATGATAGTCGGCAAGGTTTTGTTGCCCCTACGGAGCTCTAAAAACAATAATAGTCGGCAAGGTTTTGTTGCCCCTCCGGAGCTTTAAAAACAATAATAGTCGGCAAGGTTTTATTGCCCCTCCGGAGCTCTAAAAACAATAATTACCGGAAGGTTTTGTTGCCCCTACGGAGCTCTAAAAACAATAAGAGTGGGCAAGGTTTTGTTGCCCCTCCGGAGCTCTAAAAACAATAATTACCGTAAGGTTTTGTTGCCCCTACGGTGCTCTAAAAACAATGATAGTCGGCAAGGTTTTGTTTCCCCTCCGAGGCTCTAAAAACAATAATTATCGGAAGGTTTTGTTGCCCCTCCGGAGCTCTAAAAACAATAATTACCGGAAGGTTTTGTTGCCCCTCCGGAGCTCTAAATACAATGAAAGTCGGCAAGGTTTTGTTGCCCCTACGGAGCTCTAAAAACAATAATAGTCGGCAAGGTTTTGTTGCCCCTCCGGAGCTCTAAAAACAACAATTACTGGAAGGTTTTGTTGCCCCTACGGAGCTCTAAAAACAATAATTACCAGCAAGGCTTTGTTGCCCCTACGGAGATCTAAAACAATGATAATCGGCAAGACTTTGTTGCCCCTACGGAGATCTAAAACAATAATTATTGGCAAGACTTAATTACCACTATGGAACTCCTAAATTAATTGGCGGGACTTAATTGCCGATACGGAGATATGAAAGAATGTCTTCATCCAAATGACTGAAACGTTTGGCACATAAAACGTAATGACTCAGGCTAAGTTTTTCAATCCATCCTTTTTATTTGAACCAATCAATATCGGGAAGTTTTGTTTACCCATCGTTGGTTCAACATTTTTACTTCGCGTTGTGACCTTTTTTGGTGCGTTTTCACAGTTTTTAATCAGTGAAAAACTTGGATTTTTCTCGGGAGGAGGGTCTGGAATTAAATCAGAAAAGGATTAAGAGTCGAGATAATGGTACAAAGAATCGTCTTCTTTCCCATACGTTTTAATTAAAACGTCATAGCTTCCGCCCATTGCGCGGGAGGGGTGTGAATTGAGTTCAGAAAAGGATAATACCTGTAGTCGAGATCGAGACGAATCGTCTTCTTTCCCTAATAATTTATTAAAAACGTAAGCTTCCGCGCTTCCCTTGGAATTCAGAAAAGGATAAAGAGTCAAGAACGGTACAACGAATCTAATAATCTCTTTCTCTAATAATTCAATGAAACGTCAAAGGGGGAAACTCCCCCCCCCCCCCTCTCCAGCTCCCCCCCCCCCCCAAATTTTTTTTGAAAAGCATTTTAAAGAGAAATAGAAAGAAAGAGAGCAAGAAAGAAAAAATAGTTAACTACCAGTTTCTCAACAAAATAAAGTATCAAAAATTGCTCATCCGATCGTAATTAAATGCCTAAAACCCCTGAGCTTCCGTGGGCTCTGCCCCCGGGACCCAACCAAGGGCCCTTTGGCAGGCCTCTTGATACTCATCTGACTGCAATTTAGTGCCTAAAACCCTTGATCTTCTGGGGGCTCCGCCCGCTGGACCTCACGCCAATCAGTGTCCTGCCAGTGTCACAAACAAAGTATAAAAACATGTTCATCTGACCGTAATCAAATGCTTAAACCCCTGAGCTTCCGGGGGCTCTGCCCCCTGGACCCCACTGGATGCTAATCTGACGGTAATGTAATGCTTTAAACCCATGGGCTTCTGGGGGCTCCGCCCGCTGGACCTCACGCCAATCAGTATCCTGCCAGTGTCACAAATAAGGTATAAAAATATGTTCATCTGACCGTAATCAAATGCCTGAAACCCCTGAAATTCAGGGGTTTCCGCACCCTCGACTCCACCAGGGGCCCTGAGGCGGGCCCCTGAATGCTTATCTGACCTTAATTTGCCTTCAACCCATGAGTTTCCGGGGCGAACAAGGTATCAAAAGATGTTCATCTGACCGCAGGCACGTAGCCGGGGGGGGGGGGGCAGTGGGGGCGCCCCCCAAAAAAAGCCAAAAAAAGAGAGGAGAGAAAAGGAAGAGGACGTATGAAGAAAAAGGAGCAGACAAAAAACATTTTTGAAATTCAGACAAGGATTAAGAGTCGAGAACGGTACAACGAATCGTCTTCTTTCTCTAATGATTTAATGAAACATAAAAGCTTCCGCGCTTTGCGCGGGAAGGGGAAAACTGTATTCATGCAGGCGAGGATTATTTTCGAGAACGGTAAAACGAATCGTCTTGTTTCTCTAATAATTAAATTAAATGTCAAAGCTTCCGCGCTTCGATCGCGCAGGAGGTGGGGTAACTGAATTTAGACAAGGATTAAGAGTCGAGAACGATACAACGAATTGTCTTCTTTCTCTAATGATTTAATAAAACGTAAAAGCTTTCGCGCTTTGCGCGCGCGGATGGGGGGGGGGGAGAACTGAATTCAGACGAGGATTAAGAGTCGAGAACGGGACAACGAATCGTCTTCTTTCTCTAATGATTTAATGAAACGTAAAAGCTTCCGCGCTTTGCGCGGAGGGGAACTGTATTCAGACGAGCAGGCACGTATGCAGGGGGGGGGGGCGTTAAACCCCCCCCCCTCGGTTTTTTTTATGTCTGTATTTTGGAGCAACCTCCCCCCTTTTTTTTTTTTTTTAAATGAAACACACACACACACACACACAAATTATGCCAATGGCTGATCTAAAAAAGGTGACCTCACCCCCTCCCCAAAGCGAACAAAATGTCAAATTTTCAAATTTCGAGACCAAAAAACAAAAAAAAGTGTCCTCTTACCCCGCCCCCCCCCCCGCTTATTCAGCGGCTGGCTGAGTCGTTTTTTTGAGACAAAAAAAAAAAGTGGGCCCCCCCCCCCTAAGGAAGAAATCCTGGATCCGCCCCTGGGTGCACATATCCCCCCCCCCCCACCTTGAAAACAACGGTGTCCGGTGATTTTACGCGCACTTTCCACGTTGGCCTTAGTGCCCCTTAGGATAGATTTGTGCCCCTTTCAGTGGATTTGTGCCCTCTCAAAAAAGTGGCCTTGACCCAAATTTGATGTAATTCGAGGCCTGTAAGTAATTTAAAGGATCACTACAGAGTTTGAGGAACAGGCCATAAAGCAAAATAACGGTTCTGCTAACACTAGACAACATCACCATGACCATGCAGCAACCTGGAGTGCAGGCAGCATTCTTGAGGGATGGGAACTTCTGACAGTACTGAAAGAGATGGGGAATCCATTTCTAGAACAAAGTCAAGACCTACTAGTCATTGGCAGTGTACGACACCTGTCACACAAACACTTCATACGAACAAGTTGCCATTTTTCAGTCGGCAGCCGGCGAAGGTTATGTTAAAACAGTAGGCACAGCTTGCAGCACTGCAGCACTTAAGCCTCAAGAAGGCAGGAAAGGGCACCAGGAAAAGGGTGGCTCTTTCTACTGTGCTGCCAGAAAGCTGGAAGGACTTCTTTCGAGTCAATGAGAACAAACCCGAATAGTTGGATTTCATGTCATGTCGTTCATCTTCCTCTACCACAGGGCAAGGAACTGTATAATATGCAACAGATGGAAGTGGAGTACTCTGCTCTCCTGCTGAGTCACACTGTCTTGGCAGGCCTTGCCCCATGGGTGTAAAAGGGTAACCATACGTACTGGTGGTACTGATGCGGTTGAACTGGCCGAGGCTTCATTCAGCAAGACAGCTCCTGATGCTGTGGATTGCTTTTGGTGTCAGATCAAGCTTTCGGTACATAGCTTTTCACAAAATCATGATGGTTGCCACCATGAGTCCGACACAATGTATGACTCTCCCAATCTTTCATGCGTTCACCGGGTGTCAGACTGTTTCTGCATCCAGAGGAATAACTTAGAAGTCTTTCCCAGAAGTGAATGATTCCTTCAGTGAACTCCTGTGCATGCCTAGGGAGGTCAGTGAAGGATCAATGTTACTGCCAGAGCGATTTGTGGTGCTGATACGACCGAACCAGTGAGAGCATGGTAGTGAATGATGCCAGGAAACAGCTCTTCGCACAGAAGTCTAGAAACCTGGAGAACTTTCCTCCAACCCAGACAGCACTCAAGCTGCACATCAAGCGCACTTGCTACCAGGCCAATTGTTGGAACCAGATATTGGCCAAGAATCCAGAGATGCCAGAGCCATCTGACTTGGGCTGGACAAACGAAACAACTGGGTGGCAGCCTCTTTGGATCACTCTCCCGGAAGCATCAAAATTGTGCCATGAATAATTCACTGTCGCTGCAAGAAAGGATGCACTGAACTGTGCTTTTGTTCTGGAGACTGTTAGATTTTGATCGTTACCATTAGGATAATTCATAAGTTGTGGATAGTGCTAAATTCATGGGGTAATGAACAGGTTTTAGGTCGTATTTGGAATAGCTTTTTTGGTCTTCTGGGCCCAATTTCTTAAAGCTGCTTACCGGTAATCAAATTTTCGTGCTACAACTGTAGCAGACAAATTTGGTTAGCAAGAAAACAAGGCGTCCAGCTTGTGCGTTCACAATGGATTTGCATTGTTACAAAATTAATTTTCGTCCAGTAAGCAGCGTAAGGTTAATGCATTTTCGTGTGCTTACGGTTAGCAGTGCTATGAAGTAGAAACTCATACGTAAGCACAGAACCAGCCGATAAGCAGCTCTATAAAATATGGCAGGGAAAAAATTAATATTTATTTTTCGGGGGCTACTTTTCAAGCTTGCCTTCATAAAAATAACACTCTAAAATTTGTTTTGCATTGAACTCTATGCAAATTTACTGGGGCTCTTTTCTGATTTTCGGGGGCTGTTTTAGGCATTTCGGGGGCAAATTCGCCCTGAGCCCCCGTTGGCCCTGGATAGTCAAAGTGGTGGTACACGGGTCTTTTATTGATTTTTTTAAAATAATGACCCCTTAAGTGTCAAAATAGAGGCAAAGTTTATTTTAAAAAAGAAAACATCACTTTTGTTGGCCTAATATGACCTTGAACTTGACCTTATTGCAAATCCCTGAGTTCTGGTGATCTCAAAGTATTGCGTAATGAATTGGCATCCCCAAGTTAGTTGGAAATGACACCTAGGTTAAACGTTTTTCTAGACTATTTGGTTCAAAAGTTACCACGTTTGTACATTGGCCATGCGGACTGGCGGCCATTTTGGATTTGACCTCTCATGGTCATCTGAGGTCACATCAAACTGTGAAATAAACTAACTGAAAAGGGTTAAGGTGGAGGACTCTGCAGGGGAACCATTCCTTAATAAATTTGAGAACATAGGGGAGAACAAAATGGGGATTTAACCTTTAGTAACCATTCAAAACTTGCTATATTTGGACAATTTTGACCTTGACCTTGACCTAAATGCAACACCCTGAGTTCTGGCGATCTCAAAAGTATTACCAAATGAATTGGCATCCCCAATTTAGTTGGAAATGACACCTTAAACGTTTTTCTGGACTATTTGGTTCAAAAGTTACCGCGTTTGTACATTAGACCATGCGGACTGGCGGCCATTTTGGATTTGACCTTTTAGGGTCATTAGAGGTCAAAACAAAATGTGAAATAAACTACCTGAAAAGGATTAAGGTGGAGGACTATGCAGGGGAACCATTCCTAAAGAAATTTGAGAACAAATGACAAATCTCATTTGTAACCATTCAAAACTTGCTATTTTAAGTCAATTTTGACCTTGACCTTGACCTAAATGCAAAACCCTGACTTCAGGCGATCTCAAAAGTATTACCAAATGAATTGGCATCCCCAAGTTAGTTGGAAATGACACCTTAAACGTTTTTCTGGACTATTTGGTTCAAAAGTTAAGCGTGTTTGTACATTAGACCATACGGACTGGCGGCCATTTTGGATTTGACCTCTCAGGGTCATCAGAGGTCAAATCTGACTTCCCTCCACATCTGAAAATAAATCTTATGGTCTAAACTAACTATGCTAGAAGTTTCATGCTTTTATCAAAAAGTGCACAATTTTCTTGCTAAACCGCTGCACTAAAGTTTATCTTTAAGAGTAAGACACTATTGCTATGAGGAATGTCCAATGGCTATGCATAATACTCAAGATTAAATTTAAGAGGTAGAGCTGTTTCAAAAGAAATTTGATCCTAATTTGAAATCGGCAGGGCATATATTTTTTGTTTGTGAATCCAGTGCATTTCATTGTTTATGATTCCAATAAGATTAAGTAAATTTGTTATAATTTGATGGTGCCTAAAAAAAGCGTTTTAACATACACTAATTACAGGAATCAACCGAGTAACTGCAAGACATTTTCTAGCTTCCTTTCACAATAGAATAACGTGACCATTACACGACTCATCTTTAATTGTGCAATTTTTTTTCAATGGTAAAAAGCTTGTTTTTGTTCCTTATTTTTGTCAGTTCTATCCTATGTGGTTGGCTCCAAACCTACTAACCTTTGTTGGGTTCCTGTTCCAAGTCTACTTATTCCTGCTCCTGGCCTATTATGACTGGGACTACTACAGTGGTAACAGGACCAAGGCTGAGTACCCAACCATTCCTAATTGGGTCTGGTATGTAGCTGCTGTCTGCCAGTTCCTGGGACATACGTTAGGTAACAATGAAAATGCTTTTATATAATAATCATAATAATAATATTAATATTCCACTTTTGTATAGCCCTTAATACATCTACAAACCTGTACGATGTCTCTAAGCGCAATTTTCCATAACAATTACCTGAACAGCATGAACAGTGTATAATCTCTGTTTTGAAAAATGGAAACTGACTGATAGTATGGATACTGATTGACAGCTACAGGTGCATGTATGTGTACATATGTGTATGTATGTGTAAAGTTCAATTATGAACATCATTAGCCTCAGTCACAAATGCCATTACGAACCACTACGAACACCGTACAAACAATTTTTAGACCATGAAAATTTGGGAAGACCATGGAAAAACGGAGATTCGTACAAAACTTTGTGACCCTAGCTTTAATAATATTGGATACATCATTTAACATTCAACATCTACCTTCTTGATCGCCAGATGGTACAGATGGAAAGCAAGCTCGGAGAACTGGCTCAAGCACGCCACTGGGGGAGCTGTTTGACCATGGAAGCGACAGCATCCTGTGTGCTCTCATGCCTCTCGGACTCTTCTCCATCTTTGGGAAGGGGATGGATGATTATGGAGGCTCTAGCTGGATATTCTTTGCGGTACAATGGCATGTTATCGGATGCTTCTTCGTCTCTCATTGGGAAAAGTACCTGACTGGTGTTCTCTTTCTGCCCTGGAGCTATGACTTTAGTCAGGTGGTAAGTTATCTTTTCTTTCTCCATCTGCTCGTGCTCCTCCGTCTCCTTCTGCTTCTTTTTTGTTATTTATATGGTTGTTGCTACTGTTGTTGTGGTTGTTTTACTATTATTACTTTTTTGAATTATTATTATCATTATTATTTTTATCATTGTTTATTGATATCATTTGAAAACAAAGTTTAGTAAAAGACTTTATATTTTGTTATTCCCTGTAGTCCATTGTTATAGTCTACCTGTTGACTGGGACGTTTGGCTTTGAAGTCTGGAAAATTACCCTTCCTTATGGAATTCAGTTCAACTACTTCTTTCTTGGGCTAGTATGTGGTAAGTATGTCATTTCTGATTAGTGCTGTAACATCACGAATATCTCCAATTCCGTTTAACCGCCAGTCAAAACCGGACGGTTTTCGGGTTAAACGATTTATATAAAAAAAAAATTAAAAAAAAAATTTGGTTTTTTTTTGGTTGTTGTTTTTGTTGGCCGTGTGAAAAAGCGGGAAGGACTGCAAGGTTATTTAACTGAAGGCGCCGATTTGTGCTTGTGAACTAGTCACAAATAATAGTAACAATGTCGTTTTAGAATAATGTGTAAGATCATTAATGTAAATTAAAAACAGTAGAGGACCTAGGATAGAACCTTGTGGTACACCATGTGTTAAACTTGGATGAATATATATTGAGATCTATTACAAAGATTACTTTCAAACCAAGATGACAGACAAATTGGAGTGTTGTTCTAGTTTCCAAGTGGTAAGTCATCACACCGATTACTGAGCTGGGAGACATTGCCAGGCATAGTGCCAGGTGGAGGGGCATAAATCGAAACTTAAAAAAAAAAACAAAAAAAAAAAACAGGAAAACAAAACCGTCCAATTGAAAACGGAATCCGCCATGGGCGGTCGGATACCGGACAGTTAAACGTTTGACTACAGCACTATTTCTGATCAATCAAAGAGACTAACCTAAAGCCCTCTTTACACACAATGCGGTAAACCACCAAAAATACCAACTGCAGCAAAGCTGTTGTCAATGAATAGTAAAAGGAAGAGCTATTTACTGTGTGCCTCAGGGATCCCTATGTGAAGCACATCATGTTTCTCTTTGCACACAATGCGGTAAACCACCAAAAATAAGGATCATGGGGGACCAACAGGCACCAATTGGGGAGGTTTTCTATAATGTAGAGGGAGCAAGTAGCTACAAGTAGGAGAGTGAAATCATACTAATTTGGATTTAGTTTGATTTTATTTATAAGATACAACATACTGAACACATTAAGGAACTAATCTCGTTACTTTTGTAGCATCTTCTAGATTTTCACTTTTATACACAGATACAGTGTATTTCTATTTCTTGGAAATTTTCAATTTGAAGGCATTTATTTTCCTCTAAACTTAAAGGTAAAGACCAGTTATGGTCATGCAATTGCATTGTGAAAGAAACATTGTGAAATCGATCAGAAAAGGTTGATCATCTAGCAATAGATGTACTGCAAGGTTCTGGAATCATCAAAATGATAAGAAATTTGGCCAAGTCTTCATGAAGTTAGAATCACTGTACACAGAAAGATGTATATGGGACTACACACACGTGCGCGACACGTGCATTTGTATCTCTCAACAGGCAAGAGGTATACTAATTTACCAAATATATCAATTAGTAGGCGGTTTCCCGTCAACATTTTTATCATCATGTATTATTCAAAACATATTCTTTCACATGATTGGTAATAAGAGCTTCTATTTCATTTTTTGAAATTGGGGCGTTTCCAATACTGGTCTTTACCTTTAAACATTTGACTGCATTTACAATGTGTTCCTATTCTTTCCCCTTTAGAAACAGAAAGAAACACATTCTTCTGTTTCTTTTCAATCTTAACATGTGGTAAGCTGTTGTCAGTTCTTTTTTCCCCGGTTTCCTGGCTCCTGGCCTAGCTAAAAGAATTTTCCCATCTCATTGTAAATTAGTGTTGAGGCAATACAGCTGTACCTTACTAGATACAGTGTAAACATGAACAAAAGAAGTGGTATCAGGGGAAAAAATACTTATTTTTTAAAAATTTATTTATTTATTTATTATTAATATTATTATTATTATTATTATTTTTTTTTTTTTTTTTTTTTTTTGGTGGGGGGGGGGGGGGGCTTCCTTTCAGCCTTGCTTGCATGAATATAACACTCTTTAATTTGTTTTGCATTGCACTCTATGCAAATTTTGGGGCTCTTTTATGACTTTCGGGGGCTCTTTTGGGCATTTTGGGCATTTTGGGGGCTAATTCGCCCAGAGCCCCCATGTATTTTTTCACTGAGTGGTATGTCCTAACCCACTGAGTACCTTATTGCATTAGCATTGCATGTTTTCACATATTAGCCCATTTGAAACCCTTCTTTTCATGGTGTTGCTTGGGGATTTCTGTTGCAACTGTGGAAACTGAATGGAATTTTGTGAGTGGGCATTGTATAAAAAACATACAATGCTTTTGTGAACAGGTGGTCAGTTGATGGAAGGGTTACATCAATGTTCATCTATTTTCAATTTTCAATTTCAATTTATTTGCTCATATATATCCGTACCTTAATTATGGTATTCTTGTCTGGGGTAATGCAAGTAATAAGCACATTGATAGATTGTTTATTTTACAAAAACGTGCAATACGAAATATGTCTCATGCACCTTACCTTGCCCATACCAACCCTCTATTTATTGAATCAGGAGTTTTGAAATTTCATGATATGTATGTATTTCAGGTACTTATATTTATGTACTTATGTAACAATCACCTATTGCCAGACTATATTAAAACATTCTTTCAGTTCAATAATGAATATCATGGATACAATACAAGAAATGCTAATGATTTTCATTTACCCAAACCGAGGCTCTCATCTTTTAAAAACTCAATATTATTTCAAGGACCCCAAATCTGGAACTCTCTTTCTTCAGATATTAAACAAGCAGTTTTGTTAAATGTTTTTAAGTCAAAATCTAGGCACTTTATTTTAGACAGGTATTCACCAAGTTTGTTTGTTTAAATGTATCTATAGGCATACTCTACATTAGCTGACTGATGAATGACTGGCATGATGATGTCACAAAAGTCATTTGCTTTTAGAGATTGTTTTGTTAGGGATGGAGCTTAGCTTAACAAAAGTAATAGAAACAAATAAAAATAAAATATATGACATAAATGTACATCAAAAAGTCAAAAGATATGTGATGTATACATCTTTGCAGAACCAACAAAAATCAACATGAATTTGTAATTTAGTCACCCTTTAAACCAATTGATTACCAAATTCATTCATTCCCATAAGCTTACATGAACCACCTGATTCCCATCGTGAATGGGTTAATTTCTTTATATTGGTTGCAAGTAGGCATGTGCAATATTGAATGTAGACAATTACTTGGGATGCCAAATTCACCCATTGGTACAATGGCTAATTGACTCCACACACATAAAATAGGAATAACCTGGATAAGAGTATATAATGTGAAAAAGGAAAAATAGGGGCAACTTGGTCAACTGAGCAAAAAATTGGAAAAGGGAAACTGATTATTTTGATTTCTTTCTCAGTGAGTGATGCAGACCATATTCATTTATATTTTTTGCATGATTGTAGGATAAAAAGGATGGACAAGGTTATATGCATGTACATTGTACATGTATATGTATATCATTCTTAGGGAAAATGTTACATGATGAATGAAACCAGAATGAATGAAATCTAGATATTTGTGGCTTATTTCATAAAAGATTGCAGATGGCTAAGAAAGGAATTATTGGTGGTGAGCAGGGATGTGAAAGTGCTCTATAAAAGCTTAAAGGTACTTAAATGTCCCATTTGCAGGCCAAAAAAATGAAAAAGTTAAATTCCAACTGCATTTGAAAGATAATACTTATAAATTTAGAACTTCCCTAAAAAAGGTGGGGCTTGAAAATGTCTTCAAGTGGGAAAATAATGACTATTAGTTGTCAAATCGACTTTAGGGCTATAGAGCCCAAAAGTAATAGTCTTGATTTTCAGGCAATTGTACCGAATGGTCATACGTTTTATGCTGCGCAAACATTCAATCAGTTTAATCTTGGCCATCACAAGAAGTGGGTTATTGATTTAGACAAATGCTCATGGACCCTTTACAACTCTTTTCATGTATGTTATTACCAAAGAAGAAAAAAAGCCAGTCAGTCACTCAATAGTGTCTGACAGTGAAGTCTAGCAAGTAAACAGGTTTCCTTGCATAATTTGAATATGAGGACACTGCTAACGTTTAAATTTCACAGATAGGACATACATGACATATTCATAATTCCTGCAAAGTTCTACAGAATTTGAGGTTGGCTGCAAAAGGGACATAGTACCTTTAAATGACTGCTTCAAATGACCATGCTTGGTTATCTTTGCTTAGAAGTATTTCATTTGTCCTTTTTGCATTATTATTGCTGGCATTTGATCAATGCTTCTTTTGAGTTGGATACAAAAAATGTCTATGATTTGGTTATAACATAGGCTTATATTTTCTGGAATTTAAATCAGAAATTTTTGATATTTTACCACATGCATTATACACTGTATACTAGGTAGAACACTTTGAATGGAGAATGATATACAGGTATGCTCTACCTGTATTTGCTTACCATTCCCATCTTTTCTGTTATGAACGATCATTTTCAAAGATCAATCATTTTTTGTGCGGGCCACAGAATGGAATATTATATGCCCTGTAATGAGTTTTCGCCCTTTTAAATAAATCTTACTTTTAAATATTAAAAAAAAGGATAAGTATTTGATGGCTTACATTGCAGTAACATGTGGGTAATAATTATTCTCTGGAGTATTTATGAGTTATACATACTCCAGTATTTAAGCATTAGTGTCAGTTGTTATATAAATGAAGAGTCTTCACTAACACGTTTCGCTGGAGGTATGGATAAAAGCATTGGGAATTAAACTAAAGTGCATCAGGCCCATGTTTACATTTTGGTTTTACTATTAGGCCTATAAAAAAAAGATATTGTATTGCCCTTTAGGTGCCAAAACATGGGTCGGTCAGTCAGAAATCTTTTTTCTTTTTTTCTCCCTCTTAGGACTGATATTTCTCGGTTTAGAATGCTTTAATATTTTTTTTTCTCTAAAAAAAACAGTAATTCTTTTGTTAAAACCAACCATAGATTTCAAGATTTTTGGGTCGGTCGCATAAAGCAATACAACATCTTTTTTTTAAAGGCCTTATTGGTATCCTGAGTGTAGTCTAGGTATATATGTGTACTGTATTGTTGAACCCTATATTATTGTCAGTTTTCACAGTTGTTTGATTTTTGTATGTTTTTTCTATTTCCTCAGCTGGTGCAGTAGTATTTTCATTACCACAAAGCATCTACAATATAGTCAGGTAATTTGAAAATCAATTTTATTTAGAATTAATGTATTTATAGAAATTGTCATGCTTAATGTTAATAAACTTCTGCTGCATAATATCTGAATAATCTTGGTAACATTGTTCAGATGGAAAAAATAGTGCTGAGGTAGTGAATACAATGTCAGATGTACAATTAAAGATTATCTGAAAGTTTCATAAAAAACAGACCATTATTAATGATAAAAGCCCAGTCAATGGCAGATCCATGGGGCACCCAGCTGAGCCAAAATGTTAATACATTCACTACACATCACAGTATTAAAACAAAATGATATCCTGTCCCCTGTCCAGTCCCCCCTTCTTCATTTTTACCAAATTAAAATGTTGTGGATCTTTTTTGAATGATCAAAGGGAATGTCAAATGTGCCTCGCACCCCCTTTGCTATTAGGAAGGAATTCCTTGAATTATATGAGCACTAGTAGCTAACAACACTAATAGTAGGGTTTCTTGTTAAGAATTATCTTGAATAGTGAATAAGGAGTGCTTTACAAGAAGCCATTATTATTACAATCTACATAATATGTACTAATTCTATTTCCACACTCTTATAAAAAAACCTGTACAACTCCTCTATAATTGTTGATAGTCTAAGAGAGCAGTGCCTTGTTAACCCCTGCACAGTTAACCCCTATTATTAATAAAAAAAATACTCGCACCCTGTTCATGGTCGACACCTAAAGTATTGCCCGCACCATCGAATAAACGTGATACATGATACCCACTGAAGAGGAAAAGAAACAGCGCCATCTAATCATCAGTGATGAACAACTAAAAAAAAACAGCACAGCCAGGCAGAAATAATCTTTTTAGACTGGTCAGCCTTAAAACCCAAGAACAACAACAACAACAATTGTATCCTTTGGAAAAAGGTGCTATATAAATCCAATTATTATTATTATTATTATTATCATAATTATTATTTCTTACATGTAGGTCATTCCAAACTGGATCTGGGAAGAGGCGTTCATTGAGTGAAGCCGCGACACCTCTCATCTCCATGCTAGCTCTCTTTGGGATCTCAACCTTCTGGGGTCTCTTCTCACCGACTGATGTCTTAGAGTATCATACCAGGATATACCTACTCGCTGTCTCCACTGTCTTCTCAAATATAACGGTAAGTCAAGACTTTTCACTGATATGAACCTATAGAGGAGGCGCGATAGATCAGTCGGTAGAGCAGTGGTCTCGTAATCTGGTGACCCGGGTTCGAAACCAAGTCAATGCACCAGTGCCCTTTGGTAAGGCATTAATCCTCATCACCAGGTCCCTCGGAGAGGACCTAAAGCCGTCGGCCGTCTGGTTGCTTACTAACAAGCATTTATGCTTTCTTAGCAGTCAGGTAAAATAAACACCACCACAATTCATGTATCAGAAACAATATACATCACACTTGGTGCTTGAATTGTAAATGATGTCTGTTTTAGAGTTGAGCAACTCTTTTTTAGGGGGGATGCGATTATAATTAAGTGTGTTCTGATCATGTATTTTGCTGCATGTATTTTTTCGGGTTAAACTTTAACCTTTCTCAAAATTTGTGAAAGCTTCTGAAAAACCAAAGTCAGGTAAATGACCTGAATTGTGTTATGTGATAGTGATGTCGTGAGTACATTGTAGATTTACAAAACGATCTTGATGCACTTCTATTCAATTCAATTCACTTTCAGTTTTACTAGATTCCAAGTATTGTAATTCAATTGTTAATAAGTATAACAGGTTAATTGAATAACTTGTCACTAGGTCCCCAGGAAAGAAGCATCCATAAATGTCTATTGCATTTAGAAAAATTTGAATGAATAAGGGAGAATTTCTTTGTATGCACAAATAAAGAAGAAGTAGAGATATGTTGTAGAGATATTGTGAGACATGCTACATGTATTAATAATAGGACCTGTCAATCAAAGTATGAAGGGGGTCATAGTATCCCCTGTAAGTAGGTTTTACAGTAAGATTATACCTACTTGAGTAGATATGCTGGATCATAGTAACATACGGCATGTTCACACAGCACAATTAGTGCAATTTGGATTGTGATGCAAAGTCAGATTAATTTTTTTTGCGAACGTTTACACATGTCAATTTAGTGCAAATAGGATCGCGATGCAAAGATTTTTTTTTTTGGTGACCATTCACACACGGAGAGTTCTTGTTCGACGGCAAGAACGTCCGAACTGCGCATGCCTGAATCTCAACGATGTACATATATGCGCGCTTGGGATCCTGGGATTCAATAAATTGATTTTTTATTCTCAATATCATTCACATAAACAGCGCCCGGCAACTATCACGATTATTCTAAAAAATTGCAAGACTTACTGCCAATTGGATTGCTATTTTAAATTTCACCTTTGTCTGTAGGTGTGAACGTCCTATGTAAGTAGGTCTTACTCTAAGATTATACCTACTTGACCCACTGGAAGAGATACATGTATGCTAGGTCCTTTATGAACAAATATTGAATCAAGGATTCAGGTCTGATAGTCGAGGCATGTTGTCTGCTTGCAGCTTATTGTAGCTGGGATAGCTATTCTCATATGGACTACAATATCAAACAAAATTGAGTACACCCCTTACACAAAATTATAATTTCTCAAGTAACCACTTTCAAAAGTGTACTAAAAGTATAAGCTTTGGAGCAATAGAGTAGACATGTGATACATGTATCGGAACAAAATATTTATTTCATAACAAGAGTATAGCAAACTGAGAATATAGTTGTCTCACTTGTCATTACTGCAATAATTTGAGAGCCATTAAACTGATTTTAACAAAACTTGGAAGGACTATGTTTGATCATGCAATGATGAACTAGTTAGATTTTGGCCGGGAGCCCCAGTTAAAATTATCCAGGGCCCCGTTTCCTAAAACTTGTTATCAGTAACGAGTTAGTCAAACCAGTGTTACAAGCTTCTGAAATCAATGTATTTGATTGGCTGTTGGCACATTTGTCATAAATGTGACAGTTGTCAGGGATAAAAGTTAGGCTTTCTGGGAGAAGTTTCAATTTTTGTAAATAGATTTTTGGCTTGCACCCAGTAAATAAAGATCATGTGCTCGATTGTAATTTAAAACAAGTCAGAAAAAAATGATGGAACCAGGGGGATTTGAACCTGCCATCTACTGCTTGCAGGGCAGCGACTCTACCACCAGGCCAGAACTGGTCCATGGCACAGTCATGATGAACGTTGATTGGCCGAATACATTCCTATCGGTAAAATGCTTCGTGTCTGTACATTCAGCTAACCTACCTAAATTTATATTTTTTCAGTGGTCTTTTTATTGTGTTTGCAAACATGTATCATGTAATCTTCTGTATATTATCTTATCTAGGTGCGATTGATTATAAGTCAGATGTCTGATATGTTAGCGTGTGCACACAACTTTCTATTGATGCTGGTTATCTTTTGATGAACCTCAATATTCTGTTTATAAACATATAAATCAATTTACAATCTTCTGTTTATTATCTTTTCTAGGTGCGATTGATTATAAGTCAGATGTCTGATACCTTAGCGTGTCTAAACAACTTTCTCTTGATGCTGTTTGGAGGGGCAGCCGTTGCAGTGTGTGTATTAGGTATAGCAGAGCACGAGGTTCTCATTCTTCATGGTCTGTTTGCTATCATACTACTCCTGCATTTCCATTACCTGGTGACAGTGGTGAGTATATATAATCCAGGGGGTGTTTCACAAAGTTCTTAAGTTGAACTTAACCCTAAGTTGGACTTCAAAATTATGGAGAGCCATTTGTAGTCTAAAAATAATATATATTAAAAAGCGAAAATTGAAGTATTTTAGACTTTTTATAAATTCTACATCAAGAACATGAAATCTCCTTGATATAGAAAATATGAATGATTTGAATTAAACCTTTATGCCTTTTAAAATAACTTTTACAAAATATTTTCATAGATGCTAACGGCTTTCCATAACTGTTCAGTCCAACTTAGAGATAAGCTCAACTTAAGATCTTTGTGAAACACCCCCCTGATCCTTACAGGGGAAGTCCGCCCTGATATCAAGTTGGTTTCAATATCCTTCAATAGGTTTTAAAAAATCAGAGAAAAAGAGAAGTGAAAGTTTGAACAAAATCTTATTAAAATAAGAAAGTGATATATTTTCGAATTGGCAACTATATAATGTATGCTAAATATATTAATAATGTATCTGTCTAGGTCCTTTCCCATTCGCTCTGTTACTTATAAATTTATTTATTTCTATTTTCTCTAACAAAATATTAAAATAGCCTTCTTCTTCTTCCATTGGAGTACATCCCTCTAACAGAGTTTTCCTACCTATAATAATTTCACATGTTTTTACTAATGTGAAGTGTATTACACTTCATGTCATCATTGATAAAAAACCACTGAGGTTTTTTCTGCATCATCATTTCTGATTCTGCAAAGATGGACAAAACGACACTGTTTATTTTTATGTGACACATTATGCCAGAATGGCTTTGGAGTAGGATAAAGACTCGTTTGTAACCGTATATCGTTTTATCATTTTCCCCTTTATCTATTCTTAGGTTAATCAGCTAAGTGATCACTTCAACATCTATGCCTTCTCTATCACCTCGCGTCCTAGACAAAAAAACCATGTCAAATGAGCTGAGACAACGTCTGTGATTGGTCAATACTCAGGTGCCAAGGGCTATGTGGCAATCAACTGCAGACCTATAGCCAATCAGAAACGAGCTTTCTGCAGTCACTTTTTAACATGTGTTCATGATCAAGGTTGCTGCATTTACTTTTTAAAAAGGGACTGTACTTGGTAAGAGGTAGTTTCGCATGGTGAGAGAGTTGAATAGCCAGCCACACCGAAGGTTTCTGTTGTAACTCGTTTAAAGGGACACTTAAAGCAAACCAGGAACAGTGTCTCTTTAATTAATCTCTTCAAGAAGTTTTAATGGAAAACTTATCATGATCATTTTTGTTGTTGTTGTTGTTCGTACAAGCCGATCACTATCAAGATTTCTGCATTTACATGTACTTGATAAAAAGTTGCCATTTGCCAATCAAGAACAATGTTGGTGCATTTCATTAACAAACTAAAAGAAGAGAGCCAATCAGACTTGAGCTTTCTTCTGATGATTTGATAAGAGGGGTTCATTGACCAATGAGGTTCAGGGTTTCTTCTGATAATTTGATAAGAGGGGTGCATTGACCAATGAGGTTCAGGGTTTCTTCTGTACATGATGGAAAGGGGTTACATTTGCTTTTTGTGGAACAGAATTTGCAATTAATTACTTTGTAAGGTAAAATTTGATCAGAAGTATTTACTGGTAATGTTTTTATAGTCATATTCATTTACATTAAATGAATAACACTTGATATCAATATAAATGAATATAAAGACATTACCAGTATTTATTTCACGACAAATTTTAACTTTAAGAATTTTTTTCTTGTGAAAATGATTTTCGAAATTCAAATTAGGGGTTGTATCTTTTTTGTCCATTGTTGCATGTGAGTTAAGGTGACTTTCAGGGTAACAACCTGGATCTGCCACGTGCTGCTGAATCTTTCCTCGTCACCTAGTGTTAGTCTGTTTTTACTTTTGTATCTAGCTGTAGTTTTATAGTTCCCTGATGGTAAAATGCCTAAATCATTCAAGTTAATTAGCTCATCTTGATTCTTGTATCATCGCTTACAGTATTATGTTAACGTGTTGAGCAGTATCCCCTTTTTCTAAAGCTTCTTATTTAAATTGTTGTATAAACCGTCCAATTCTTTGTTTAATTTATTTTCTTCTTTTTTGTTGGGGGGGGGGGGGGGGGGTGTAATCATAATAATCTTGGAGGTTAGGATGGTGCAATGTTTGTATTTTGTCTGTCTGTGTGTATGTCACAGTGATGTATTTTTTATGTTTTTCATCAGCTATGCTCAAAGTGCATGACTTTGTTTTTGTTCATTTGTACCAAATAATTTGTTTTTCCTCAAAGAAGACAAGACAAGATAAGATCGATAGGTAGCTCTTTTATAGTGTGTTCTTCACTTGTTTGGAGGTGATTTTTGTCCAAGTTTGAATTGGTATCTTATTATACAGTTGGTTGTAGGAATTGACAATGAAACCAAACCATCCGTAATTCCATGTTTTGATGTTTCGCAATGTTTATGTTCCAGTAAAACTGGTTATCCCTAGATTTAATGCAGATACATGATACCGGTAGGGAGGAATTCCTTAAATGCTGTGAGCGTCGAAACCGGCAGCCTAGCATAGCAGGGTAATGCTGGAGCGCCTTGAGGACCTTGCAAGGTCGATACGTGCGCTATATAAGGATCCAATATTATTATTATTATTATTATTATTATTATTATTATTATTATTATTATCATTATTTGAATAAAAAAATGCTCTGATTGCCTCATTCGCATGCTGCCCTCTCTGCAATGCTTTAAGTGCCAACTTGTACATACTTCAGTTTACTAAAATTGCTGCTACATATGAACTTTATATTCATGTACTAATGGACTAATGCCACAGTACATATACCTTTGTTATCGTACTAATTCCATTTTTAAAGATATTTAGTGCTTCTAAATACATCGTCTGCTATGTAATTTTTCTCTTAACTTCAGTTTTAAAAATGAATGTGATATTCCTTTCCCAGCAATCAATGAAATGCAGTAGGCAATAGGCAAATCAAAATAGTGATGATTGATATGGAAACAATGCAGTCGTATGTTTCTTGGGAATAAGGACAATTGAAAAAACAAAAAAACAAAAAAACAAAACAAAGCTGAGCTCCATAGAGACTGTTAAAGCATGTGATAGTGTATACAAACACAAAAAATACTGTTATTTGAAATCATGGCCAGAGACGTAATTATTTAAATCCCGTATTTGCTCAATTTCCCACCCCAAAAAACTAAATTTGGAGATTTTTTTTGTAATGATGAACTGAACTCATAAATTGTGTTTTGGGTTTACATTTATCTGCTAGATTTTTCTCATTTCATGTTGGACTGTAATTTGGCCTGATTGTTCTATGAGCTGCTGTTGCATGATTGCATGTGGCTTTCGCTGTATACGTGCTTTCAATAAAAGATTGAATTTTTGGGATAAAAGACAATTGTAAAAATAACAACCCAAAGCTGAGCTTCGTAAAGACTCTTTAAAGTAGTATAATAAAACCGTGACTCAAAGAGAAGGTTGAGTTCTGGGAAGAGGTGAAAAATAATTTGTAAACTTTATCACTCTTATTATGCAAGTGTGGAAGAACATCAGACATGTTCCCTGAAAAGCATGGCTCTTCAAATGCCTTCATATTCTAAATATGTCGTGTAACATCGAAAAAACTTGGGGGGGGGGGGGTAGGTTTTTTACGCCTCATGTTCGTGTAGTCCCATATACATCTTTCTGTGTACAGTGTTTGTAACTTTACCAAGACTTGGCCAAATTTCTTATCATTTTGATGATTCCAGAACCTTGCAATACACACAAATTCTTTTATGCTAGATGATCAACCTTTTCTGGTCGATTCCACACCGTTTCTATCACAATGCAATCGCATGACCAGAACTCAACTTCATCTTTAAGTTATTTTATTCTTTATCATGCAACTGCTTATTGCACCTGCACTTGCACTGCACCCACTTGATCACTCAGTTTACCCCAAGAGAGTTATGTCGCCAATTCTTTTTTTTTTATGAGGCCGCCATCCATCTCCAGCCTAATCGCTCATGCTGGTGGTCTCCTGCATTCTAAATTCCCTCTCTAATTTATTGAAAAATATTTACTATATATTTCTTATCATATTTGTATGCTTCGTACATGTTTATCGTATGATATAATTGTACATGATTTTTTCTATTTAATTACTTATGTAAACATTTTATTCATTGTATTTGTTATTATTCAAATTTGTGTACTTTGAATTTGAATTTGTATCTTTTTGAACGCAGAAATAAAATCAATCAAACAAAACAAACAAGTGTATACACCAATTGAAAATAAGGATATTTGAAATCATGACAAAAGACATGATTATTTAAATCCCGTATTTGCTCAATTTCCCATAAAGATTAAAACCAAATTTGGAGATTGTTTTTTAATGATGAAGTGAACTCATAGAACTAAGAAAATGTGTGTTTTTGGCTTAGATCTACCCAAACTCTACACTGGCTGTATGCTGATAGATCCTTCGGATTTCATGTTGGACTGTAAGTTGGCTTCATTGTTTTATGAGCTGCTGTTGCATGACTGCATGTGGCTTTCGCTGTATACGTGCTTTAAAAAAAATGTATCTAAATGGAAAATATGCTTGGAAAAATGTGTGTGAAGTGTTTGTTAGAAATGTGTAGTTCAAAAGAATGAATCCTACCGCATAAATTGTTATTATAATTAAGTCTCTATGGTCTGTATTCTGATTACCACTTTTGTGTGTAAAGGCTATTGGGAGATCGTATTTCATGATTCTGCATGATTTAATCTCGGTTTCCCTGCACAGCCTGAATGCAATCATTTTAAACTCCAAACAATGAAAGCAGAAAAAGCAACAAAAAAACGATAAACATCATTGTAGACTTTTGATAAATCAGCTAAAGGGCAATTTCAATACTTTTTGATTTTATATTCCATAGAATACTGTTTGGATTATGTTATAAGTCAGTGTAATGTTTGCACATTTGAACAGGTAATGAACACGAGTACTCTGTAACTACCGTACTCTGATTCCTCGAAAGTCTTTGTGATCGCATCAATATAAACAGTGATTTGGAAATGCATTGCAACTTTGTGGAGAAAACTGAATTCATTAAGAATTGCTATGTAATCACATGGGTTTCTTTTTTCTTCTGTCGTTTGCAATGATTTTGAATGTGTCGATAATTCCATGAAACCCGACTTAACACACATTAAAATCACTCTCCCCTTAATATTCTTCATGTACCTACTGAGTTCTTTTGAAAGACGTTCTAATTAGTGTTTTGTTAATTGGTAGTGAAAGACAATGAAGTCTGGGGGATTTTCTGATGCAAAATCGATAACCCGGTTTCTGTCTGTGAATAGAGTATAATGATGTTCATCGATATGTGTTGACTGTTGTTTTTCTTTCATATTCATGACAAGCTAACGTTGTAAAAATCGAACGTTGTAAAAATCGAACGTTGTAAAAATCGAACGGGTTCCTTTATTTTGGCTCAGATTTTATCAAGATTATTGACAAATGACTGCATAAGATTTGTTCAGCGTAAATGAATTATATGCATGATGATCAATTTAAAGTGAATTTTTAAATAAAAGTTTGTTTGAAGATTGAGTCTGTATTGTTCATATTTCTGAGACTTGTTTAGGGCCTCATTAGTATCGAATGCTTGAATGTAGCTCTTAGTAATAGTAGGGAAGGGGGTGGGGCTCTCTTAGGAGATAGATATACAAATAGATAGAAAGAGATATAGATAGAGGAACTATACATAGAGAGAGAGAGAGAGAGAGAGAAAAGGAGAGAGAGAGAGAGAGAGAGAGAGAGAGAGAGAAAAAAAAAGGAAGAGAAGTTATTTATAGAGAAGAAAAAAAGTAAAAGAAACAGAAGTTTAACAGAAAGGGGAAAATAGAAGAGAGGGAAAGAGAGAGAGAGAGGGAGGGGTGGGGGGAAGAGAGGAGGAAGGGAAGAGAGTGCACTAAGGAGAAGAAGAAAAAATTACAAGTTTATAGAGGAATTCTATCAGTTTTTGAAAACGGCAATTCCAATCGTGTAATGCTACAATATTACTGACAATATTCATTACGTTTTAGTCAAAGATAATTTTATTTTTTGTCACTGACGATAAAACCATACAGATTTCAATTTCAATTTTATACATTTACAAAGCATGTTTTCTCATAATTTTTTTCTGACAGCATACAACATGTATTCTTCATTCCTTCCAAATGATAGTGATAAGAGGGTAGGCAAAGGACAAATAAATAGAATTCTATAAATATTAAGATAAATAGATTGCATTGTAAGGTATTTCATTATATCTTTGTCATATATCATAATATTATGATTATAGTGGCGCTTTTCAACGTTTTTTATCTCATTTTTTCTACACCATTGACAGACTACGTTCATTTGAAATCACTTCATTGAAACGAAATGTTTCATCAGTAATTTGTTGCTCCTTTTTATTGTCAAATTGCACAGACTTGCATATTATTAGTTTCATTTAAAGAAAATTAAAAAAATATTTGACCGATTTATCATTCGCTGTTAGGGATAGGGATCAGGATAACTATATCCTTACCCTTTAACCTAACCCTTACCCTAACCCTAACATATAGTAAGATGCATGAGCAGGACCAATACTGTCTAGGATCAGCGGGATGTCACTTAACGATCCGATACACCATTCAAGTATCAAATAGGAATTTCGACTCCAAGGATTTATCAGGCAAGATATAGCCTATGCAGTATGTATATATTCGTACACGATTTTCTAGATTTTATAATTTTGAAATTAAAGGGTGTATAATAGGAAAATTGTTATTCGATAATATACTTATCATGACAACTCTGAGCCGCCAGTGTATAGGGGCAAATATTAGGCTCAATTATAAGCGATAGAGGGTGATAGTTGCTTACTTCACTAGTTGCAGTCATGATAAAAGATATATCAACCACTTCTTAATGTTGTTTACAAACAATCATCAATTGCAAAAGAAACCCTACGTATTTGGCTATAATTGCCTTTTTATGGATCACTATGGGTATTTGAGGCAAATTATATATATTATTCAAGAGAATGGTCATATATTTTAAAATCAGATTTCACTATCATACAATCACGAAAATATGAGCAACTTCAATATCAACATAAATTATAGACTCGGATAACGATGTATACATAATTATGATTTGAAGGTACAAACATTGTTGGTGTCTGATTACGACTGCAAAACTTGTGTATTGGTGAATCCCTGAAAAATTGGATCGACCTCGTATTTTGTAAAATTTTACTCAAATTGCAGAGTTTGACAAGCATAATTACTGATACAACATGTAACAGTGATTTTATAAAAGTATTTTCACACTTTCGATTTGATCTATACTGTAAAACAGCACTATATTTACATGATCATCAACAATATAATACATTATTTTGCGAATACAATATACATTTCATAACATACTCATAATCATATTAAATTTCCACGTAATATAGGACATTAATTATTTTGCCATTACACTTGTTTAAATTATACATGTAGGTTTCTAATAAACAACCGTAAGTTCGATATCAAATTCCACAGAACATAGCTTAATCCTTTGAACATTGTTAGCTTCCAATTACTAGTAGCAGACTTTTACCAACTCAACATTAGCATCATAAGCGGTATTATGTTTTCGATAACTCTCAACAGCGTTTTGCCCATTATATGTTAACCATTCGTACCCGGCATTTAACGATGAGAATTCTTATCATTCTTGTTGAAAATAAGCTAAGATTGTCCACCGTAAAATGTCAGGATTATTTACTTACATTCTGAACCAAATAAATAAACAATTCACAACAATTTAATGATCATCATGATCTTGTGAAAATGTTAAGTGCTTTAATGCATCACACTATATAAAACCTTTAGTTTAATATGCACATGTATGCAATAACTCTTAAAATAGGGCTTTGACCAACACGATTGGTTAATCTTGTGTAATGATATCTCGACATGATGAAGTTTAGCGTGGAATAAATTGATAAAATGAAATAGAATAGAATACATTGAGTTGGTGTCTGTTTGACAGACTAATTCATACACATTAAACAACTGATTACATCTGATCTCTATTAAAAACATTCATAGGAAATCCCGCATCCTACGCTCAGGAAAGAGTGTAAAACATTCTATAACCTACATCCTTATAAAGTTACCAGGTTGGCGCGATTATCAAAATAGTAGCGATGAGAATAAAATTATCCATTACCATCTCATAGTTTTTAAACCGCTTTCAGACATTTTCTGTACTTTTAAAATGAGTCATTATAGTACCTCTATTATGATCAATTATATCATACAATTCGTACACAAAATATAATCTCTCCCTCGAAATACTAAACCCTTTTTGTTTTATAACTAATTTAGTTAATATATGAAGACATTATTTAATAGGCGTAATCAATACATATTTGTTCAAGCATCGTCATGCTTTTTGTGGCTTATATATTATGATTGATTGTAATGTTTTACAGTATTGTCAATCATATACTCCTATTGTAAACTTTGATATTGCACTATTTTGAGTATTGGAACTGAGCGATATATTTACAAAAGGAGTAAACTACCAGCCCTAGTCATTCGATGATAAAGTGGAGAATAATAATTTTATACATAGAAAATATTACAAATGGCGAATCATTGTGACTTTAATAAGGATCATATAGCCCCTGTGATCTCAATTTCCTAGGGGACAGCCAGGATGTAGGATCTACCGTACCTAGCTGTCTACAACAAAAAACAGAATTCCATTTACGGGAAGTCAGCCCACACAGCCGTCAAGCCACCATCTTCTACTTGATATCATATTAAACATTGTATAAGCCTACTTCCGGAAACGTTTTAAAGTGGTTTGTGAAATTACAACAATGCTTTATAATTGAGATAAATTTTCTGTCAAATTACATGTACATTTCAGCACCCTCCCTCTGCCCCGAGGATGATGTCATGGCTGTTACCATCTTCCATAGTGAACGTGCCCCAATCCGACTGCGGTGTCGTTTTGCCCTGTTTGCAAGTCGTTTCGACATCGTCCTCGTGACCGCTGTCAGACGATGTCGATGGTGACACGGGAGGGATGGAAGATTGCGAGGCCGCTACCCATGAATCCACGATGAGTTCCGACGCTCGTTTATTGTTCTTGATGACGGCTTGTCGTTTGTTGAGCCGGCGGTTGTAGAGAACGAACGGGAAGGCGATGGCGATGATGATGACAACCGTAGCCAAGAGAATGAGCATAAGTGACCACCATGGAAAGCCTAGGAGTAGGAACATGGTAGAGGATGAAGAAATTAAAAGTTAAGAAAAGATGAGCCGAAAGAAAAGAGAGAAATTGTGAGTGTGTGTGTGGGTGTGCGTGTGTGCGTTTGTGCGTTAGAGAGATGTAGAGAGACACATGGAGAGGGAGAGAACTATAAAAGAGAGAGAGAGAGAGAGAGAAAGAGAGAGAGAGAGAGAGAGAGGGGGGATGACAGAGATGAGAAAAGGAAGAGGTACACGTGTACTTGCCCATAAAGTTGGAATATTTTTTTCTTCTAAAAAGCGATAGTTGTGTGAATGTATATAGATAGACCTTGCTTCTAATTACTTGGAATCAATTACGTACTATAGGGTTAAACTGAGTCACATACATGTAAACAAGGTCTTACCATTCTGAGCAGTAGATGTATTATCGTTGTTGTGGGTATCACCTTGATTAACGGCGCCCTGAGAAAGATCCGCAACAGCTCTTCCAACTTCATCGGCACCGTTCACATCGTGTGTAGGGGCGTGGTCGTTAACGTCGCTATCGAGAAGCCCTGAGACTGATGTAGCATCGTCATCGTCATCATCACCGTGGTCTGATGTGGAGGGATTAGGAAGGGGCGTGGTGTTCATTGTGTGTCTTTCTTCGCTAGGAGTGGCTGAAGTACGCACAAGACCCACAGATGCATCTTGATTGGTCGACACTTCTATGACGTCAGCTACAGTACTTGATGGCAGCGTACTGTGGGGGAAACCTGTCAAAAGATCGAAGGAAGAATGGTACTTAGTTTATTTGTATGAAATCAGACAAATATGATAAACAGAATCGCTAATTTTTTAAATAAACCGGACCAGTAGTAAGACTGATATGAATGTAATATGAGATCATTAATTGCATGCGAATATCAAAATGAGATTTTGGTCAGTGGACTGTGAAGTATTTGAGGATAACTGTCCCATTTTGCGTGGACAAAATATCATTAATTTGTGTTTCTTTCTCCTAAATGCCTCTCCCTGGGGCACTGCTCAGAATGTATTATGGATAGCATATTATAATAGGTTCCTTAAGGAGAAAAGAGCATCCCGAGTCATTCATTTTTGAAAAATTGTAATTTTAGTCATTCTGTGTAAACGCATGCACAAAGTATGCTGTTTTAATAATCATTGTATAATTGCTTTTATCATGTACATACATTGTAAACTATTGTAACCATTGCAATTCAGTCTTTGGACTGCGAGAATGGATAGTACTCAATAAAATCCTTCAATCGAGCAATCAACCCCTGAAAATAATTAACAGGAAATGATAAGAAGGAAGTGAAAGGGTTTAATAAAATCGATATCAAGAGTAGATACTTGTATTCCAGTAGCGTTTCCGGTTGATGTTTCCGAACCTTGCACTATTTTAGAGCTCATTATAGGATCTACTATTTTAATTGAAGATTAAGTTAAATGCAGAAATAAAAGAAAATTACCGTAGTTCACCGACGAAATCGCCGAAAGAATGACCAAGACGAGTGATACGCACGAAGTATTCATTTTTGGTGATAAACCGTGAAGCTTGTTCCAAAGAATCTGATATAATAAAGAGAAAATAACAATAAATAAACCATTGAAATATGATTAGGACTTACAATGGCCTGTGAAAAATAATTACAGCCTATAAAATGAAAGCAATGTTTGTAGAGGGATCGAAACTCGAACATGCAAACAAAAAAAGGGGGAGGGAGAGAGAGAGAGAGAAAGAGAACGTGACAGAGAGGGAGAGAGAGAGAGAGAGAGAGAGAGAGGAGGAAGAGAGAGAGAGAGAGAGAGAGAGAGAGAGGATGGGGGGGGGGGGGGAAGAAATCAGAACACGAGTTGAAAATGCCTCTTAAAGGTACTATGTCCCATTTGCAGGCCAAAAAAATGAAAAAGTTAAATTCCAACTGCATTTGAAAGATAATACTAATTTAGAATTCCCTAAAAAAGGTGGGGCTTGAAAATGTCTTCAAGTGGGAAAATAACGACTATTAGTTGTCAAATCGACTTTAGGGCTATAGAGCCCAAAAGTAATAGTCTTAATTTTCAGACAATTGTACTGAATGGTCATACGTTTTATGCCGCGCAAAGATTCAATCAGTTTAATCTTGGCCATCCCAAGAAGTGGGTTATTGATGTAGACAAATGCCCATGTACCCTTTACAACTCTTTTCATGTATGTTATTACCAAAGAAGAAAAAAAAGCCAGTCAGTCACTCAATAGTGTCTGACAGTGAAGTCTAGCAAGTAAACGGGTTTCCTTGCATAATTTGAATATGAGGACACTGCTAACGTTTAAATTTCACATATAGGACATACATGACATATTCATATTTCTGCAAAGTTATACAGCATTCGAGGTTGGCTGCAAAAGGGACATAGTACCTTTAAGACTTAGTATAAACTAAAGCAAGTAAAACTATCTTTAGTTCTATACTCGGTCATTCAGGCATTCTTACCAGCTTAAATTATTTAAGAACTGCACAAAACATCGTTATCGTTCTCAACCTGTTTCCTAACAGAAGTCACATATTATCATTGCAATGTCATGATAGAAGTCTGGTTATCATATAAGGTGATAAATACCGACTGAATTAAACATAACCCGTATGAAGGTTCGTGTATTTGACACACACAATATTCTGGGCGCACGCCACCATCCCAAACCAAAAAACATTTTAGTTGTCAAATTTTCCTTTTGTTGTGCTTGCTTAAGTGCCTTTATTAATTTCCTAAAATGTATCATGGTCATCGTATCCACCACCTACTTATTTCTGAATTGTACTAGCGCCCGTTTTAAAAGGGATGTATTTTCACTTTAATAACAATAAAACTTATTATTCTTTACTTTTTCTATATCAATTCAAGAAGAAATAGACGGTCATCCTATGCAATACTAACGATGAAGTGGGTCATTTAATTTGTTAAAAATAATATAAGTATACTAATTAAGAGGGATGACATGTTGCATTATAAATAGATTTAATTTTACTTTGTTTCTCTTAAAGACATCGTTTAACAATGTTAAATCTGAGATGCACGGCCCTACGTGTTATCAGTGTCTTTGATATGGTGTAATATTGAAGCCCTAAAAAAAAATTTATCAAGAAGTGACTCAAAAAAGTAAAAATCTTTGAGTGACCGGTTTGATAGACTGTAGTGTTAGGAAAACCGTTAGGCAAACTAATTTTGGTTTCGATTTCCAATCATAAGTATCTTGATAATCAAACAGGCGATCGGCTTTTAAAAGTCATGGGGTTCCTGACTGACCTAAAGGTTTATAATTATCATTGCAGCATGAGCTAAATCCAGGATTTTCTTTCAGAATCTGAGACAAAGTTACCGGATCCCTTTACATTCCCTTTCTCTTATTCGGCCCCGCTTTTCATCATGTGATATTCAAGGGATTCCCCGATCTGTCGATCCCCGAATTTAGAATCGCAAAAAGGTATTTCAGAGCTGATAAGATTCTAACTATTAAACATTGAATGAAAAGTTATGTCGTCATAGTTCAAACACATGAGAGTCATATGGCAGATATAGCGGATATCTGAGTGGATATCCGCGATCCGGCGGACGGATATAAGACAGCCAAGTGATCTTTTACATGTCACCCGCTGTTTTCTTCAAACTGGGTTATAGCTTCCAAGGTATTGATCACACAATCAATTAAAATATTAAACTTTCCTGAGGGGAGAGAGGGAGAGAGAGAGAGAGAGAGAGAGAGAGAACGAGAAAGGTCTGTTCATACAGTAGAAGATAAGAGAGAGAGAGGGAGAGAGAGAGAAAAGTCATATTGATATATCATTATCAGATATTGTATCTTGCTCCTTTTTCAGGTAAAATAGATAATTAAGCATTATTATTACCAAGCATATAATTTCCATTTCATTTGTTGCGCGTACCACATAACGAATAAGAAGATTGAAGAAGAAGAAGAAGGAGTAGAAGAAGAAGAAGAAGAAGAAGAAGAAGAAGAAGAAGAAGAAGAAGAAGAAGAAGAAGAAGAAGAAGAAGAAGAAGAAGAAGAAGAAGAAGAAGAAGAAGAAGAAGAGAAGAAGAAGAAGAAAGAAGAAGAAGAAGAAGAAGAAGAAGAAGAAGAAGAAGAAGAGAGGGGGTGGAGGAAGAGGAGGAGGGGGGGGGGGTGTGATATCTCTGTCAGCCAGCAGATAAAGGCTAAATAAGGCTTATAGGTATGATAGCGTATGTTTGAAGCCAGAAGGCCATTAACTCCGTTTTCAAGTGTATGAGGTAATACCCATCTGGCTCCAAACAGACGATAGGAAAGAGAGTTTAAAGTGCATCAAATTACTCTATTTTCTCTCACAAAAGAAAGGAAAAGTGTCACATTCAGATAAGATCATACATGAACGCAATTCACCTTTTATACCGATACAATCTCTTTGCTTTGCAAGCCTTTGTTTCCCATTTTGGCTAAACATTTGTCCTTCCCATTTAACACAAAGTTGACCTACAATATTCTAAAGGTCTTTTCATACAGTAGAAGATAATTATTAATCTAAAAATGTTTGATTTATTATTTAATCAAATTATTACTGAAAAAATAAAAGATCACGTCAGCAATTATATCTTTCATGGATCGTCTAGACAATCACATTTTAAAAAATTTGTTGTCACATTCATTCGTTTTTAGCAATTCGTGCCTCCATTAATACAGTGTTATACATCGTTCTCCACGTGTATGTATAAAAGGCAATATTAATCCGCGGCTGAAACTTTTTATTTAGCTTTCTTCAACCGTCGTCTTTGAAAAGAAATATTTTAGTCTATAATTATGTTTTCTCGATTATCTTATTCATCACAAAAAATGAATATAATAATTGTGTCAAATATTATCTTGAAGTATGAGCACAAAGATTACAATTGTATATCCTAACTATCAGAAGTTTCTATTACGGCGAATGTGATATAAAGTTCAATTGTATAAAAGCAGAAAGTGAGAGAAACAAATTAATGTGAAGTTTGAGAAAAACCTGATAAACGACAATAAAGGTATACTCACTCCCCAAAATATCGATTTAGATATGATCAGAAAACAAAAACAATGATAAAAGTGAATTAATTTGAATAGATATATTTACAGATTGAATCTGTTATATAAATGTGACTACACCTGTCAAAGTGACCAATTTCGGGTTTGAAATTATTTAGTAGCTGTTATATTTATTACAAAAAAAATAGGCTGGCATAAGAATGTCCGGATCCAGAGTTTTTATAAATCGACCACAAATTGAAAACTTGTTTGCCCTTAAATAATAAGACAAGAAAAGACACAAGAAGGGCCGATGCTTGGAATAATTTATGCATGTTTGCATACGAGTGGTCTTTTGCTGACACATTTATAAGCGCTTCAATGACTGATGCGGTCTATAAGGACGCACAAAGCTATTAACATTGTATAAAATATAAGAAGAAATGTAACAATGCAGACACTATATTAAATTACTGTTACACACATTGATTGACTTCTTAGCTTTATTATCGAATATAAAATGACGCAATATAAATTGACATGTGCAATAGGCATTGTCATTATTATGTTCCAGAGCTGCTATTCCCATCACTTCGTCGACAGTACAACGTCTATGACGGACACCCGGATTTGACAGCACGAAAATACAAATAAGGTATGGAGGTTTTAGATTTCTCAGAATATTAAAAAGTTATGAATTAAAACATATGAAATCTTATTGCCAGAATCTGCTGTGATGCCGAACAAGAGTCATTAGGGACTTTTAGATTTGCACGTAGACATAGTGGCCTGCTACGTGTGACGTCCTTTTAGGCACTTTAAAAGGACGTCACACATAGCAGTCCACTATGTCGACGTGCAAATCTAAAAGTCCCTATATTCACAAAATGTGGAACCGGCTTAGGATGGGCCTCTTGTTGATATAATTTGAACAATGAGTTTGTAAAGAACAAAAACAATTGCAATTTGAACGATGTTGAATCTAATTGAGGCAGAAATGACCGCAGTCTTCCTCAAAACATATTGTAATTTAGACTTCTGAATCAGAATTTGATTTCACAGCAAAGGTGCCTAACACTGTGTAATCCCTTTCACTTGCACATTTGTATTCTACTTCAGCCATACGGAAAAAAATCTTCGTCATTATATACAATGAATGCTTACCTTCTTATGAAAGCCTGATTTATTCAAAGTATCCGGACCTCTTACAAAAAAAGTGCCTCGTCAATGCTGTTAATAGGTTCCTCTGTCGTCCTGAGGATTCCGAAGATTTAGGATGATGAAAAATAAGTCATTCAGAAATGTGAAAGATCTGCTATGGAACAGATCTTTGATAAAAAAAAAAGGTGTCAGTATTGAGTTCGCGTCAAATTTCTTCACCTATCCGCATCCAATTAATCAACGATATATAACATCAATTTGATGAGATTGCTATAAAATATGAAGAGGATCGTCTAATGACTTCTTTTTGAAACTGCAACTGAACAAGCAACAGAGTATACAGCTTGACTCAAATGACGGTGAACAAAGTAAGGAAATATTCGCTAAGTCCGTATATGAAAGTTTCAATCAGTGTTGTTACCCCGGCGCTATCATAAACGTGTATGAAGCAATGCTGGATCAGGATGTATGATTTATATCATACCATACATGGACTTTTGTTAGATAGAGAAAGAGAGAGAAAGTTGTCGAACACGTGGTTTTTTTAGGTGCTTCCCGTCAGCGGTATTGCAACACGCTCGGATGGACCGTGACCGGCGCTTGCCATAGGATGCCCTTCCGCTTGATATAGCATTCATGAAGCTAAATGTGTACTGGATATCGTTGAGTCCTTAAAAGATAATGGGATAAATGTGACATAATATGTACCTGATTTAGTAATGTCCTAAATTGATTTGACCTGAAATGTACTCTTTCTTTAAAGTCCTCATCTTTTGGTTTAGTGAGTCAAAAGGGTTTGGTGAAAATATTTTGATGGAGTGCACCCCCTGCTCGAAAAAAGAAGAAAAGCTGTCGAAAATAACAAAAAAAGTGACAACAATGAGAAAGAAGATTCTTTTGTATAATCAGGAAACATAGGAAATATAGGCGAGGGACAGAAAGTGAAAGTGAAAGGGAGAGACCTAGAAAGAGTGAGATCGTGTGTTGTGTGAGGAGAGGAAGAGAGAGGAGGGGGGGGGGGGGGAGTAAGCCGAAAGCGAGTGAGATAGGAAGAAAATGATAGATAGAGAGAGAGAGAGAGAGAGAGAGAGAAAGTGGGTGTGTTTGGGTGTGCGCCTGTATATGTGCGTGTGTGCGTGCGCGCGTGTGTGTGCGATCTCGAGGCAGCAAACAGCAGGAAACTGTGTGAAGATTCACTTAGCTTGCGAAAGTCCATAGGAGTGGATGAGAGCTTGTCGTTCAAATACATGTTATAAGGTTGGTAGAAGCCTACATTACGTGTCATGGTCATTCCAGTTAATGAAAGTTTTCTGTTTGGATAGGTATTATAATCCTTGCTCTATGAAGATGGAAATACACGTATGAGAATACTACTATTCACATCGATTTTTCAGAACTTGCCTACAGAATCATTCAAATTCTTCATTATTTATTATTTTACCTTATGACTTATCTACATAGGTCAGTTTCTCACTGACTGTCCCAACTGCGTCATTTTTTTCTGCGGCACAGATTGGGGCTTTAAAAAAAAGATATCTTGATTTAACCCTAACCCTAACCCTAACCCTAAACTTTCCCATAGGCTCAACACGCACCTAACCCCAATCTGTGCCGCAGACAAAAATAACTGTCCCGACTGCGGGAAACAAATGAAGTTATATTTCTCGTCATTGACCACCTGGGGCGGATCCAGAGGAGCCGAATCGACCGCGGCTTCACCTTTTGGTGGGCTTTAAAAAGAACAAAGGGAAAAAGAGAGTGAGAGAGAGAGAGAGAGAGAGAGAGTGCGTGTGTGTGCGTGTGCGCGCGTGCGTGTGCGTGTGCGTGTGCGCGTGTGCGTGTTTGTGTGTGTGTGTGTTTGAGAGAGAAGAAAAGCATCAAACCTAAATGAATACATAAATATAAATTAGATTGTCTATGAAATTGTCTTTAAGACAGAAACGAGTGATTTGATAGGGGATGTGTTATTTTAAAGGTATTACAAAGTTTTGGCAAATTTTGAAAAATGGGTGGATAGTGATTCTTTACAAGTTTGATGTATTTGGATGCCCCTGTGAATGTATTAATAACACCAGAAATTTTACTACCTAAAACACTTTTGCTTTCGAGAAAAATTGAATATAAAGATTTACCGGTGCTCCCGGTAAATTTTCATAAATTTCAAATAGCTCTTACGGCCGTACAATGGTAGCTGCGACCATGAAAATCTCAGAGTATGTAGTTGTGGTATATAATTTTCGAACAGGAATAGCTAATCGGTCGATTTTACTCAATAAACATTGTTTTATAGTTTAATTAATATCTTGACCTTGAGAGGGAGCTATTCAACATAAAGTGTTTATTATTCAATTTTCATAACTTTATAGTCGATTTCGACCGCGACAACGATCACTAAATATTGTTGAATAGTATATGCTTCCAATATGTTCATGTGAACCAAATTCATGACCCTACACCAAAACTTTGTATTACCTTTAAAGGAGAAAATTACAATTTCTATCGCTCGTGACGGCTATCTTGAAGATTTTGAATTAAAACTAGGGAGCGTCTGGGGGCTCCTACCCCCTAGACCCCCCCCCCCGTCAGGATTCTCCCCCTGCAACCCCGGGCCCTTGGATACTATCCATACATAGAGAAGTGGCCCCCAAGACAACTATTACTTCAACAAATTTGTTCGAACTCCGAAGGATAAGGTGTGTGTGTGAAAGAGAATCGATTTTCCAACTAAATAAACCAATAGGTGCACTACAAACTGAAATCTGTAGGTTCTGAATTGCTAAAAACTCGAGAGCGTCTGGGGGCTCCACCCCCTGTACCCCCAGCAGGGGCTTTGCCCCATCAATCCTCAAGGGGCCCTAATGCATGCATTTGGATCCCACCCGTAATGATAGAAGTGATTCCCAAGACAACCCTTTATTGTATAAAATTGTTATTAGGAGAGATTGTGTGTGTCTTTCGCTCAAGACGGCTATCTTGAAGGTTCCGAATTGCTATAAACCCGCCCAGAATAGCTCGCGCTTATTCGCTCGCAGGGCGCTTTGCGCACACGTTGGCTCCCCCTTGACAAATATTGGATCCGCCACAATTAGAAAAAAACTCTAGACAACAAAGGAAACAAACTCAATAGAAACAAAAATAACTGTTTCAAATAAAGAAATTAATCGGTTTAACAAGATCAAATTTGTGAGACATTGGTTTCCTTATTCCCGGGGATTAAACGTCGCGTCACAAAGCAGCTTTTGAACTGAAGTGTCAGACAGCGGAGGAGCACTTGGATTCAGTGTCCTTTCATGTACCCCAGTCTGACGCATTTTGGGGGACTTTGTAACATTGTTCAGATGAGAGAAAGTGGTGCTAAGGTAGTGACTTCAATGCTAGATGTACAATTAAAGATGATCTGAACATTTGAGTGAAAAAGGACCATTATTAATGATACAAATTGGGAAAAACTGATCTGATCGATTCCTCAATTCTCCCAACTATATTATTACAATTAAATTATATTTTAGGTGAATGTAAATTGTCACAAAGCAAAAAATTGTTTTTTAAATACCATTCCAGACATTTAAGTGTTAACAGATTTTTAATAACCTGTTTTATGTCTTTTTTCATGGAAAAAACGGTTAGGAAACTTCAAAAATGGTTAAGAGAATTTACTGTTAATCACTGTTAGAGAGTGTTGCACAGTGACGCCTTCAAAGAAAACCATAGATATCGTCGTGGTTTGAGAATTTTTTCAGGATTTTTTTGCATGTCAGAGGGTTAGTACAGTAGAAGGAATATAATAAGTAACATTTTATACACAAATTAAGCAATTTTTTCATCAACCTTCAACAATGTTACCGAGTCACTTTAAAGGCCCACTGCACTACTTATTGCTACTTGCGCCCTCTTACAACAAAAAATGCCTTATCGGTGACCATTGGTCCCCCATGATCCTCTTTTTCTTATGTTAACTGAGAGCTGAGTTGATGAGATAACCACCTGTCCAGTGACCTTGCAGGGCGCTCTAATCCCTCCTATAAACTATGGCAGATAAGCTTTAATATGACATATGGAACTCCTTTATAATATTTGTTCGGAGTATTTGTTTCAACGGACTTTCTATTCATATCATTCCGATTGTACGTTCCGACTACAACTTTTATTGAATCATGTGATAAATATGAAAGAGTAATTGTGTAATGTATTTATAAATGTTCAATAACTACCCTTAATTTGTAGCCACATTGAGACAAATTTAGATGTTATAAACGTTGAATGTACTAAAGCGAAAAGTTACTATAATTTAATGCTAGAAAAAAAGAAAGATAGTTGGTTTCCATTTTTGGCAAAATATTTTAGGCCTACCAGAAAAATTTGTTTGGAAATATATATTTTAATTCAAATTTAATAAGATAAGAGATAATAATGTCAACAAATATAATTTAAAATGAATTCATAGGATATTGCCCTCTAAAGATAATCTTTTTACATGAAAAATCGTACAGTCTAACGAATGAGAAATCTGTCGTGAAAAAGAAACTATTGATCATTTTATATTTCGTAGCAAGAAGTTAAGAGTTATTAATAACGAAATAGATTCGTTTCATACGTGGGTAATTTACCATAATTATATTTAGTATGAATGTATGATTGACAATTTTCTTATTAAAATATAGTTGAAACAGATAACAGAACACAATTATAAAGATCCCTCTTTGTTTCTAGGTATAAATTGTGAAGTATTGAAGTGCCCTAAAGATGACATGTGTCCCTCTTCATTGCTACCCGATGGCACGGTCATTAGAGGAACTGTCAAAGGTATGGTCTTCAACCGATCATCATCATCATTGACAACACCATATCATGAGATAATCATATGCGAGATACCCCACTACGGTAAATATAATTTGTTAAGAACGATCACAACTTGTATTGTTTGGAATCAATAACAAAAATATTGGAAAAAACAAAAAACAAACTACTTCTTACTGACAACGTTTGGTGCATGGCAATAAAAAAAAAAAGATATTGTATTGCCCTTTGCGACCGACCCAAAAATCTTGAAATCTACGGTCGGCTTTTTAATTTTTGCCCCGTTTTTTTAGAGAAGACAAATATTAAAGCATTCAAAACTGAGATATATCTGCCTAAAGAGGTAGAAAAAACTTTTAAAAAGTTTTTAAAAAAAGAAGAAAAATCTGTGACCGACCGACCCATGTTTTGGCACCTAAAGGGCAATACAACATCTTTTTTTAAAGGTCTATTCACGTGCGTGCAACATACGCGAAACCGAAGCGCGAGAAGAACTTCGGTCTTTTTCGCGAACGCTATATAGCACCCGCTGGCCGTTAATCAAGTCCATTCGTTTACGTGCAGTTGTCCAAAAGTAGTCGTAGATGGCGTTAACCAGAATTTGCCATGCTACACCCCCTTTGAATGCCAAACATTTTTTTTTCTCCATAAAAATAACAGAGTGACGGAGGAATCGTATGTATTGCAGACTTCATGTGACGAATCCTAACCTTAAAACAAATCTACTTGGAAAAGACACATTATTTATCATTAACCCCATAAATTGACACCGAAACTTCATTATATTAATTCCAACCAGCTCTAACAATAAATGACTAAAATATAATAAGTAACGAGCACATTAACCCCCCCCCCCCCATAATCTTCAATCTTGCACTTAGCCAATAACAAAGGCCAAGCTAAATCTTTATCTCACACACTGGGCAAGTATCAGAATCACAGAAACGTAGAGCAGCAGAAGTGAGAGCAAGACGCCCTCACACACAGCCTGGCGGAAATCATCGAAGTCGATGGATAGCGCCAACAAACCCAATAACAACAACAACAATCAAACGTATACAGAAAATCCTTTACCAACAAGACGCAATCTTTTTTTCCCACCAACCTACTACATTGAAAATCCTCATAATGTGTGTAATCCAACCCTGTATAGACTATGCAATATCTGTATGGGGAAACTGCCCAGCCAGCTACAAGCTGCCCCTTCAGAGATTACAGAAAAGAGCTGTTAGATATATGTAACTGGTATCTCTGGCTATGAACTTGCAAGCAGCAACACGTTGATAAAAAACTGTCCTGGCAAACTATTGATCAGCGCCGTGATTGTTTTCTGGCTATGCTTATGTTTAAATGTATAAGGGACACTGCTCCACCTCGTTTATCAAACAAAATAGAAATGTATTTCGACCGCCATGGCCTAAATACAAGAAATGCAAACTCTCTTAATGTATACAGTAGGCTTGCGGGTGCACCATGTGTGAGAGAGAGAGAGAGAGAGAGAGAGAGAGAGAGAGAGAGAGAGAGAGAGAGAGAGAGAGATTGAGGAGTCCTGAAAAGGTCTCTCGGTAATCTTTCTTGGGGTGTGTAGTCCTAAACAAAGGACTGTTTGTGTAGTCTTGAAAAAGACTGTTGGTTATCTTTCTTAGCTTATAGTTCTAAGAAGAACTATAGCGCCTTGAGAGGATGAGTGGCGGGAGTGGCTAGACGTTTGTAGTATTGCCAAAACCCAACGTAACCTTATTCAAACAATATTTTAAGTATGCTGGAGCGGTTAATTGGAATAAGCTTCCCAATGATATCCAAAATGCCAATTCAGTAGACAGTTTTAAATACCAATATAAACAATCTTCCTTTAATCGATAAAATTTGTTCACTGCCGTTTCTCCTCACTACTACAACATTATAATTATGCAATAACTAAAATGATTGCTAACCTAATTACCTAGAAATTTCATAACTATTACGTCCTAAATTTGATATTTATCTTTTATAATTATGCAATACAAACCATATTCACAAGTTATTGGGCTTAATCTCGACATGAAAATGTGCATTAACTTCATTGTTATATATAATTCTAATGTAAAATGTCATAATGTAAATGTCATATTGCATTATCTTATCTTTTTTCCTCCTATTTTCGTTTTCCCCTAATCTTATTTTTCCTATTTGTGTTGTTTTCGTTTTTTACCATTTGTGTAAAACTGCTATTTTGTTTGTAACTACTCTTATGGTCAGTTCTTAAATTTGTATTTTCCATCCTTATGCAGGACCATTATGTTAAACAGCCTGCGAGCTGATCAATGTTATCCTGTTGAAAGATGGTTAAATAAAATAAAAATAATAAAATAATAAATAAGGTAAAAACATGTAACAGTCAAAATGTGGGAATACATATGGTTCTTGACCTCTTTTTGTCTCTCTTTTGTCTTTCATCGATTCATCATATTTCCTTCTATTCTTCGTTGTGCTCGTGAGTGTTGAACTTATCATGACCTCTGTAGCCCTTTAAACAAAGGAAAGGGCACTCTGGGAAAGAGTATCCTTTGTAGCACGGGCGGTAGAATATCAAATTAAATGTTGATGGTGCTAATAAAAAAGCAAACCGAATCAATTGCACATGTGCCACTATTTTACTCTTTCTCTAACATCCCTTCCAACTGGTTGGATGTTTAAAGTCTATCTATCCTTTATCTTTCATTTATTTAATAATAATAATAATTATCCTTGCTTATTTACTTCTTCCCTTCCTTTTTTCGTCAAAAGTCACCATACAATATTGATCACTATAACAAATAAAATAAAACTATTAAAAAAAAAAAGTTTGTAGGCCATTGTTCGGTTAGCAGAAGATTTCGACGGTAAAAAGAATGAGCGACTTTTCCCGCTCATTATCTGGAAATGACCGGTCAAATCTTTTTTTCATTTTGACCATACATGACATTGACCTTTCTGATCATTCAAACAAAAAGAAAAGAGATTGACCACCGGTTGTGACTTGACCGCCTTTCAGGAATCTTTGGTGAAGAATTAACAAGGATCCGGTTTTCATCAATCAGTTCTTTAAAACCATGAAATGGTGATCTGTAGACGGATTTCCAAGTTTTGGTCAAATTTTTGAGTATTTCCGTCACCACTTCCTCTTCGATATATTATCTTCCTTTTTGTCAAATGTATGTAGATTTATGAAAAGATCAGTTAGAATGATTGAAATAAAATGCTTAACGTGATAAATCTACACATTTAGATTACTACTTGTAATAGACGAGACTAAAATAATTGAATATAATTCACAGTTATTTTGAAGTCGAGATTTGATGTCGGATCAACGGAAATGACTTGCGAACTTACTTGGCGGATATTTATGACCGATTAAACAAAGATTGCCCAAATTATAATGATTCTCTGAACTATATATTTTGCAAAGTATGTGAAAATAAAATAATAATAGTTATGATTATCAATATCTATGATATTGATAATAATGATAATAGTGATATAATAATAATAGTGATAAAATAATGATGACACTTCTACTACTACTACTACTACTACTACTACTACTACTACTACTGATACCGATAATAATAATAATGTTACAGCACTGTGTTTTATAAAGCATTATATTATATTTGTAATTGGTTTCAATATGTTATATATTACAATTTGTATGAATTAATATTATTTATTGAGTGAATACAATAAAGAATATTACAAAACAAAATAAAGCCCTTTACCACTAAAGGACCAACGTGCTTACATAATTATTATCATCCTGGTCACGGGATTCAATTTCTATCCTACATCATAGTGCACATTCTGATGGCATCTTCAGATTACATTTTCTGAGACTCATGCAAATGTCAGGAAATACTGATCTCTTGTCAATGATTTCGAGATTTTCCTAGAAACCCAAGAAAAATGAGTTACCAAAATCATCCACTATAGTTCTACCAGATTTCGGGAGTCTTGTCAACATTGAGGGATAATGACCTACTAACCAAACGATGTTTGGTCTCGCTTTTTGTAAAACATAATATCGGTGGATCACGAGGTTCCCATTGAGGGGGATCGAGGGGGAGGGGAGGATAAACTGAGAGATGCGTCATGTACCGCTTTCATTCCCGAAAGCATAGTCTAGTGAAAATTATTTACGTCGGATTTTTTGTTTTACTGCGATGTCCCGATAAAGGGAATCTTGGAGGGCCAGCGGGATTTCAAAATCGTGTTTTCAAAATTTGTCCACCCTTCTTTCTGAAAATCACTGAATCCGCCCCTACAATAGACATTTGTCCATTTATTGGTCTTGGGTGTAACGTTACACAGTAAGGCGGATATTAAATAGGTGTGACCGAGTGGTAGATAAGTTTGTATCCCGATGGAATTGGTAGGATACAGGAAATGGATAAAACAGAGGTAATGACATACAATCATTATATCTCTGAGTTTCCGTTTTTTTTTTGACTTCCTGACAAAGATATACCCCAAATAAATAAATAAATACAATTGTTGGACATAATATTTGAAAGAGAGGAGGATTTTCATACTCCAAATAATCCTTAATACCACAGTTACCCCGCTTAATCGTCGCTATAGCGATGCCAACTCGACCGATTCTAAAGAAATGGAGTTAATGTAATTCTTTTGTTTGATCGTACTCACCAAGATATTTATCCTCACAAATAGTGCCCCCCCCCCCCCCATTGTACGACTGCTTCCTACACCTCCCCACACTCGATGGGCTCGCATTTCATTATGACATCATGTCCCCCCCCCCCCTTCACTGGCTAAAGCGAGGCTACGCCTTTGTGACACAAACATGTGTGGTAGAAATAGGTGCATACTCTGCTATTTATTGGCTCGTTACTCCTCTTCGTTTTAATGTATTTCTTTTTCTTTCTTTTTTCTGTATTGTATTGTATTGAACTCGCAAACAATTATTTGTCAAATTACTGCCGTCTTAATTTTAATTGTGTACCTCTCTCTACAGTAAACATTTTCTGTCCCTGTTATTTCTCAAGTCTCCCAGGAACCTATTCTTTACAAGCTCTGCTTTTCTGTAGGTTCCTGCACATTTCACAGTTTGTACTTTTGTCTGGGTTTCCTTCCCGTTTCCTTTAAATGATATTAGTTATCAAACAAATGTGATGATTACCTTGTCAATTAATATAATCATCTTTTTTAAATTATGAAACAGTATGTCTGTTATGTATATTTTGTTATCTGTATTATTTCGGGATGTGAAATGTGAAATCAATAAACTCAAACTCAAACTCAAACACCATGCATCCCCCTTTACTGACTAGAGCGAGGCTACGCCATTGCGGTAATGTGTTCTTTCTCCTGACAAAATGGAGCTATTCGATCCGATAACCAAACAAGCGGCACAGTGAAAAAACATTTGGAACAATGTGACGGAAGGTTTGGATTACAGCTGAACAACCCTCTATGTCCCTTTTCACCTCATAATATCCGTCTCTGTATTATTCCTTCTTAATTTTAGGTTCCATCATATTTCACGCAAAAAGCGCCAGAAAGAAAAGTGCAGGATACAGTTGCAAAGAGCTTCGCATGTTGAACTGTTTTAACATTATATTACAATGCGACAGAGTATCAAAATGATTTAAGTAGTTGTTTAAATGACTGTTATGAAAACATGACACTCGGCGACAATTAAATTGGTCAGCTACCTCAACCCACAGGGTTGCGGTCGCTATTCATAAGGAAAGCTATTCATAACCGAAGAAGAGGGTCGCTATACATAATACAAAATCGAGATCGTTATTCATAAGGGTCCCTTTTCATGAAACGAGAAAAGGGTCACTATTCATTATACGAAGTGATGGTCGCTGTTCATAATACGAGAAGAGGATCGCTATTCATAATGCGGAAAGGGGGTCACTATTCACAAGACGAGATATTTTACAAGCATACCATTTCAGCATGATAAATATGAATGTCCGAGTCGTCATCATAGGTTTATGAGGTGGGGGAGGGGGCACGTGGGCTGGGGATATTTCATATGTAATGATGTGTTTGTTCAGTAATTATCTATCTTGTTTCATGCAAATTCACGTCAGCCTTACTCCTCGTCTGTTTTGTTCCCTTTATTGACATTTGTTTTTGGTTCGGTTATTTAAAGAAATTGATTCTTTACAATAGTGTGTGAACCTGTATGCATATATAAATGGATTTGAATAATTATTACGTGTATTTTATTTGCTTGCTTTCAATTTTTCATGTCTCGTTTAAATTAATGTTTAACTTTATCTGAACGTGCAGGCATATTTGTTTTTGCCTTCAGTATTTTCCCCGTGTTTGTTTTGTATTTATCATGATATCCTGCCCCCTTGTTGCTACGAGGGCTAGATATCCCAACCCCTAAAATAAAAACAAAGACGAATTTCTCACAATATTTTAATTTTTTATTTTTGTTGCACTAGACCTCATCAAACCTCCTTTATCATCATCACCATCACCACCACCCCACCACAATTCGGATCGCATTACCTCTATGTTCGCTACATGACGCGAAAACCGAAAGGTCCGAAAGTGTTCAAGCCCTTATCCCCCAAACAAAACACAATTTTAAAGTACCCCCTCCAAACCCACCCCTATCCAATATTTCTCTTTCTTATTATAATTTTGTTTGCTTATTTAATTTCTATGAATGGCGACCCTCATTCTGTATTATGAATAGCGGTCCTTATAAGTAGTGACCCTCATTCAAGTTTCCATCATTCGCTTTCAAGGTAGACACAATCTCAATTGAATACAGAAATCGCGGTTATGTTGAATTATCAACTAATCTTAAATCAAAATTTGAGACAAATCATGTAAAATGTTCCTTTAATATTTATTTTCCCACGACTGAACTTTCATTCAGGGATTTCAGCCGATCAAACGAGTTCCTTTTAGCACCATAGGCTCTTAATCGAACTTACCGGAAATTGTTTCGAGTTAACGAGGTTTACAGTAAAAGTTTTGTCTCTCAGCAAATTTACGCTTTTTCCTTTCGTGCCATTGTACTGTGTGATCTCATGAGAGCGAGAAAGAGAAGAGAGAGGTAAAAATAAAGGAGAAGAAGAAGAAAAGAAAACGAGAAGAGAAAGGAGGAGAAAAATGAGGAGGAAAAAGAAAATCAAGAAGAAGGAGGATGAGGAAGTGGAGGAGGTGAAGAAGAAGAGGAGAAGAAGAAAAGGAGAAAGAAGAGAAAGAGGTGGAGAAGGAGAAAGAAGAAGGTTTAGAATGAAAATGATGATGTAGATAATGCATTCTGCTGTTGATGACAGTGAGAAAAAAAAATGAAATAAAATGAAAAAAGGAAAGTCTCTATTTGACCCTAAGAAACTATTAGTCAATACGACAAAGAAAACAGAGCAACATAATTCCTCCCTCTGGAAGAGGTACCTATCAGATGTTGATATGGGCACTTATAAGTATTAACACAGGGACAAATATAAGAACAGGAAAGAGGCACTTATGATCAGGGAGAGGTCACCTATTAGATAGGGAAAAGGGCACGTGTCAAAGTAAAAAGGGAACTTATCGGAAGTGAAGTGGGGCACTTCTCGCACCTGAAAAAGGGCATTAATCAGAGGTGAAAATGGGCGTTTATAAGAACGGGGAAGGAAAAGGGGCACTCAAAATGGGCACCTATCATATTTGGAAATGGATACATCTTATAAAGAAAACAGGGCACTTATCTGGACTAAAGAGGGGCACTTTTGTAATACTTCTAAAAGAGGGGATTGGGGGCACTTAGCCCTTAGACTATAAAGAAGAAAAAACAAAATTAGAGGTTATTAAACTAGCGGCCAATATCAGGAGCATTAACGCTAACAATCTCCCTTTACTTCCGATGAGGCACCCTTTGACCAGAAAATCTGAGCGGAGATGAGATGTTTTCTGAGCCTGGGATTTCGATACAATGATAGAGATTAACCTCGATTTACAGACCGGTAATGCAGAATTCGAATTGATTCAATGCAACGAACGAGTAAAATGGTGTATATACATGGACAATTTAACCAGGGGGAACCGACGTCCCTTTCCCGAATATAAATTTTTCAGTTTCTATAAAGGTTTGAGAGCGAGTGAAACAAGTGAGGAAAAACTTTGAGAGAAAGAGAGATGGTGAAATAAAAACAAAAATTAAAGAGAAGGAGGAACATGTCATCCTCATTAAAGGAAACCGAACGGAGAGATTTATTATATTATTGCCCATAAATCTACAAGATTCCCCACCAAAGTGTATGCGAGAGGTATAAAGCAAAAATAAAGTACAGTTTCTCAGCACGACATGGGCATCGCCATTTTCGTGATAATGTGACGTACTATGCGAAGTCGTTTATCAAGTAAATGTATTCTAATTTATGGATGCTGCTTTCCCAGACGTGTGCGGTAATGAGGCATTTCATTCACCTGCTATTATCCTTTGTACTATGATTGCCAGAACGCAAACTGCATAAATAAGTCAGTGCCCTTCTGGGGTGAAGGTTTCTCATAAATGAAATAGATTTGTCAACTGCTATAATGTAGTATTTATAAATGAATTTTGTTGCAATTGTGCCCCTGTTATTTATTTTCACCTCATATATTTTCTATCATCTCAGTTATTATTTTTTTCATTGAAAAGTAAAGGTTTCGTTGTTGATTTAAAAACTATTTCCAACTAAAACTTGCTGCATGATACATGTACAACTTCAACAGGTACGTCACATTTTTCAAGAAAATGGCTGCTCCCATATCATGCTGAAAGGCATCACATCATGCCAGGAATATCCTCATTTATATATATCTTGTACATTTTCGAAAGGAATATTGTACATCAAAACATCTCATTATTCAGAATACCTACACTTATTCTTTGGGTTTAGGTTTCCTTTAAGAATGAAAAAGAAACCAAATAAATTAATGAAGGGGACAATACCCGAATAAATAGCGGCGGGTAAACAGGGAGTGGGGGGGGGGGGGGTATAAACAGGAAGCGTGATAGGTGAATAAAGATTCAGAAAGAGATAGAGAAATACAAGAAAGTTGGAATAATAGAAAATGAACGTGTGCATGAGGGGTTGCGTGTGAGAGAGAGAGAGAGAGAGGAAGAAAGAGAGGGAGAGAGAGTAGAAGTGGAGATTGGGTGGAGAAAGAGACATGTAGAGAGATATAGTGAAAAATAGAGAAATGAAAAGAGCCAGAGACAAAGATAGAGTGAGAGAAAGAAAGAAAAAGATAGAGTGAGAGAAAGAAAGAGAAGACTTTTCGAACACTGTGATTTGTAATAATGAGTAAAAATTGCTCAAAGCCTAATCATTTCTATTTGCTAGCAGCTAATGGAATCGATGTTGTCACATGACTTTCTGAAAGTTTGTCAGATATTGATCATGTGATAGTTATAGGGCCAGGAAAACGTGCAATCGTAACACGTAGAGGTGTATAACAGGCGAGTGGTTTAATCCCTTGACTGTAAATGAAAAGGTCCTTGGTTCGAGTCCCGGCACGGCACTAATGTCATAAGAGCTAGGCATTTTTATCTATATTGCTTCTCTCCACCCAGGGGGCTAAATGGGTATCCTTTAGGATGAGAACGTCACTGTGGTTAGATTATCATGTGCGTGCCCGTAAAAAATGCGACTAGCTGGAATGTTCCCTAAAGATTGCAGAATGTGCACCAAATGTGCAGAATAGTAACTGGAGTGACAATACTACTGTAAGCAGTTTGGGCAGTTATATGTAAAGCGATTTATAAGAAACAGGTAACATTATTTTTGTTAGTAAAACCACGATGCCATGAGATGTATAAAGAGGCAAGTAAAAATGAAACAATGGAGATATCGCATCCAGCAATACTGGGAGTAGTGATATTTATCATACATAAGGAGGAATAGTTGTTTTGAAGCCCCTCCTTTATATCCGGGCAAAATGAAAGTCAAAGAAGATCAGGAGGTATAACATTAACAAACACACTTATGAAAGTTTATGTTGTTTTTAATTGGCTAAAAGCTTATATTCAATTTATTGAAGCAACTGGCATTTTTTAAATAGTTTATTTAAAGATGTACGGAAACACTTTTTTCATAACCATACTGCTAGGAGTATGAATATCAAAGACGCCACAATTTCCCTATAAATGCAAAATATATTCGTCTCGTATTATTAACGAATAAAAAGCCACTGTATTTTACCCTTAAGTGAAGCATTCGTTATCATTTTTCTTGCAGAGCAAATAAACAGATAAAGGGACTGTGCGCCCATTAATAAATGTAATAACTGTTGACAGTCCCTATAATTTTTGTTACACTTTCACTTTTTCGCTTCTGTGATTTTCATGCTAAGACGCAGGTCAATGTTTAACGGTTCAATTTCCCCTTTACCTATGAAAAGACACCGACCTAAAACTTGTAAGACCTGTGGAATTCCGTGGAAAACATTAAATCTCAACAAATGGGGACATTCCTTGAGACCGAAACGCCCACAAAATAACATCAGTCTGGTGAATCACACCCAACAAGTTGTCAAAAGGCACGTGAGATCGAAAGTATCGCAAATATATTCGGTCTGTACCTTTACCGAAATGTTATCAATCTGAAGAGAAGTACTTAAACTTAAAAGCAAAGCAGCTGAGACGATATCTCCCCATTTTCGTATTGATAATTACTTTACCATTCGATCCTAACAAAGTGTGATTTTCTTGGTGTAAACATGGGGATTATTATCACAAAAATCAGTGTTTCCGATCCGTCTCCTTCGATACAAAAAATACGGAAGGTTAATGTTCGTTTTGTTTCCTGTATCCCGGAAACCATTTTGTTGTAAGAGGAAACCATTCTGGATTAAGGAAAAAAAAGTCAACATTCGTTCATTCGATGAATGAAAAGTACAATCACCTTTGAAAGGTCGCGGCTACTTTAGTAATAAATAAACAGTGATTTCAGAAGTACAATACAATATAGTTTTTCAGCAATATGTTTTGATATTTGCCTGAAATAACTTACTTCCATCGAGAGGAAATCATGGAATTGTAATCATTTTTTTTTATTCAAAAAGAGGAAGGGGGATGTAGTTATCTGAATAGAATCATTTTTTATTCATTAACAAAAGACATAATAAGCGATAATTTACAATTTGGCAATCAGCCAACATATCAGAGGCCATGGCTGGCTTGAATATGGCGATAAGCATAAACCTTGTAAATTGAAACATATCTAAACGTTTTCATTTATCTTCTCCTTCTTTTTTTTTTTTTTTTTTTTTTTTACTTGACACTCACTGAGAAGAATTTTAGTCATGTAGACAAGGGGAAGGAAAGGAAACACAAGATCGAATTGTATGCATAATTTTTAAACAAAGACGACCGAACGTTTGCCCGACATAGCAACAAGTTATTTATGCAGACTGGGTTCCAATTACTGTGTAGGTCAATATTTGTCATTCATTTTCAACTTTGGAACCTCAATTTGGTATCAGACTAAGAGTTGAAGAGTCTCTGAATCAGGCCCATTTGGGTAAACGGCAAGAGCAAATTATATACATACTATAATTTCAACATATGATACCGAAAATACATTAACTGCATTCAAGCTATGTGGTAAAAATGCTACTTTTAAAAAGGCCCACCAAATATTTGTACTATGTCAGAAACTTCAGTTTTAAATGTATGGATTCAACACAGGTATGCACCTTTAAAAATAGGGATCATGTCGTATATAATGTGGCCTCTATCTGTACGGATTCGATTGAGCCCAAATGAGTGGAGAAAAATTGAATCTTTTCCAATTGCTAAGGAATTTATCTCATTGCAATTCATCACCGAAAGTGGTAGTGCCGTATAGTTAGAGTATCGGGTTACAACATTGCGTTCAATAGACCGGTTAACTTACATATTCAAATTGTATACATACTTCTAAATAAAAAAGGCTGTCCTTGACAACCTGATGCTTTAGACAGTGCTTCCTATACTTTTTTTGGGGTACCTTTTAAATAATTTCCTGGGGGGGGGGGGGGGGTGATCCCCCATAAAAGAGTTGAGGGGAAAGGAAGACGTGTCCCCCCGTCCCCCGTGATCGCCGCCCCTGTTAGAGGGGCATTTAGAAAAATAGACACAAAGGGTCACAGGGCCCGCATATGAGGTGGCTTGACCTCCAGTTGAACTATGTTGAACCACCTGTTTGCAAAACTTGGCACTTTTATCACGAAATGAACAGTTAGGCTTACATTTAACGCTAGGTCGCTTCGCTATTGGGACACGAAAGCTAAACATTAAGGCGGGAAATATTTGCTTGAGCACACCACAAATGCACTCTTCTTTCCCGAAAGATTTTCATGTTGTTTCGTGCACAATTCATCTACTTTCATTATTTGTTCACCTAAATGTAATATAGTAGTTTTTACAGGGCCTGAAGCTTCACTTATCTTATTGTTGTACACCAGTGAGTACTGTAACTGGGTAAGCGTTTGTTTTCTGTGAGGCTGGAAAGTGCATAGGCCTACCTCTTCAGAATATCGTGTGCTGATATTTCAATGTAGACTTCTTGTCGGAGCTGGCACTGTTATAATACGACATCCTGAAATAATCGAGTCACACATGAAAGACACAAGGGGCTTTAAGATTGAGTGGACGAGAACGGCGTGAACGTCCATGGCAAGCCGTTTTAACATTTGTTCCTATTTCTTGATATCAAGAATTACCATTGCTTTACAACAGAAAGTCATTTCTGGATGTCAATAAATTGAATTCTTGATATCAAGAAATAGGAATTAATGCTAAAACGGCTTGCCATGGACACGCATGATCCGTGGACGTTCACGCCGTTCTCGTCCACTCAATCTTAAAGTCCCTATTATATAGTAATCGCGACATAAACCAAGGTCAGATTAATTAATAATTAACTCCGCAATTTTTGATATTTTTTGAAAGACAGTTTTAATTGTCCTAGATTATTGTAATGTTAGTATATCGGATGTTTTGAGCTCACCTGCCAACCCTTATTCAGGGATGAATTAGAGCACGTTGAACCCACCTTACTGAACACTAATTCACAGCTTGATATAGCTTCCACTATGCAGTCGAGACGTGAAGACAATTTGAAAGCTCGCTATGCAATAACGTTTTGTGCTAAACTTGGCAAAAACGATACAGAACTTTAAAGCCCACCTGTACTACTTGTAGATACTTGCTCCCTCTATATAGAAAACAATGCCTAATCGGTGACCATTGGTCCCCCATGATCCTCTTTTTCTTATGTTAATTGAGAGCTGAGTTGATGAGATAGCCACCTGGGTGGTCTAATCCCTTCTAGCCAAACTAGTACAGACGGCCTTTAAGAAATACTCCATCATTGGGTCTCTGGTGACCTGTGGCGACAGCAGAATCTACGGTCATAATCCAGAGACCAAGAGAAAAGAGGGCCATTTAGGATGTGCCCTAGGTCCCCATATCCAAGAAGGTCAGACGAAACAAGTACGACGGAAAGCCGATGGTGATCCCGTTTTGCGACTGCAAGGGCCATCATCTACATTTAATGGGTTCCCTCTGGCCACACGGTCCACCGGGAGTTCTATGTAGAGGTTTTGAGGGAGTTCAGGAAGAGCAAAAACCTAAAGTTTTTCTAATCAGGTCGGTGGCACTCGCACTAAGACATGCAATGCACCAGTCCATAATTCCTTCCTGGTATAACTACAAGAGAAATTAGCAGATGATACAACAGGGTACTGGACATCTTCGCCTTAGAGGACTTCTATAGGGCATTCAAGAAGTGGCTGAAGCGTTGAAGTCGGACGATATCCTTCTTTGAAGGAAATAAGAAATTTGTACGGTTTTGATATAAAGAAATGGCTCTGAGACTCCTGAAAAGTCTCAAATTTCGTGTTTCTATGGGTTGTCCACGAATTAACACATATGACGCTTTCTAGAAACTGGACCCAGATTCTTTACACCGTCGTATGTAATGCACCATACATTTGAACACATCTGCGAGTCCAGGTTTCACAGTTTCAAAGCAAACATCTTACTGAAAATAAAGAGATAAAGTTAAATAAAATGGTGGTATTCTCAATATTAATTTGGACTTATCTAAGTCACATAAAAACAAATATCTACCTGTACCTTACTGAAACAATAATCAAAGTGAAGTTTCCATCAAGAATTCCTTGCTTCATATAATAAATGTTTTAACCACATTATATGTTGTGTCATAACAAACAGTTTAAAGGGAAAGTCCACCCTGAAATTAAGTTAGTTTTAATAGGAGTAGAAAAATGAGAGAAACAAGTCAGTGAAAGTTTGAGCAAATTCCGATTAAAAATAAAGAAGTTAGGATTTTTGAAGTTGTGATCAATCAAACACAAATTGGCAACTCTATGACGTATCATGCGAGCTCAAATTCCATTTGATCAGTACTAAAAAAAATCTAAAATTTTCATTTTTCCTCAAGAAAAATTTCAACCATACATGCACCCTAAATATAATAATTGCAAATATGTTTCTATACTCCCCCTGCAAGGAACAAATATATATTCCGTCATCAATAACGAAGAAAACATGATTTTATGGAATATTATGCACAAAGCAAATGAAGGAGAGCTCGTATAATAAGTCACAGAGTTGCCAATTTGTATTTGATTGATCACAACTTCAATAATTCATAACTTTCTTATTTTCATTCAGAATTTGCTCAAACTTTCACTCACCTGATTTTCTTATTATTCTGCCTCTATCGAAACAAACTTATTTTGGGGGTGGACTTTCCCTTTAAATCTCATCATTTATAACCCCTCTTCCCGTAATTCTAATTTATTATTTCTTCTACATCTCCGAAATTTTCCTGCCCATATACACTCATAATAATGTCCACCTCAGTAAGCAACCACTAAGGGGACTACTTTAAGTGATGAGACATAATTTGACTTTGACAATGCACATGAGTTAAACGAGTATATTTTACCCATAAGTGTTTAATATTCTCTTTCTTTCCACCATCCTAAAAGTTTTCTTTTTCTCTTTCAATTATTCATATCTTTTTCAAAATCAAAAGAAAAATGAACACCAAATATTCAAACTTGATGTATATAGGTTTCCATTTCAAGAAACCGATAGACGACACACACGCACACACACGCACACACACACACGCACACGCACATACACATACCCACGCACGCACACACACACACCTATTCTGCTTTTAGGCCTCATTAACATAACATTGTTTGTGTGGCGATTGTCTGCAGCTTCAGGACTAGTCTAGTTCTGGACCCTTATTATTGATTTTTTATGTCCCATTTTCAGGCCAAACAAAAATTGAAAAGGTTAAATTCCCACGGCATTTGAAAGTATATACTGATTAAGAACTTCCCTAAGAAAATGGGGGCTTGAAAATGTGTTTAAGTGGGAAAATAACCACTATTAGTTGTCGAATCAACTTAAGAGCTATAGAGCCAGTAAATAATGGTCTGATTTTCAGACCATTGCACCGAATGGTCGTATGTTTTATGCTGCACACAGATTCAATCAGTTAATTTTGGCCATAACAAGAAGTGGATTATTACTGTAGACAAATGCTCATGTACCCTTACTGCCCATTTTATGTATGTTATGACCAAAGAAGAAAAAGCCAGTCAGTCACTCAATAGTGTCTGACAGTGAAGTCTAGCAAGTAAACGGTTTCCTTGCATAATTTAAATATTATGACAGTAGACACTGCTAACGTTTAAATGTCAAAGATAGGACATACATGACATATTCATAATTCCTGCAATGTTGTACATAATTTGATGTTGGCTGCAAAACGGACAGCATCTTTAATAGAGCTTGTCATGGTATTCCTTTTAGTTAATACTGCACCTCTGTGAAGTCAGAAGTAGGCCGTACATTAGCTCATTTAATTTTAACACAGCATTAATTCTTGATACTTCTCAGTCGTAATTACTAAGGGGATGTTGTGAATTAGTTTATATTTTTGAAGCACTGTATGTATGATCATGAACGGGAAAGGGAGGGGATGGGTCCACGACTCCATGGTGTGATATAGGTCTCTCTGTAGTTCTACAGAATTTGATGTTGGCTGCAAAAGGGACATACAAGTAGTATCCCGAGCGATGGCGCAATCCCGAGAACCGGCCGGTCCGGATCACGCCATCACTCGGCTTAACGCTTATAGTCGGCGAACGGTTCTCGGGGATCACGCCATCACTCGGAGAAATCTTAAAGAAAAAGACCAGTTCTGGTCTTGCGACTGCATTGTGAAAGAAACGTAGAATCGATCAGAAAAGGTTGATCATCTAGCATATAAGTATTGGTGTGTACTGCAAGTGTGTGTGTATTAGGTTTTTACAGACACGTATCAATCAGATATGATTCTTTACGTCTGGAGACCGACCTTTAAACGTCACCATCCGAAAGACGTGACTTATTTTCGAACCTGCGTCCTCGGCTGAATCAGTTTGTAACTTCCACTGTTAGCTGGATTACAGGCGCACGCCACAACGCCTAAAGTTTATATAATGCCTTTCAGACTATCAGCATTTATTGAGAATTAAATCTCAAACCTCCACATAGAACAATAAATGTGTACATTCTTATTGAGACAAATATTGTCTGCTGAGAGTAAAAAAAGGCATTAATTCATGTCCTTCTGACTTTCATTTCTTCAGAATTAAATTTTGATTCTCAATAAACCGTCTGTTTTGAACCAGAAGGGTGTTAATAAACTCACATACTTTAACACAGAGTTAATGCCCTTCTGGCTCTGAACAGATGAGGTGCTTGTCTCACGTGGAGGACCAAAATTGAAAATCTCAACAGACAAACAGACAAGCAATCAAATACTTTGAATGCTTTCGACTTCGTTTCAAATAGTTTTTGCCTCCCGCTTAATTTTGTTTAGTTTTTCTCTATTTATACATCTTTTAGAACCCTTTTTGATTTGAGGTTGCTGTATCAATAAAATATTTATTGAATCTTTGTACGCATATTTTATTTGTTTTGTTTGTAATGGAAAGAGCTAAATGAATGACAGAGATTAGAACAAAATCATAATTCATCACAATCATCTCTCTTTCTCTCTCTTTCTCTTTCTATCTATTTATCTATCTATCTCTGTCTGTCTCTGTCTCTCTCTCTCTCTCTCTCTCTCTCTGTCTCCCTCCTCCCCTCTCTGAAAGTTCGTGAAATTGGAATTATGTGCTTCAGTGTGTTGTATTTCCGCATCGCGTTGTTGTTGTGTGTTTTTTTTTTAAAGGGTGTGGCTAAAAAGGAGTTAATCGCCGTAATCTTGGTATTCTTTTATTTTTTTCGAAAATAAATGATATTGAAAATATAAGAAGTGCAAACAATAACACAACAGACAAGAGTGATATTCCGTGGGGAGAGAGAGAGGAAGAGTAAGGGGTCGTTTTTCAGAACATGACAATTGAACAATTCATATGCCCGCTCAAACCAAGACCGGCTTTATAGGTTGATCAAGATATTTTACTCAAACCTGCTCTAAAATGGTTACATGCCATATAAGTTAGAGTGGTTGTTTGAATCAGGCGCGTACGCAGGGGGGGGGGGGGGGGGGGGGGTTTGGGGGTCGAACCCCCCCTTTAACTTTTTTATGTGTGTGTTTTGGACGAAACCCCTTGTCAAATAATAAAAAAAAAAAAAGCTGACCTTACCTTACCCCCCCCCCCCCCCCCCCCCCGCTTATTTAGATTGCCGTAGCAACAAAGAACATGCTCCGTTTCGTTGACGATCAGCCATGCATGAAGTCTTTCGTCTTCTTTGTTATTTGGGCAGCAATGAGTGGAACGGATTCGGTTAATAAAATTATGAAAATGCAAGCACTACTTAAACAAACAGAGCTTTGATATTCCTGGCTTATATTTCCTGGTTGAGGTGTCATATGAAAGGGCAGAAAATTAACTTTTTAGAAATGTGATTTTCTCTTTGAAAGTAAGATACTGTTCGCCAAATGACTTTTTGGTACACTTTCTTCAAATTGTTTCTAATCACCTATGCGTGAAATATGCATCATGTGACAGGCGCGGATCCAGGATTTCTTAGGGGTGGGGGCCCAAATTTGAAATCAATTTGAAATTTAATGTGCTGAAATATGAAAATCGTGCCGGCCAATGTTTTACTCATTTGGGGGTTGGGTGTGGGGGATAGTGAGCACTTTTTTTTTGGTCCTCGAAAATTTGAAAAATTGCACCCCCCCCCCCCCTTGAGCGTCAGGAGGGGGGGGGGGCATCTCCAAAAAAGGTAAAATTAACGTTAAAAATGTAAAAATACACTTCTTTTTTTCCAGGCCCCCCCCCCTGGATTCGCCAGTCATGTGAGTTGCATCAAATGAAAGAAGAGGATCTAAGCTTTACAAATATGTGTCATTTATTAATTATGATTGTGATTAAGTTATGATAAAAAACGATAATTCTCGGTTTCGTTCTCTGGGACGCACTGTAAATTCGTCGGCCGGGTGGCAAAAGAGCGTTAGCTCGCAAGCGACTCGAAAACTACTTTTCGAATTATTTGCATTTAAAGATTTATTTGATATTTAAACTGCTTTCCATTCCGAAAATTGGTTTAAAACATTAAAGACTAATATAAACGTGGTAGTAGAACACGGCCACAATTTCTTTCTTGGAAATAAGTCAGTTTTATAAAGTTTGAGGCGATTTAGTGCTACCGCCCTTCTGCTTAAAGTTTCATTATTGACCTGAAATTTGAGCAAACGCCCTTCTGCCAGCCAGGCGACGAATTACTGAGCTTATAGGATTAAAGTTCAGTTAAAGTCTCTTTATTTGGTGCTCCGCCTACAATTGATTCGGGCTTACTTCGTCAAAATTATATTGATGGAAATAGGTTTTATGTCAGGTTTAGGTTAAGGATTCAGAGTTAGAAATTCGATTGGTGCAGAAATTATAGTGAGCAATTTTTGCAGGAGGAAGTGTCGTACAACCACTTATTTTGCATCACATGAGTAAATGAAATATTGGCCGATCTGGCGAGGGAGGCAACAAAATTTACGCCCACCCATCCCCTAAATAATAAATAAGACTAAATCTTGTATACCTTAAGTATTCTTGAATTCAATAAAGACGTTCACCCTTAATGTGCCTTTTAAAAGGCGATAGAAAAAAGGAAGATAAAAGATAGAACAATTACAGAAAACCACAGTAAAAAGGAAAACTTAGCGTTTTACTTTGCTTTGTACACGACCGTAACAACTTTCATGAAATGATCTAAAGTGACATTTCTAAACCTTATACAATAGACTATAGACATCTTGACTGGGTAAAGGGATAGTTGAGTTCTGTTTTCAGACTGCAAATGCCTTCAAAGTGCATGGTTATTGCTCTTATTCTTATCTGTGACATTTTCTAGTGCCCTTTTAGAACCTAAAATTGCTATGAAGGTAATTTTAGACCCCAAAATGTGAGAAATTTAGCCAATACGAGCATACCAATTCACCAACACGGTGACCGTTAATTAATTATTTAATTAAAAATAACAGTACATGGGCCGGCTGATTGTGCGTAATATAAGCAACAAGAAAATGCCAACAAAAAAGCCAACATCGGCATTGGCTTGAAATACTACGTAAAAGGCGTTATTTCGTTTTTTTTTCAACGGCTTTTTCAAATTTTTAAAAATAGCTAATATTTGTGGTGGTACACAAGTATTAGATATTGTTATATTTTAGCCGTCTCTGAACCGATTTTGATCAAACAAAGATGATTTTGTCTTTTAAATAATATGTTACCGATTAATATACTGATTAATACACCGATTAATACACCAATCAAATAATGCAGATAACAAATGTATTCCATTTATGACAGAATGTGAGATGGCAATGAATCTAGTAAAGTTTTTTTTTCATACATTTTTCTTCTGAGTATAATTATATAGAGTGAAATCTAAATGAAGAATTTATTTAGAATTACTTCCTGTAGAATGATGATATATAAACATCATGTGAAAAGCTATTATATCGCTACTTCTCAATTCACTAATATCCTTTATACTACAACTCCTCGTCTTTTTCACAAAGGTATTTTTGGGGGGCACATTTTTAAATACCTAAATAAAAGAAAGAATCTTATGTGAAGGTGCAGGTGCAGCCCCATTTTCTTCCAAAGATCCTAAATGGATAGTTTTAAATCGTACATAATATACATATCCGTTCAATAGTGAAATCTCCTGTAAACATGTTAAGACTAGGGAGAGAGCTTTTCCCAACCACTTAATGTTACTCTTTGAAACTCATTTCAAATATTCTTTAGTTTGGAGGCTACATCATAAACAAGTAATTTTTAGTGGTGTGTAAATTAAAACTACTCAAAATCCTTCACGGATTTGCCCTTTCCTGTCGCAACTGAAAACTACCTTAAACATTACCGAACCAATTTCGATGCACGGAACAACACATTTCAACGTCTAGGGTACAGTTTAGGTTTCTACTTCTAGGACTGAGTCACGGATTTGCATTCAGAGATCCAAAGGGAGAAGAACATAACGGATGAGCGAATGAAGACGAGCGGGCCGTCCAGGAGAGCCATGCTAGGACTTGGTCACGGATTTGCATTCAGAGAGCCAAAGGGAGAAGAACATAACGGATGAGCGAATGAAGACGAGCGGGCCGTCCAGGAGAGCCATGCTAGGACTTGGTCACGGATTTGCATTCAGATAGCCAAAGGGAGAAGAACATAACGGATGAGCGAATGAAGACGAGCGGGCCGTCCAGGAGAGCCATGCTAGGACTTGGTCACGGATTTGCATTCAGATAGCCAAAGGGAGAAGAACATAACGGATGAGCGAATGAAGACGAGCGGGCCGTCCAGGAGAGCAAGAGGTTTGGCGTACCACGGTGCCGATTTGAGGAGGTAGTAAGCGGTGTACAGATTTAAGGCCAGGAAGTGATAGAGCAGCAAGGTTGGTCGAGGTTCCAAGCTAAGGGCATAAAAAAGGAGAAAACAAGATTTTTTCCCAGTATGATATCTTCTTAATTGAAAGCGATTCCCCCTATATTAACAAAAATATACTAGGCCCGTTCACATATAACAATTAGTGCGATTTGGATTGCGATGCAAAGATATTTTTTTTTGGGGGGGGGGGGGGCGACCATTCACACGCAGGGAGAATTCTCGCTCGTAGGCAAGAACGTCCGAACTGCGCATGCATGCCTGAATATCGACGGTGTATGCACGCTTGGAATCCTGGGATTAAATAAATAAATTCGTTATTCTCAATACCATTCACATAAACAATTGCAAGACTTACTGCGCATTGGATCGCGGAGATTAGTGAATTTAGTGAAACTATTTTGTCCACACACGCAAAAAACAAACAGATTTTTGGATCGCGATGCAAAGATCGATTTTTAGATTTCACTTTTTTCTGTAGGTGTGAACGCCCCTACTCATTCATTCATTTATTACCGCAAAATAAAGTTCAATTGTATTTCAGCATGACAATAATAATTCATTTTGGTTAATGGAGTCAACAAAAAGCGAGAGCTAGACAAGGTTGGCCCGTGAGAAAAAAATGTAGGATTAAAAAAAAATAACAGTTTAACGTACTTATAGGAAAATATACCAGTAACGTAGCAATCTGAGAAATTGTGGCAGTTAACTCATAGCTCTGGCAACTTGGTTTGCAGGAATTTTTTGTCAGTACAAGTAAACCGACAACATTCCATCAAACTATCGACCAACAACTGAAGGCAAAGACAAGATCATTTCATACACCCTTTCCTTTAAAGCCCATCTGTACTAGTTTGGCCAGGAGGGATTAGACCTCCCACCACGGTCACCGACAGGTGGTTATCTAATCAAATCAGCTCACTATTAACATAAGAAAAGGAGGATCATGGGGGACCAATGGTCACCGATTAGACATTGTTTGCTGTATAGATGGCGCAAGTAGCTATAAGCAGTGCAGTGGGGCTTTGATACTAACCCGCCATAAATACGCAGTGGTCCGTCCAAGCATTCACCACCAAGCAAGAC